>NW_022196911.1:97656036-97674230 GCF_008632895.1 Mastomys coucha | reverse complement strand
GCCCAGTTTATCTTGTAGGTGAGTGATTGGGTGAGGAGAGATGATGTCACTTGCTGGGGGTTTCTTGCTAGGAAGCAAAAAAACAGGAAGAGAAGAAACAGCATTTTGAGAAAACATCTCAGCCACGTCAGGATTTAAAAGGACCCCAACAGGACTCAAAAGGACCCCAACAGGACTCAAAAGGACCCCAACAGGACTCAAAAGGACCCCAACAGGACGCGAAAGGGCCACCACCTGCACAACCACAGCAACAAGCACAACCACAGGAGAAGGCACAAGGACAACCACCGCCACCTAAACCAAAGTCACAAAAGGAGCAAGACCCACCTGCACAGAGCACCGTCAAGGACTGTCTCCAGAACACCCAAAGGCAAGGACCCCAGACTAAACCAGCGGGAGCTCAACAAGATGGCCAGCAATCCTGTAGAGTGTGTGATAAGCCCCCAATCCTTCCAGGCCGTGGTGAGTGTGCCACCTGCGAGGGCAGGAGGCGAGGGGGCCCCTGACACCCCCCCCCGTCCCAGTCCTGTAGTTTAGAAGTTCTATTGGTCCCTGTCCAATCCTTCCTGGCACCCTTGCCCTCTAACAGCCTTAAGTGGCCTCCTCCTGGATGGATTTCCTCCAACCCAAGGAGCAAAAGAAGCTTCTGAAGCGAGTAGTGGCTGGGTAGGTGTCAGCTACTTTTCTAGGGCGTGGCGGAGAAGGTAGGGGATGCTGTAGGCTATCGGCAGATAAAATTTGAGCCCTATAAAGTTGGGAACAGGGAACCACACGGTGGCTTCCTCATGGAAATTCTTCACGGGAGGTTCAGTCTGTACCTAGCCCCAGGAAGGTCCTATTCCCATTCCCAGCCTCCTTAGCGACTGCCAGATGAGTGATTTGTGCTTTGTCTCATCAGGTCTCACGAATGCTTGCCAGTCTAGCTCTTCTAAATATTCCCGACTCACGGTGAGAGGCAAAGGGGCTCTGGCTAAGTGTTTGAGCGCAGGTCCTCCTGTGCCTGTGGGAGCCAAGGACGATTTCTTAGCATAGGTCCAGGGAGAGAACTGGAAGTTCTTACGGGTCACTTACGGGTTTTGTTTTGAAATGATTTTTGTGGTACAGGGAACCCAGGGCCTTGTGCATGCTAGTTAAATGCTCCTCCCCTGGACTTTTGTCCCCATCTAATCTACCCTCCTTTAAAAAAAATCATTTTTACTTAAAAAAAAAAAGGGAGTAGTTACTTATGTATTTTTGCACATGGTTACTTATGTGTTTTTGAACATGGGTGGGTATCTGAGGAAGCCAGAAGACAGCAATGGATTCCCTAGAGCTGGAATTACAGGTGGTTGTGAGCTGTCTGGTGTGGGTGCTGGAAAAAGCAAGCACTTTTTTTCTTTTTCAAGACAAGGTCTCTCTGTGTAGCTCGGGCTGTCCTGAGACTCATAGACCAGACTGGCCTTGAACTCCTAGATAGCCTCTCTCTCTCCTGCCTCAGCCTCTATCATGCTGAGACTAAAGGTGTGTGCTACCACCTGGCCTGCTGCGCTCCAGCAGATTTTTTTAGGTCGGGGGCAGGATCTTGTTACATCTCCTGGGCTTGCTTTGAACTCACTCAGTACCTCAAAGCAAGTCTTGGATTTGAAATCTTTTCACTTCAGCTTCCCAAGTAGCCAAGATTACAGGCTTGAGCCGCCAGGTCAGACAACCAGCTGGTAAACTCCTAATCATTGTGTAAAATGGCAGGAGTGAATGGGGCATAGGTACCAAGAGCAAGGCCACCTGTGCAGCTTCTCAGCACTTTAGGCTGAAGAGCAGCTGCTCTGTTTTACTTAACTTTGATATTTCACAATTTTCTCAAAGCAGCACACCCAGAAACAACTAACTTGTTTTGCTTCCTGTCTGTTTTTTGTTTTTAAGTCAACTAATTACATCCAGCAGTGGTGATCCAGAGATGGACTCCAAGACCTGACGATACCACAAAGTGAAAACAAAACCAAAACCCCAAAATCAATCAACCAAACAAAAAACCCAACCACCACCGAGAAAGCAAGCCGGACAGCAACCACACTTTCTTTCCACCTAGCAATGTTTTTAATCCAAAAGGCCAGTTGCATTTGGAAAGGAGGCTAGCTGGGATTAAAATGTAATTCCTGGAAAGAACCAAGAGACTGGTTAATGAGCACAGGATGAGGGAGAAGGGTGGAGGACAGTGGAGTGAAGGGCAGTGGAGGTGAAGGATGGAAGAGCAAGCCCACGCTGTTTGTAGCCAAGCCTAGGGAGAGCATGGTCTTGAGCCCCCACCCAAGCTTGCCCCTCCTATAACTATTACCACGGTTCCTTATCGTGAGGGCAGGCTCCGCAGCTTGTTAATGAGCATCACTAGTACTGAGCCCATGCTTACTGAGATCCAGCCAGAGATGGGACGGGCTGCGATGCACTAGAGCAGCTGCAGAATCGGGTGTGGGGTCTTATATAATTCCAGGCCCATACTAGGTATTGAGCTGTTAAAACAGGTGATGTAGGAGGGGACTGAGAGAATCCAGGAGAGAGATACTGCAGCAATGGGCTCAGGACATGTGGCCTTGAAAGGAGAAGAGCTTGAGACTAAAGTCCTCAAGCCTCTTTCTTCCTAGGCGTCATACTTTCTAC
This sequence comes from Mastomys coucha, assembly GCF_008632895.1. Classification (NCBI taxonomy): domain Eukaryota; kingdom Metazoa; phylum Chordata; class Mammalia; order Rodentia; family Muridae; genus Mastomys; species Mastomys coucha. The sequence continues at coordinate 97,671,599 of NW_022196911.1, read as the reverse complement.
TTAGCAGAGGGCCAGGAGATTCCCAGTCCAAGCTGGGAGAGGAGGCAGGGCTGGGGACCCTCAGTATCAGCCTCCAAGAAGAATAAATCCTATGAAGGGCTTTCTGCTCCAATTCTGAGAAAGCCTCCCTTAGCCACATCAGTCAACGGCGGACCAGTGAGTCATTTCCCATTAATATGGCATCAGGTCAGAGTCAGGAGCCTAGCATAGTCTAGGCTAGGTGATACCTGAATGGGGCAGCTAGGACAGTGTGGGGACTGGCTTGGAACTAGAATAGTAATCAAAAGCAGTCTAGGGATAGATAACCGATGAAAGCAAGCCTCTTGAGAATAATCTCTCAGAAGCCAGAGAAGCAGAACTGGTCTCAAATGGTCTTGGAAGCCTGTGTGCCTATCACAACAGGAAAGTTTGTAGCCTGAGAAGGTAGTCAGTTGGTAAAGTTCTCTTATCTTTCAAGTACAAAGGCCTTAGTTTCATCCTCAGAACCCATGTGTACTGGCTGGTTTTGCATGTCAACTTGGACACAGAATCATCACAGAGAAAGGAGCCTCAGTTGAGGAAATGCCTCTATGAGATCCAATTAGTGATCACTGAAAGAGGGCCCAGCTAATGGTGGGTGTTGCCATGCCCGGGCTGGTGGTCCTGGGTTCTGTAAGAAAGCAGGCTGAGTAAGCCAGAAAAGCAAGACAGTAATAAGCACTGCCCCCAATGCCCCACCCATGGCCTCTGCATCAGCTCCTGCTTCCAAGTTCTCATCCTTTGTGAGCTCCTGTCTTGACTCCCTCCAAAGATGGATTGTGATCTCAAAGTGTAAGCCAAATAAACTCTTTTTCTCCCCAACTTGCCTTTTGGTCCTGGTGTTTTTGTTGCAGGAATAAAACTCTGACTAAGACATCATGTAAGAAAAGCTGGTCATGGTGGTGCATGCTCGAGATCCCCGTACTAGGGAATTGGATACAATTAGCTTCCGTGGAACGTGACCCTTCTTAAGGATAGTGTTTGGCACAGGGACACCTTTAACCCAGCCCTGGGGAGGTAGAGGCAGGCAGATCTGTAAATTTGAGGCTAGCCTGGTCTACATAATGAATTCCAGGACAGCCAGGGCTACACAGTGAGTCTCTCTCTCAAAATAAAACACAGTAAAAAAGACAGCACCCAAAGAAGAACACCCAAGGGTGTGTGCTCTGACCGCCACACACATGTGCACAAGTACGCACATACAAAATCAGATCCTTTGTGAGATGTGGAAGACCAGCATCCCTCACTTCTCTGTCCAGGAATCCCTTTCCCTTTCAGCACGGCTAAATAAGAATTTATTGTTAGAAATCTTTTTACATTTGATGGTTTATATATACTTCAACCTCAGCTTGACTTCCCTGGGTGTCTGTTTTGTTGGTATACCTTAACCCTGGCTACCCAGGAGGGAAAGCCTGGTGCACACAGACTTTCTCTCCCTCTGTGTAGCCCCAGGCTAGTTAGCCAGTTCTGTTACCACCATTTCCTTGCATCTTCCTTACTTCAAATTCAGCTTTCCCCAACCACACCGCCCTTTGTCTTTCGACCTGTCTGGTGGGCAAAGGCTAGCTAGCTTTAAGGACACGCTCCTGCTCTCCAACACAGACATCACCTCCACCTGTGGTTTGGCTCCAGTGTAGTGACAGGCAAGGAAGGACATTTAGGTGAGTCTGTCTGGTGTCTCTTCACAGTCATATCCCAGAGGACAGCAGAGGCCTTGGGAACAGAGGGTGGGCCTGATACAGAGAATCTTTTGGCCCAATATCAACAGCTTATGTCCTTCAGGTTTTCTGAACACAGCCCCTGGGCCTACTCTACTGCCTGTATTACCTGTGTCCACTCACATGGGCTCTGGATTGTGGGCTTAGAAAAGTTCCTTTAATAAATATCTTTTCAAATGGCTCTGCCTTTGCTCTAGGGTGCCCCAGACGGCTTCTCCTCTGCGCCTTGGCTCCTGCTGGGAAGACAGCATTAGAGCTATTCTATAGAGAAGCGTTTAGGTGGTGTAAATCTGCCTGCCTGGAAACCAGGGATGATAGTATCCTGAACCAGGAAGGCTGAGGGCCTCACTGTCCACCATTTACTGAGAGAAGGAGACTATCACCATCATTATCACATGACCAAAGCAGACAGCACAGGACAACATTGATAGTCACCTAAGACGACCTTGGAAACAGCACCGGACATCCCCAAAGCCACTTATTACTGGGAGGAGAACTTGAAAAATATTCATCCATGCTGCAAAGTCTAGATAAAACTACAGCTTTCTCTTCCTTGCAACTGAAGACCCACGGTGGTGAAGCTGGGTAACCAATATGCTCAGTCCCAAGACAATGCCAAGTTAGACGGTCCTCCACACAGACCATGGGTAAGATCCATCAGAAGTGACTCCTGGGGATCTGAGGACTCGGGGACTATGACATTGTTACAGAAACTCCATGTGCTGAGGGTGTTAGGGGAAGGCACAGCCAAAAGCAGGACTTTTCCTTTAACAAAGCCACTACAGTCTTTCCCTGAGCTCCACGGAGAGGAGCTGCAGACCAGCCTGCAGGCGCCTGGAGTACAAGGGGCAGTGGACAGATCAGGCCGGGCGAGGGAGCTCCAGGTGGGGCATTGACATGTTTTCCCTGCAGTCCACATATTCAAAGCTCTCGAAGGGCAGCTGCTGTGGATGGCTCAGGTAGGAGCAGGTCAGAGAACCCCTGGAGAGGAAGTAGGGCTTGTTGTAAAGTCTGGGGGGCGGGGTTGGGTGGGGGTGGGGGAGGTACAGCTTCCGCAGGTTCTACTGTGTGTGAGAGGCTGCCTCCCTAGGACCTCCCTCACTTCCTTCTGCTCTCTGCTCTGCCAGCACACTGAGGCAGCTGGGCCACCGGTGTTCTGGAAGCTCCAGACAGGGGGTGTGCATAAGCAAGATCTGTGTAAGATAAGTAAGATCTGAAACAGGCCCTAGGACTTGCTAATCTCTGGAGCTAAGAAAGACTCAGGATATCAGCCACCAGTGCTTTCTCTACTTTGTGAAATACAGTTAAGGTGAGACTGAAGTGGGAATGGGGACATAGGAGTTCCACACCATACTTACTGGATATTCAAAAGAATATGGTGTACTCTGATTTTCGGCCATGTACAGATTTTGCTGAGAGAGAGAGAGAGAGAGAGAGAGAGAGAGAGAGAGAGAGAGAGAGAGAGAGAGAGAGAGAGAGGAAGGACATTGAGTCTTGTTTTACAGTGAGCAGGGTCAGGAAACTCAAAGAGGGGACTTATAAGTCCCAATGCACACAGTTTTCTTGCCTCCCCATCAGGAGCCTCTAAGATGTCACTCTTAACTCTTATTCTCTGGGATGAGCCTGGGTACCTGGTCATCCATGTTCCTGGCCCAGGCACATGCTGACCTCTCCCTCAGCAAAAACTAGATATTCTTCTTCCACAGAGATTCAAAGAGTCCAACTCACATAAAGATTAACAAAATTCCACCCTGTTACTCTAATCTAGGTCGGGCAGGAAGAGGCTGTGGACTTTTACCGTTGCATATTGCAGTCGTAGCCACAAGAGGGCAGTCCTGAGGGAGGCAACCAGTCCTGAGTCTGAAGCAACCAGGAAACCAGCAATCAGAGAATGGATACTTTTTAAAATTTAAAAATACTGGGCAGTGGTGGCGCACGCCTTTAATCCCAGCACTTCGGAGGCAGAGGCAGGCGGATTTCTGAGTTCGAGGCCAGCCTGGTCTACAAAGCAAGTTCCAAGACAGCCAGGGGTACACAGAGAAACCCTGTCTCAAAAAAAAAAAAACCACCAAAAAACATTGAGTGCAGGCACACTCGGAATAATGGCGTATGTGTGACTATCAAAGGATAATTTGTGGGAGTGGGTTCTCTTTCTCTACCTATCATGCAAGACTGGAAGATTAAACTGAGGTTATGGTGGCAAACACCTTTACCTCACAAGCCCGTCCGTGACTATCAACTGGGTTTTTAAACCAAGAAAGGGTAGGAGAGAGGAGACCAAAGGGTACTCACTACGTGTTTTCATCCAAAATCCTGCTGGCAACTTTGTAAGGCGTCTGTCAACCAAAGGAATACAAGGTTAGCTGTACCTCAGGCTGGCCCCTCTCCGTTACCAAATGACACGTCTGTGTGGAGGGCTGGTCAGGAAGCGGAGGTTACCTGCTCACCAGCCAAAGGGCCAACGTGCAGGTGGAGGCTGCTGGTGACCTGGCCGATCACAGAGGCCTGGTGGAGCACCTCAGCCGTCAGCTGTGTCACCGTGACGGGATAGAAGTTGCTGTTGAAGATGTTCAGGACATTCTGGAGATGACAGCAAGGACAAGTGTAATTTTAACTTTTTCAAAACTTATTTTTGCCGGGCGATGGTGGCGCACGTCTTTAATCCCAGCACTTGGGAGGCAGAGGCAGGTGAATTTCTGAGTTCAAGGCCAGCCTGGTCTACAGAGTGAGTTCCAGGACAGCCAAGGCTACAAGAGAAACCCTGTCTCGAAAAAAACAAACAAAACAAAACAAACAAACAAACAAAACCTTATTTTTAATGATGGAACCATTATTAAGTGCTTTAACCTCCCGTGTAGCCCACCATCTACCAGAAGTAGTGGAAAGCAAAGGATCCGGGGGAAGTGGACCTGTTTAGAAAGGCTCTTTGGAGCAAGTCCCATCTGTGTTGTCTGGAAATCAGCAGTTCGGTGCATAGGTCAGCAGCGGCAGCTCGATTTACTAGCAAACATTTCACAGATACACCAGCAGCCCAGTCCCGTAGAGTCAGGTTAGCAACAGCAGTGACACGATCTAGCAGAGACAGCCAAGCCTCAGCCTCAGCTTGAGTTGGAGGGACCAACAGGAATACCAGGAGAACTTCTCGGCTGTGCTTCTCTCAGGGAAGCGAAGATCAGCAAAGACTTGAGACCCACAAGCATTGCACAGCTAGCTGTACCAGCAAGCCAAGCTCAGCCTCCATTACTCCACGGAGTCCTATTTATACCCTCTAAATATCATGTGTCCTCCATATGCCTTGCCTCAGCACGGAGGCAATCCAATCAGGGAGTCCCCGGAAGGAACCAGAAACAGCAGCACACCACCAGAAATTTTTTTTTTTAGTGTGTTTCTCTCTACAGCATCCTGAAAAACGCAGCTCAACTATGCAATGTAAGGAGGACCAACACGTGCGTGTTGTTAGCAAAGTCATCACGCGTCCCCTCACGTGCTTGCTTTAGCAGAACATCCTCTCTCCTGTGTCTGCTTCAGGGAAACGATCCTTCACAGGTCTGCCTTAAGTCTTTCATATCTCTGTCCACTTTAACAAAAAACATTCCTTCACGTGTTTTCCCCAGCAAGCAAAACATCATCCAACCAACTTTCCAAAGAACCTTAAGTGTCCACTTCAGGGAAGAAACGGTGACGATGGCACCCCATGTCAGCCTGGCTCTTTGGCCTGAGTCTCATCCTGCCGTTTTGGGCCTCAGGTACAAAGGACTTTCTGAAGGCTCTTGGTGGCAGAGGTCACTTTTAAGGAGTGACACTGGGCTGGGTTCTGTGGTGCCCCCCTACAGTCCCAGTTACTCTGGAGATGGAGAGGATCACTTGAGCCTAGGAATTTAAGACCCAACTTAGGCAACACAGTGAGAACCTACCCATCAAAGTTGCCGGCTCAGGATCCACATTTGTGTATGTGTGTGTGTTTCGAGATAAGGTTTCTTCGTGTAATCCTAACTATCCTGGAACTCACTCTTGTAGACCAGGCTGGCCTTGAACTCACAAAGATCTGCCTACTTCTGTCTCCTGAGTTCTGGGATTAAAGGTGTGTGCCACCATCCACCTGGCTAGTTTTTTTTTTTTTTTTATGATCTATTTTTATGTGCATTGGTGTTTTGGCTGCATGCATTTCTGTGTGAGGATGTCAAATCACTTGGAACTGGATTATAGGCAGTGTGAGCTGCCATGTGGGTGCTGGGAACTGAACTTGAGTCCTCTGGAAGAGCAGCCAGAAGTCTTAACTGCTAATCCATTTCTCCAGCCCTCCAGTATCCAGTTTTACCCTGCTTCATTTCTCTCCATTTGTTCTCTGAACATTCCTATTCTTCCCTATGACTGATCTGGTCCAGATTCTGGCCCGTCCTAATCCCATACAATCTACTATGGATGGAGCTCACCTTGCTTCAGAATCTTCTGCAGACCACAAGATCCTTGGTACCTACGTCTTAGGTTACATGGAGGCATTTTGGAGAAGAACGTAGTGAGGAACTGAGGGGCAGCTACCACATACCGTCATGTTGAGCTGTATTTGCTTTTCATCGAAGGTTACCGTGGAGGAGTTGAGGCCTACAGGATGCACAGCAATGGACCGTGGATACAGGAAAAAGATGGTGAGGGAGAAGGTCAGCAGGCAGATGGTCACCGCCAGGAACACAGACAGCTTCCTGTGTGAAAGCAGGACCCCCCCCACGGAAGAAAGAAATCTGAACATCCAGGAATCCTGGAGGGGATTCAGACCCCCCCTCTCTGGACAACTGCACACTTAGCTCTCTAGCTGTGATTGGAATTGGATTGGAAGGCAGACAACCTGGCTCTCACCCCCAGCTCTCTATCCCCATTGACATAATGCTGAGTGACACTACTTAACCTCTTCAAAAGCCCAGGATGTCTGTAAAGTAGAGATAATTGTATCTATTTCATAGAATTTCCTATGGTCCACAGAGGAAAAAATAACTAATCATAGTTCCCGGCACACAACAAGATCTCAACGAATGCTACTATCACTACTAGAAACCAGTCCACAATTATTTGAGAGCTCTGAGTTTTAATATTTAAAGTCAATACTTTGAGTGGGATACCATTCACCTAGGTTAATCAATCAGAGATATGAATTAAAAGAGACAGAACTCAAGCCTTTTATGAGGGACACTGCTTGTTTTTAATTTTATCACAGAGGGCCACTTGTGGGAGTTACTCATGTGACACCTGGAGTTTGAACTCAGGTCATAAGCTAGGGAGCAAGCACCTCCACCTGCTGAGACAGCTCCTGGGCTGGTTTCTACTTTTAGTACAGTGGCTGGGAAGGAGGCTGGGCAACAGCTCTCAGGTGGAAGCTGAGGGTCTTTGGAGGGGCTTACAGGAATCCATGTCAAATGGATGCTGACCACATACAGGTTCATGGGCACCACACTGAAGCCCAGGGGTGCTTCTGAGGTTCCAAACTGTTCCGGAATAGAGATCTGAGCAGCTGGATTTCAATCTCTTGTAGGAGGAACATAAGATCTAAACTTCAATAGCAAAGGTAGTGGCAACCAGGGCGATTTGTTCTCTCTTGGAAGGACTTGTACAGCCATGAAATGGCCTTAGCTATACCTACTATGATCTATGCTGCCTTATTTTTTGTTATATTTTGACTGACATATAAGTGTACATATTTATGGGGTATGATATTTCAACATTTGTTGTCTACATTATGAAACAAAGTTAATGAACAAAACTATGACATTGACCTATTGCTAAAGATCAAACCCAAGGCCTCATGCATGCTGGCTAAGCAAACACACTATCAGTGAGCTACAATCCCAGCTGCTAATACTATTATGCTTAAACAAGGACAGTCGTAGGAAACATGAATGTAGCGTAAGTTTGAGCCCAGTGAGACTCAGGCTTCTAGATGAAAAGCAATGGAAAAAAAATCAGGAGATCAAGAGGGAAGACAGCTGAGGCAGCCCCTAGGGATGTATGAAGCTCACGTGCGTCTGGGCTTCAGCCTTTGGTCTCCATAAGGGATGAGGGCTACCAGTTGCTTCTCTAGCTCTGCAGAGGGAAAGAGAGAGAGAGCGAGCGAGAATGCCAAGGCATGCCAGCGACAAACATTTCCTGTGCCAGCCTCCCCCAAGCGACCCTCCACTCCATCTTGCAGTGTCAGAAGCATGCTGCCTCTGTCCCACGGCAGGATTGAAAACACTGTCAACATTGAAGTTGACAGCTCAGCTTTCAGCTCGGAGAGGAATGGAACTTCATAACCAGATATGAAGAAACACTGAGTCACTAAAAAGTCAGAGGGGCCCCATTCCCTTTGGAGAGGTAATTTTTAACTTCCCAAATCCTAAGACACTGGCTTGAGCAACAGATAGACAAGAAACTTTCCTCTAGGAGCTGGGGAGTAGAACCACAGCAGGACATGGATAATTCTTGGCCAGCCAAAGACTGCGAAGGAGAGGTCTACCTACTCCAGGGGGTGCAGAGGGGCAGGTCTGGATTGCTCCCTTGTTTCTAGGGTATTCCAGAGCCTTGGGCTGCTCACCTTGGGGGATCTCCCCACTGCCTTGGCAGGTAGGACAAGTCACAAAGCTGGTACTAGCAGTCTTGTCATAAGGCACACAGGAGTGTGCTGGCTTGCTGCTCCCAGTGCTGAGGTAGTTGGCAGCCTTGCTAGCAGTGGCTGGGTTATCGGGTAGGATAGGCTTGTCCTCATCCTTCTGAGAGGTGAGCTGGGAGAGTGCCTTACCCATAGTTCAGCGGGATTTTTCACTAATGAGAAATAAAACAAGGTTCAGAGCTACTGGCCTGTTAGCATTGATGCCAGCTTTTAAGTTTTTAAGATTGGCAAGAAGCCCTACCATTATCTAAGCTTTTGCTTAGGGAAGACCAGTTTGGGCGGTGCCTTGGAACTCTTTATTAAGTAAGAGTTCAATTCAGAGGAAACCAAAGAAAAGCAGAAGTTATTCCACTTTAAGGGACTTCTGTAAGTGAATGTAGAATTCTTTTTTTTTTAAACCAGGAAAAGCTGAGCTATTGTTTATTTTAAAGAAAGGGAAACTGGGTAGGACTAGGATCAGGAAACACAGCTGTCCAAGGGTCCTTTTGTCTTCCCCCAATCAAGGGACTACTCTAGAAATCCCAGCACACCAGGGCACATGTACCTGAAACCCACTTGGGAGTGTGGGAGAAAGGCTTCCATTCGGGAGTCTGGCTGGAAAAGCAGGGCTTCTTGGGAGGTCAGAGCTGTGGCATGCAAGGAGGGAGCCTAGATCTGTTCTTCACTGCTTTCTGGGACCTCGAAGTCTGTTCTTCATTAGGAAAGGTTAAGGCTAAATCTAAACTTTCCCCCCAGTCCTTGAGTACTGGCTTGAATGATGTAGTAGCTCCTTAGAGACACACTCACATCTTCCTGGGCTAAAATAAAGACCCTTACTCACCTGGTTTAGGTCTGGAATTCCAGGCTCTTCTCAGCTGCAAGACTGGGTTTTCTGGAATGCTCCTTTGGGGAGAAGGGCTTCTAGGGTAGGGTGGAGGTGATCAGCTCCCTTCAGCGGAGACTTCGAGTGATGTGCCGTAAGTGGGGAGCAGGGACTCTTGTTTACCAACAGGGTCAAGTCCCCTCTACTAGGAGACTCTGCTATGGTGGGCAAGGAAGGAAAAGGTAGGATTTCATCGAGGATTTTAAATCCCACCACATTGGCCGTTAGTCAAATTTGAGCACTATGCCTTGGGCGCTGAGAAAGCCCAAACGTCTCTGGATTCTTGTTTTGTAAAGGGGAAAGAGATGGGGTCCTGAGGACGCCTTACCAGGTGACAACGCCCTCAGCATAATCGAAACTGCAGGAACAGCTCGGAGTCCAAGCCCGGCTCGGCCCCGCCCCTCGGCCCCGCCCCTTCCTCCTGAGCGGCGGTGACGGCCGCTGGAAGACGCTTCCGGCTCTGCGTGTATCACCAGACAAATGCTGCTATCGCAAGGACCAACTACTCCAGGTACGAGTTTCAAAGAACAGGTACTCACAATTCTTTAAGTGGCTATGTGCAAGTACAACGGAACGAAAAACTGGACCCAGATGGTCAAGACAGGTCCCTTCAAATCCACCCAATTATCCACATTATGCGGCTCTGAGTCTACCCCAAACTCCATGAAAACATTTAAAATAAACAGCTTGGTTGGCTTGCAGTTTTAATTGTGGTTTATTTAGAAGCATTCAAGAGTTAGACTGTAAATAAACATATTATCAGTAATTAAAATCGCCATTTATTATAAATACCAACTAAGTTAAATAATACTATTTTAACTATCTTTCCCCTTTGAGCTGGATGGAGTCCAGATACCTTCTCTCAAACTCTTACCATGAATAAAATCTTTAGTGTTGTGTTACCTCTTCTTTCACCATCTGTACCCAAAGCTCCCTTTTATAAACTAAATGAGACCTAGAATTCTGAGAAGGAAGCTTCTTCCCATTTATTCTAATGGTAAACTAACCTTTCTGTGGGTTAGCCTCTAAATACTACTTCCTGTTCTTGGCTCTCTAGGGCTGGCCACCTCAGAAGGGGATTACATGTATTGGAGAAGTCACCAGCATTTCTGTGTCCCCTCCCCATACCCAAACCTTACTGAGATATCTGCACACACCTGTTCTCCTTGCCATCTGCTGTTAACTTCCCCTTCCTGTAACAGGTGGGTTCCCCTCTTTATAGGATTAGCAAAATATTTCATACTACCCAGGATTTCCCTTAAATAAAATTTATGCAAAATTACTTTGACAGACATTGCTCAGTAGGTGCTGAGGGTTAACCAGCATGCCTTCCATCCTTCCAGGTTTCTGCCAGGTCTTCTGAAAGCAAAGAGTTACTTATTTACTAAGTCTCTTAGGAACATGACTTTCTTGATCTGATGTCTTTACATAGCTATGAAGCTTGGGATTGGTTATAGGAATTAGGAGAATAATTCTTGAAAACATTCAAGGCTAATCTTTAAAAAACAGAAAAACCAAACTAACATTTAACAGCCTATTAAAAACATCCACATGAAACAAAGGAAAATACTCAACTTCAATACAAGCAGAAGGAAAAGCGGTCTACAGGAAGTCCAAGTTACACACTTCCATGTACTACAGCGGCAGAGTTCTGTCCAGATCAGTTGAAAACTGTCTTCCTACCATTCATCCCATTTTTAAAGTGAAAATTTAAGTTCTGGCCTTTGATTTGCTCCAAAAAATACTGTAACAGGTACTGTTTTGACAATTCAGAGATGCTCAACATAGATTCATCAGATTAAAAAAGCAAGCAAGGGCTTCCACCCACACTCAATGACGGCAGAGACCACCTCTGAGCGGCAGGCAGTTATTTAATACAAGGTCAGTCCTCAATAGCGGTGGCTGTACCAGTCGTTGTTATTCACTTGAAGGAGCTCTGTCACAACCTGCAGGATATTGTAATTGTGTTTTCTCAGCAGCCTTAGGTTCAGCTGCCTGTCGCAGAATCCCATTTCAAAGAGATGGGCCATCAGGGCTGCAGTCTGATCTTCAGAAACGATGGGCTGTGCAGAGACAGAGAGACATTTTTCTATATAATTTGCTTCTTTGCAAATCTGCATCACATAGTCGTCCTAGTCTTTCCTCCTTATTCAAAGTGTTGAGTAAGTACATGCAAAGGCACAACTTGCCTGTCTTCCTAACAAGTCAATGGGTTTGACAGTGCTTCTGGCTATGTGTGTGTGTGTAACTAAAGGAGGAGGTAACAGAGTAGGAAAATGCTTCAGAGGACTTGCTGAAAGCAGCATGCTCACGCACAGTGGCTCATAGCTGTGACTCCAGCTTAGAGGAAGATCATAGGTTTGGGATGAGCCCTTGTATCCAAAACCCCAAACAAAATTACCCATTCTTCAGCCAAGTAAAAACTGAAGAGCAAGATGATAAGAAGCCCTGAAGACTTTGTTAACATAAAATTGTGCTGATGGAGCAAATATGAGCAAGAGAGACTTTCTGAAGATGGCATGGGATATATAATTTCACCAGCTATCCAAGTAAGATAGATATAGACTTGTGAAATTATATCTTGGGCAGTCTTTTTGACTTGTTACTCTCAAAACAGAAGTGATCTCATTAAGAGATGTAACACTCATTTACAGAAACACCCTTCCCCTTTTTGAGACAGGGTCTCTTTCTATAGTCCTGGCCATCCTAGAACTCACTATGTAGATTAAAATGTTCTTGAACTCAGAGATGTGGTTTCATGCTCACTTATGCTAGACATGTGCTTTGCCACTGAGCTATAACCCCTAGTCCCTCTTTTTGCTTATTTTAGAACAGCCTAACATCCATGGCCCTTAACAGGTTTAATGTTTGTATTTTGCTCACAAACTTTGTTGGTTTTTTTTGTTTGGTTTTTGCTTTTTCGAGGAGACAGGGTTTCTCTGTGTAGCCCTGGCTGTCCTGGAACTCACTCTGTAGACCAGGCTGACCTTGAATTCAGAAATCTACCAGCCTCTGCCTCCCAAGTGCTGGGATTAAAGGCGTGTGCCACCACTGCCCAGCTCTCTCTCTGCTTTTTGAGACAGGGTTTCTCTGTGTAATAGCCCTAGCTGTCTTGGACCTTGCTTTGTAGACAAGGCTAGCCTCAAACTCACAGAGCTCCATCTGCATCTGCCTCCCAAGTGCTGAGATGAAAGGCTGGTACCATCATGCCTGGCATATTTTTTTTCTTTCCCATTACTACCTCAGAAATCTTCCCTCTCTCTGTACTGATAACATGTTTCACTGCTAGGCTTGCCAACCTCAAGCCTCTCTTACAAATGCCACCTTCTGCCTAATGTAGACATGTAGACCAGTGTTTACCTTCCTTCCCCCATGTAGCCTAGCAAGGCATACTTGAACTGTCAAATTCCTCACCACTGGGTCACAGCTCTCTGCAACATTTAGCACTGTTTACGGACTCCTTAACCTCTCCAAGTCCCAGCAGTGGCCCTGTCTCCTCTAAGTTCTGTTTTAGTAGAATCTGTTGCCTTAATCCTTAAAAGGCTGCTTCCGCCTCCTCCATTTTTCCTAGATAATCTCATCCAATCACACAACTCCTGCTAGAACCTGTATGCAAATAACGCTTAAAACTTCAGCCTCAGGTGAAACCTCTCCTCTGTACACATCCAACTGCATGCAGGGTGGCTTCACTTTTAACCTGGATAAGTTGTAAACTCAACACTAAACAAAACTGACAAGCAATAAACTTGTTTTACTTGGGTATTATCAAGTATTTTATCAAGTATTTATCAAGTGTATTTATCAAGTATTTTATTGTATGTTTGTGTGTGGGGTGCTCATGTGGATGTCAGAAAACAACTCATAAGAGGCAGTTCTCTCCTTCCAGGGGTCGGAACTCCAGTTGTCAAGGCTTGGCAGCAAGCACCTTTATTCAGTGAGATCTCACTGGTCCTACTTTCTTTCTTTTCTTTTTTTTTTAAGATTTATTTATTATTATAAATGAGTACATTGTAGCTGTCTTCAGACCATCAGAAAAGGGCGTCAGATTTCATTATGGGTGGTTGTGAGCAACCATGTGGTTGCTGGGATTTGAACTCATGACCTTCGGAAGAGCAGTCAGTGCTTTTACCTGCTGAGCCATCTCACCAACCCCTACTTTCTTCTTGTAATATATGATGCTACTGAGTACCTAAGGTAAAGCTTGAGACTTATCCTTGTGTTCTCTGTAATCACTTAATCACTGACAAGTCCTCATACTTCTATCTCTCTTATGTTAATGGAGGTGTAGAGACTCTCAGAAGCAGGTGAATTTGTGAGTTCCAGGGTAGCCTGGTCTACAGTGACAGCCAGAGATATACAGAAGCTCTGTTCCAAAAGCAAGCAAACAAACCCGTAACAATACAATACCCCATCATGCCCTAAAATAAAACCCTAGCACTTAGAGTTGGCCTTTTCTCTTCAGATCAAATTCATCATCCACTCACTTTCAACTCTTACTAGCCAGCTACTCTATTCTATCTTTCAAAGGAGAAGACAAGACCTGTAACTGAACCTAGGGAACTAAGCAAGAGGTCTACTGTTACTAAACTACATTTGTACCCTTTTTATGATTTTATATTCTTAAATTTTATTTTGAAAAAAGGTTTTACTACAGAGCCCAGGCTGGCCTTGAACTTGCAATTTTCCCGCTTCCTGAGTAGCTGGTAGTACAGGTGAGAGCTACCATATCCAGCATTAGAATACTTCCGGGGTACACTTGCTCTGTGCTTTAGGCTTCAGTTTAGATACTAACTCCCAGGAAGCCTTGGTCCCAGTAGCTGGAGATGCACTAGCACAGTGTCCTATCCTGTACTGGAAATGTGTATGCTTTGCCAATTTCCTACAGTTGTTTGACAGGAATGTGTGTCTTGTTATCCGGTAGTACCTCCACTAGGTTGTAGAACAGTAACTCTGTACATGTAGTAGGTCTTCAACAAATCTTAGGTTCTTTTCCTTTTCTCCCCAGAGTAACTTAATTAAAATGATAAGAAACGGCAGGGCTGTGTGTTCATTAAAGAGAATGTCTACACATAGTCCAGGCCATGTTAATTGCCAATCCAGACAGAAAGACACTGCCATTTGCACTGGTGACTTGGGGGCTGAAGTTAAGGAAAAGAAACCACACACTGACCTGTGCAGTGACTGGTGGCCCAGAAAACAGGGCCTTGTACGCAGAGGCAGCAACAGACAAAGCCCCCTTCACCAGTCCTCCAGCAATGCTGCTCCCATTGTGGTGCCTACAGAGGAAAACCAAATTATCTCCCCAAATAAAATCATGACCTTACAAGATATTGTGGGTGCTAATCTCGAAAGAAAAAGTATTCTTAAGAGAAGAAAATATCAGATGTAAAATAAGAGAATGAACTGTTTTCATTGCTACAGTTCTTGGTTTGCTGCAGGGCTCTGGCTCGGCTGGCAGAAGACCTGAGTACTGCAGGAAATGCATGCCCTAGTTACCACGCCAGTTTTCCATCCCAGCTGAAAATTAATGTGGTCATGGGCACACCTGGATATCAGCCATCTGTCTGCACATCTCAGAGAAAACCTGGCAAAGGAAATGTGATTTTTCTGGATTCTGATCTGAGATGACAGGGACCAGAGAGGCAGTGGTATGTAAGGAAAAAGGCTAGATGCACCTGGGGCTTGACCTGCCTGATTTCTTGGGCATTACAGGTGAGGCAAATTTTAGGGTAATCCCTAAAAAGTGAAACACTCAAGCGTAAGCTTTAGCTGTCTGTCCAGCGGTGCTCATAAGCTTCAGAAGTAAGAACAAGGAGGAATGAGGGTGCTCCTTCCTTTGCTCAGCACGTGCTCTGACAGGCTCATTTAAGCAGAAGCAATGCGTCTTCCTGCTTCTCAAGAAGAGACTTCACAAGGTCGTTACCTTGAGTGGTCACAGCTCCTCTGTCTGCTGTTTGCCAGTCCTGTTGAGCCTCTGTGCTCTAAAAGCAAAAGAGCCGTTGGTTAGCTGCAGCACCCACAAGCTATTATGGAGGCAGGCAGCAAGTTAACGGGGGTGTCTGAAGTTTTATTCCTTCTTTCTTTTCCTCTCTTAAGTTTTAGAAAGTTCCGTGGCTGATTTAAGTCACCAAGAAAGACAAATTATCTAGAAATGCTGGGGACATCATTGAGTAGAAAAATGATTCTCTAATCCTGTAACCCTGATGTGTTAGTTCTCAGTTTTAGGTTGGGCATTTTTAGGAAGAGGAAGTGAGCCGGGTGGTGGTGGCACACACCTTTAATCCCAGCACTTGGGAGGCAGAGGCAGGCGGACTTCTGAGTTCGAGGC
>NW_022196911.1:97652344-97656026 GCF_008632895.1 Mastomys coucha | reverse complement strand
AAAAAAAAAAAAAAAAGAAGAGGAAGGGACTGTTGAGTGCGGACCCACCTTACCCCTTCACAGTTCTATGTCCTGAGACCTCTAAGAAGGGGACAGACCTGCAGGCATCACAAACTAGCTGAGCTGCTGCATTACTCTGCTGAGGGAAAGCAAAATTGGAGCTGGAGCCTAGGCTAGCATGCTGTCAAGGTTGGGCTCTCCCCAGCATGTGCAATGCCCACCTCTGTAAGGTCTCCAGATAGACCTGAGAGTAGAAATGCAGAGCGAGCGAGCATGAGGGAGGAATACAGAAAGAGGGAAGAGGGAAAGTCTGAAGGAGGCCACGGATCTCGAGAACGGAGAGCCTGTCGATACCTGGTTTCCACTGGAAAGAAGCAAAAGGAGGGAGGTGAAGATCAAGCTTTGCTTTACCTCCTCTGATGTGATCAGGGACTCGGGGAACTTCCTGGATGGTAACTGGTGAATCCACTCCTGATGACTCGTACTGTCCACAAGGGGCGCTCCTTTAGAAAGAATGAATATTGGAGGTAAGTTGCAGCCACAGCAGTACCAGTTTCTCTGCAGGCTTCACCTCTCTGATCCCATTATGGAGGTGTGGTTAGGACTGCATTCTACTCTCTGATGTCCTCTTTAGCTACAATCCAGCTAGAGAAACTGGTTTCATTCAGGTCACTCCCCCGTCTTCCTGAGCACTTTGTGTTATATTTAGGGCTTCCACATTTTCTACACTAGTAGGAGAGACAGTGACCCAGATCCAGTAGAGACTTAGAGACTTACATACTTTCTCTCTGGGCTTGTGGTATACATCCATAAGTTATTTAATTTCCTCTTTTCTGCCTGTTAGACCATGGAAGATGGGAGCTGTTCTGTTGAACCCAGGCCCTAATGCTTGCCAGGTAAATGCTCTACCTATGTTTTTGTTATATTCATTCAATTTAAGAATCAAAACATAAAAGGAACATCCAGAGATGTTTGTATTTGAATATTTTTCTCTTAGTTATAAAAAAAAAAAAATCAGTAGGCCCAGCAGTGGTGGTGCACGCCTTTAATTGCAGCACTTGGGAGGCAGAGGCAGGAGGATTTCTGTAGGCCAGCTGGTCTACAGAGTGAGTTCCAAGACAGCCAGGGCTACACAGAGAAACCCTGTCTCAAAAAACAAACAAAACAAAACAAAACAAAACAAAAAATCAGTAGACAGACTGTGTAGGGAAGTAAGGTTACCTAAAACAAACATTTGTTTAAATCTCAAATTTACAAATGCTGAGAAAGCTGAGTATGATTTTTATTCATTTAAGTTTAGGTTACAGAAAAAGAAAGGTTTGGAGATGAAGCTGGTCATTTCAGCTCTGAGAACAGGGGCCTGAGGTGCTGAGCAGTACCTGGACAATGCTGCTGGAAGCCCTGCCACCTCAGGGACTAGAGGCACGGTGTCCAGAGGCTGTGAGGTCGTGAGGATGTCGCTGATGCTCTGCTCCCGTGGCTGGCTCTCCCTCTCTGGGAGTCCCTCTCTAGCCTCAGCAGGTTCCTGCCCAGACTCCATCCCAGGTTCGCCTTCAGCCCCTCGCTCCAGGCCTGGCTGGGAGAGCGCAGAGCTATACATGGAGTCCCCGAGGGGGCGGCTGGTATCAAAACACTCAGGCAGGATGATGATATAATCTTCAGAGGAAGCAGAAGACTGACTTTGAACTTCTTCATCTTGGACTTCCTCCTCTTCCTCAACGACTTCTTCCTCAACAACATGGACAATCTCCTCCCTCTCATCTCCACGTGGTCCTTCTTCAGGCAAGGCAAATTTCACTACGGAATAAAAGCAAGCACTGTGAGGGAAGAGGCTCGGCAGCAAACCTCAGTGCCGTTCTCCTTTGGTAAAGCCTGTGGATCACAAGCTAGCACAAGGGCACAGTGGAAACAGAGGAGCGGGCTGTTTCTGGAGCCACGGCTGTATTCTGTTTCAAGATGATGCCAAAACAAATAAATGAGAAGTCAACACAAACAAGTATGTGGGGAAACAGCCAGGCTTCCAATGAGCATTGTGAATCCTACTGCCCTTTTTCTCTTTGCAGTGGAAGTTAAGAGATAAAGCTTCATCTGAGTTCAAGGCCAGCCTGGTCTATAGAGTGAGTTCCAGGACAGCCAGGGCTACACAGAGAAACCCTATCTTGAAAAACAAATAAACAAACAAAAAGAACTAGTGACTAGCTAGCTATCAGGGCCAGAAAAAGGACTTATGTGGTAAGCACTTCATGTTGTCTGCTTGCCTTCCTTTACCTTAGAAAAGTGATGCAGTTGGATGAGAACACTGGTAAATCTCAGGGGTGGGTGGAAAGGCCTCAAGTTCCTATCAGTGCAGTAGCTATAAACAACCGGTTTATCCTTCCACACCTTTCTGCTGTTTGTATGTACAAAAAAAAGCATTCATGTGTGTGTTCACTTTAAAAATAGGAAAATTATGTTTAAAGGTATATGCAGGTCAAATTTCATTTTTTTTGTATGTGTGATATATGCCTATTATCCATGTCTGTGTACATGTAGGCCAGATGAGGACATTAAGTGTCTTCCTCATGGCTCTCCCTGAACTTAAAGCTGGCCATTTTGGCTAAGCCGGCTGGCAGCGAGCTCTGAGGATCTTCCTGTCTCAGTCCCCTGATGCTGGGGTTACAGGCAGATGGGGCTGTGTCTGGCTTTGAGGTGGGTACTGAGGATTGGAACTCAGGTCTCCTCATTTTTTTTTTTAAAGATTTATCTATTTATTATATATAAGTACATTGTAGCTGTCTTCAGACACCAGAAGAGGGCATCAGATCCCATTACAGATGGTTGTGAGTCATCACGTGGTTGCTGGGATTTAGGACCTTCGGAAGAGCAGTCAGTGCTCTTAACCGCTGAGCCATCTCTCCAACCAGGTCTCCTTGTTTACAGAGTAAGGACTCTTACCCACTGAGCCATCTTCCCAACTCCTCAAATTTGGTAATATTATGATGCACCAGAAGCATCATAATAATATGATAGTTTTTTGGATAATTTTTGAGATGTATGAACTGGCTCTAGCAATCTGATACTAGCAGTTTGTTCTGAAGGTCTTGTGCATGCTAGTGCACAAGTGTGCAGGTAGATAAATGAGACTGAAGACCAGAGAGGAGGTCAACACTGGTATAGTTCCCTAGGAGCCATTACTCCATCTTTTGTTTCAAATGGTGTTTCACTACATAGCTGGCTTCAAACTTAAGAGAGATGTGAAAACTTAAGAGAGATGTGACTACACCTGTACCCCGAACTCTGGGATTAAAGGCATTTGTAAAATGTCTATCCATCTATCTTATTTTTGAGACAAGGTCTGCAACACCTGAGGTTTTACATGAATGCTAGAAATGGAGCTGGGCTCCTTGAACTTGTGAGAAAAGTTCTCTATCAACAGCGTCTCTCCAGAATCTATAAAGGGGTTTTTATGATAGAATTTAACTCTGGGAAACAATCTGGCATTCTTGTGTTGCCTCGCACTCTTCAGATTGCTTCTCTTGGGAGAAAGGAGACCAATGGAAGCTGCCAATGGAAGCTTCTACTGAGGCATCCTGGCAACTTTTTTTTCCTTTTTTTGTTTTTTGTTTCCAAGACAGGGTTTCTCTGTGTAGTCCTGGCTGTCCTGGAACTCACTCTATAGATCAGGCTGGCCTCGAACTCAGAA
>NW_022196911.1:97643871-97652314 GCF_008632895.1 Mastomys coucha | reverse complement strand
CTCAGAAATCTGCCTGCCTCTGTCTCCCAAGTGCTGGGATTAAAGGCGTGCGCCACCACTGCCTGGCTGCTTGTTTGTTTGTTTTTTCGAGTCCTGTCGACTTACAGGAAGAATCCTTTCTGCAGAATCCAGGCAGCACAAGTGGCTGCTGCTCCTCTGTGGAGTACAGCTGCAATTCCCCTAGGAGAGTGCAGAAATGAGTCAGGGCGGCTTCTAAAGTTCTTCTCTGTGTTCTAGTAAGAAATCCAGCAGAGTCAAAAGCCAACCAAAATCACCCTCCCTCTCCTCTCAGCAAGGAAAGCCAGGGACACTTACTCTGTGGGGACCTCTGCCTGCATGGAGGGTTGTGGTCTGGAGCAGCATCCAAGGTAAGGGATCGGATTACAGTCTCACACACAAATTGGGTCCCACTCAGGTCTTCCTCTGTTTCTTCGATGGAAGCAGGGGTCTCAGCTTTCCTCTTTGCTGATACAGTGGAATCTGAAAGACATACAAAGCCTGTCTGTACTTAAGTGTCTGAAGAGCTGAGAGCTCTCACCAGTCAGTGCATCCTAAGCCTGGGTGAGGGAAGAGCTGCTCCTGCTGTCATGAGACGTAGAGAGCGAGGGATGCTGTGGGACATCAATTTGCTGAGGTAGAGGTAATGTGGAATGGATGTGAGGACAGGTGTGGATGGAAAGGGAAGGCACGTGCTTTACAGACATTTAACCCCTTACCAGGAGGTGCTTTAAATCCCGCCCCTTCACTCTCTTCCTGTATCTGCCCCAAGCCTGGCTTCTCTATTAAAGGACTGTCATGTGGCAGAGGAGACATGCAGGGAGTCATATCTGGAGAATGAAGACAGGAAAACCATCAACCGAGAGAAAGCATGACATCATAAACAGTCAAGTGTCCAGAAGCAGCAGTTTGTAGGTTTCTGGCTTCCTACAGGGTTAAAATATACCCAAATATGCTCCACCAACTGTCATGTCATAAAGAACTTCTCTAGATCACCAGGAATGCAACTAGCTCTGGCTGCTCAAAGCTGGGGCACAAGCAAGTCAATGGCTTAGAAAGTCAAAGCCAAGATACAAAACTATGACTAAAGGAACAAAGGGAGAAAATGAAGAAGGGGTGCCTTTACAGTACGGCAGCCCTGTACACACTTGTACTGTGGCACTGACAGACAACAGGGAAAGGAGGAGATGGACCATGGGTACAACTTCACTGTCACAGCATGGGAGGAATCCTCGCCCTCTAGTGCCACAAAGCAGACCCAGAGCAGACCGTGTAGTACCAATACCTAAACAAGATGAGCCAAGTGATGGTCTTACCCACAGGGGTGTTGTGTGGCACTCTCTCCAATTCTTGGACAATGTTTATATCCAGCAGCTCAAAGGACAGCAGGTCCTAGAAAAAGAGAGGGCCAAATGAAGGTGTCTGCAGCACAAGTAGGAGCCATGTTCTTTTGTGAATGGACCTTTAGGTCTCCTGCACATTGCCTGGATTCAGTTCTATTCAAATTCATGTTCCTTCTCAACCAAGTGACTAGAAGAATTAAACGGGAACATGGTGTTCTCAAACTCTTAACTGGCAGGGGAGAAGAAACAGTGAGCAGGCAAGTGAAGCAGGCTAAGCTTACAAGTCACTGGAAGGAAGCTGTGGGGAAGCACAAGCCTGAGCTTCAAACTCAGGAGCAAACAGTTTAGAAACTTGCTCCACGCACCATGCCATCCTCATTACACAGTGGTTCCAGCATGCCCATCTCTAACTCCCCAGAACCATGAAGGCTATGCTACCTTCTCAGTAACAAGGCGAAAGCTTGTTCCTCAGTGCTCACTCTCTCTGCCCTCCTTGTCCCTCACAGTGCTGCCTGTTTACCTGAGCAGTCAGAAGGTCCACAGATGGAATGTAGAGCTCCCTCTCACTGGCAGCATGCTGGGGCTTCTGTAGTGCACTGGCTCCTGTCCCTTCTGTCTCCTTTGTCACCTCACTCAGTGGAATCTCTTCTTCAGCTAGAAGAAAAGCTTCCTATAGGGAAGAATAATAGGGATATATGTTAGGACCTCAAGAAAGCTCAAGCACTAGGCTGACATGGTTACCCCTAAAATAAAAATACAGCAGAACCTCTAACATTTTTTATTTTATTTAGGACTTCTAAAAAAGCTGCAGAAACAGTAAAGAGTTCACATACTGTTCCTTCATCTACCATCCTCTACAACCTAATAAAAGTACAGTTAGCCCAAACCAGGTAATTAACACCGTTTAGCTCTAAGTTCACACAGTAGAGTCTGCTCCACTAATACAAAAGCAACAACAGACTACAGCAAGCAACAGGCAGATGAAGATGTCATGAGAGCTCAGGGATACTCGAGTAGGTGCGTGTTGGGGAGAAAAGCTACTAGGAGTTTACTGGCAGGCCAGGCCGCCCTTCTTTTCCTAATGCAGCAAGCACCATCACAGACAAAAGCCCTGTGGGACTGCCTGCACTAGCACCCTAAGGACACTAAACACCTTAAAGACTAGGCCAAACGCCAGCATAAAGATGTGCTGTAGGGAGAAGTATCCCCAAAACCCCATGTTAAAAGCCTGACCCCTAGAGCCTGTGGTGGTGGAGCATGCCTTTAACCCTTGGGAGGCAAGGGAAAGTGGATCTCTTTGAGTTTGAGGTCTGGCCAACAGATTGAGTTCTAGGACAGCTAGAGCAACACAGAGAAACCTTGTCTTGAAAAACCAAGAAAGAGGGAAGGAAGGAAGGAAGGAAAGAAAAGAAAAGGCCCAGCTTCCCTAGAAGCAATGCATTCCTAGACAATGAATGTTTCTGAAGTATAGCCTTACATGAGATCCTTAGGTCTGGTCCCTTACTCTCTTTCTTGTCATCTTGGCCTAAGTGGCGTGTTTTGGTTTGCTTTTTCGCTATGCTGTATGTTGTTAGTACAGTCTAGTATCCCAACTAGGGGCCTGAAAACACTGGGCCTGCCTAATCACAGACAGGAACCTCTGAAACTGCCATCCAAACAACCCTTTCTCTTCAGAAGTTAACTATACAGTATTCTGACACACTGATGGGAATTCAGAAACAGTAAACTGTCAGGAAATCTGCAAGAATAACAAGCTACCAGTGAGTTCTTTTATGTTCAGGTCCCTTTCTCAGTCCCTAGCAAGAGGTAGCTTTGAACCTTCAATATTCTTGCTTCAGCCTCCTAAGGGCACGGACTATAAGCATGTGTCACAAGCCTAATGACTGGGAAATAATCTGGTAGACTGGGCCAACGGCTTTAAGTGCTCACCTCCTGCTCACAGGTGAAATCATCAGCTTTGCTTGAGCTAATCTCGTTCCTTTCAATGTTATCAGGGCTCTCAGAGGAAGGAAAAGGATCCACTATGATACTGCACCAGACCCGAGGCCCAAATTGCTGGCCTTTGTGAGAGAGACGCCAATGGGAAGTGTATGTCCCCTCCAAGGTTGGAGCGATGAACTGCACAGACACGATCCCGACGTGGCCAGCCTTCAAGCAGGGAACCACAACATCCTTCTTCTCTGGAGAAGCCAGAGTCAAGTTTCCCCACATGAACTTGAGCTGAAAGGCACAGGAGGATGTCGTCAGCTGTGCCCTCTTCTACTGCACAACCCTGTCTTTACCCTTGGTGGGGAAACATACCTTTGTGTCTGTGTTCCACTTCACATTCCCTGTGTTCTTCATCCTCCAGTGTTTGATAAACTTGGTTCCTGGCTGAAGATGAGTCCCATCAGGCAAATTCTCATCCACAAACGCTGCGCTGAGTGTCGGCATAACTGGGGCGCAGGGCTGCAAAGGAAGCCTGGGCAGACATGCAGGTGCTCAGTCACTTGCTCCCGGTGTGACGGCCTCCAAACATGCCACACTGTGACTCCAGAGAAGGCGTACTAATACAGTTGGCTTAAATCTAACACTACTTAGGCTAAACCTGTGAGAAGGCTCAGCTGGAAAAGGTACCCGCCACGAAAGCTCAGAGACCTGAGATCAATCCCCAGAATGCATAAAGAAGAGAACTGATGTCACCAGCATGCATGTCAAGGTACACGTGTTCCCCGCCCATCAAATCCCACGCCATAAAACAAAGATATGCTGCCTAGAGGGTAATTACAAGTGTCCATAAATATAGGGTAATTACAAGTGTTCATAAACATAACTGGAGACTTGCTTCTTGGTTGCAACCCTGCCAGACTGCCCTCAGAAAAGAGAAGTCTGAATTATCCCTGTTCTAAGCCTCATTAGTTTCTTGCTTTCTGAATGAGGCATCAAAGCTGAGTGTCAAAAATAACTCCTGAACCTGCTTGGAAGACAAGGAGACACAACAGGTGAGACAAAGGGTGGCTAAGACTCATTTTAGAGAGCTGGATGGGAAGTCACACCCTCCCCTGGCCTTGGACTTACATCAGGGTATTAGACTGCAGCAAGCTCTCAGGTCGGCCCAAGGAGGACTTGGGACTCTGAAGTCCATGGATTGAATTCCACAAATGAATCTTCCTGTGGAGTTTAAGCTGCTTTTTAAGCTCCTTGACCTCTGCCTTCCGCTGTTTCTTCTCAGCCCGCAACCTTTGCTTTTCTGCTTTCACGAAGTTCTTATCCACCTGTTTTTGGAGCCTGTGGGATAATGAATGAATGCCTTGAAACACAGGAAGCCCTTGAGGCTGTCTGGTGATGCGTGCATGTCATTAATGTTAGCATCTAGTTTCTTTTCTTTCTTTTCTTTCTTTTTTAAAGATTTTTGTTTAATTTATTTTATGTATGTGAGTACATTGTTGCTGTCTTCAGACATACCAGAAGAGGGCATCGGATCCCATTACAGATAGTTGTAAGCCACCATATGGTTGCCAGGAATTGAACTCAGGACATTTGGAAGAGCAGTCAGTGCTCTTAACCACTGAGCCATCTTGCCAGCCCAGCATCTAATTTCTTAATTTCTTTCATACTCCTCATTTTTATTTGATGAATCTTAGACAACTGTTTCATTATTACACAACAATTGAGAAAGAGCAAGGAGACTCTTTTTTTGTTTTGTTTTGTTGTTTTGTTTTTTAAGATTTATTTATTTTATGTGTATGAGTACACTGTAGTTGTACAGATAGCCATGAGCCATCTTGTGGCTGCTAGGAATTGAGCTCCAGCCCTGCTCGCTTCTGCCCTGCTCCATCTGGCGTAATTCACTGTAGCTGTCTTCAGACGCACCAGAAGAGGGCATCAAATCTCATTATGAGTGGTTGTGAGCCACCATGTGGTTGCTGGGATCTGAACTCAGGACCTTTGGAAGAGCAGTCAGTGCTCTTATCCGCTGAGCCATCTTGCCAGCCCCTTTTTTTGTTTTTTTGAGACAGCATTTCTCTGTGTAGCTCTGGCTGTTCTGAAACTCACTCTGTAGACCAGGCTGGCCTCAAACTCAGAAATCCACCCGCCTCTGCCTCCCAAGAGCTGGGATTAAAGGCGTGCGCCACCACTGCCTGGCTAAGAAGGAGACTCTTAATAATTTTGTGATACTATATACCAGCACTGCACTTTTCCTTTGCTATGAGACTGACTCACTGTGTAGTTTAGCCTGGCCTAAAAATCACGATGGTTCTGAGTGCTGGGCATTACATCTGATTTTTTTTTTCCTCCTGAGAGAAGGCTTCTCTTTGTGTAGCCCTGGCTGTCCTCTGCACCACCACTGCCCGGCTCCTGGCCAGATTTTTTTAAAGATATATTTAATTCATGTTTATGAGTGTTTGCTTGAATATGTATGTACACCACATGTGTGCCAGATGCCCACAAAGGCCAGAAACGAGTTACAGACTCTTGTGAGCTGCCAAAGTAGATGTTGGGAAGTGAACCAGGGTCCTTGGTTTAAAAAAAAAAAAAAAAAAAGCAGCCAGTGCTCTTACCATGAGCTATCTCTTCAGCCCACTCAGATATTTTCAACATATGTACTTTGTGTCAGCAGAGTCAAGAAGTCAAATAGATGAGCAGCCACAAGAGTATGGCTTTACCTGACTTGTTCCAAAGCAGCAGGCAGACGAGGGGTGGAATACTTTGAGTAGAAAAATGGCTCTGAGGAAATCACAACAGGTCTCCGCAACTTTAGCAAAACATGGTTAGTGTCATGGGCATATGGTCCAGCTTCACAATCTTCACAAATGTTGTAAGATGGGCACAGGCTGTGTGAAAAGACCAACATAGTAAAAGCTGCATAGCAGGAAGTCCCTGAAGTAGAGAGGAATGAACCAGATCAAACTTTATATTTCCTCCATTATCAGCTGGATAGTGACGTTCAATTGCCACTTGGCTATGCCAAGGCGTAAGTTCCTCATTAGTAAAATGAGAAAAGTAACTTCCACTCATACCTATTTCCATGAAATAGTTCATGGAAAGAAGTAAGATACAAGAACATTTTGAATGGGGGTCGGGGTGTGTGTGTGTTTCTATCTTTAGTGACCTAATTCTGCCTGACTCTGTTAATCCATATGTGTACCTGAAGAGCATTCTTGATAGTTCCCACTAAGCCCAAAAAGCATGCAAATGAGTAGCTTGTGCTTCTAAATCAAAGCTATATTACCCACTGCTGGAGATAGAAGATGGACAGCTTCCCCTAAACTTCCCAAAATTCTAGTCGGCCGCTGCTTCTGCCCAGGAACTGCTTACCTACACTGGTAGCGCACACCGACGATCCTCTTTTGGCAGTGGCTACAAGCAATATGCCAGCTGAACTGGTTCTCTGGCAAAAACAGGGTTTCCTCTGAAATAGGCATTGAGACTTCTGAGGGTGAGGAACCCAAGGGTGGCTTCTGCAGGACAAGCTTCTCCTGCAACCTCTGTTCAAGCTTCTCCACTGTTTCCTTAACCACTTGTTCTCTGAACTACAATGCAGAACAGAAGGTAGGGGAGCTCAGTTCCAGCACCAAGAAAAGTGAGAAGAAATAGCCCTGGTTCCAAGTCTCTGGTGCAACTCAAGAACATGGCTAATGGCTACTCGGGAATGCATAGAAATGTAATAGGTCTCTTCCTTTCAGGGAAGCTGACTTTTCCTTGGAACAAAGCAGTTACCATGTCCTTCTCAGCAGACATCTGTCTGTCTCCCTTACATACTTAGAACTGGATTGTCTCTCTCTCTCTCTCTCTTTTTTTTTCCAAGACAGGGTTTCTCTGTGTAGCCCTGGCTGTCCTGGAACTCACTCTGTAGACCAGGCTGGCCTCGAACTCAGAAATCCTGCCTCTGCCTCCCAAGTGCTGGGATTAAAGGCGTGCAACACCACTGCCCGGCTGGATTGTCTCTTTTTATGATGCTTCAGGCAAAGGTTAAAACTTCCTTCACCACATCTGTCCTATGTCATAAGTCATAGCTGCCACTCCCCTGCACCAGAAGCTGCAGCCACCTGGGTTCAGCTTTCTACCTGTGCCAACAGTGCTGCTAACACCCAGGTCAGAGAAGACACTCACCATCTCCAGGTAGCTTGTAAACCAATCTGGGGGCTTGTCCTGAGGCTGGTCTGTATCACAAGGAGCAGGAGAACATGGCTGGGAAAAAATACAAGAGAAGTTACTTTTTCTAAATTTTTCTAAAATGTGTTATTTCTTTAATCAAATGTCAAAAGCATGTGACATGCAAGAGTTTTTTTGTGAAAGAACACAAATCAAAACGTGTATTCTAGTTTCTTCCCTTTCTCTAGAAGTAAATCAAGGTTGCTAATTTCAAAAATTCAGATCCAGATGGTTAGCATAACACCCAAGTCTTTGTGTACGTGAGTGTGCAGAGTATGCATATGGAGGCTGCAAGACCTTAGGTGTTATTCCTCAGGCACTTTTTTTTTTATAAATCTTTTTGAGGCAGACTCATTCACTGGCCTGGAAACAGCCAACTAGGCTGTAAGTTTCAAGGATCCTCCTGTCTCTGCTTCTTCAGTCCTGAGATTACACATGACACATGACTTTTATGTGAGTCTGGGCAATATGTGGCAATCGGAGGACAGCACTGGGTGTTAGTTCTTGCCTTTCACCATGTGTGCAACAGAGCCCCTTTCTTTTTCTTTCTTTCTTTCTTTTTTTTTTTTTTTTTTTTTTTTTTTTTTTTTTTTTTTTTTTTTTTTTTTTTTTTTTTTCTCTAGACAAGGTTTCTCTGTGTAGCCCTGGCTATCCTGGAACTCACTCTGTAAACCAGGCTGGCCTCGAACTCAGAAATCTGCCTGCCTCTGCCTTCCAAGTGATGGGATTAAAGGTGTACACCACCACCGCCCAGCCATAATTTTTATAAATCAGTTTTTGTTTTTGTTTTTTTGTTAACAGAGCCCTTTTCTATTGTTCACTACTGCACATGCCAAGGTAGCTGTCAGGTCAGCTTTCAGAGATCCTCCTGTCTCTGCTTTCCATCTTGCCATAGGAACACTGGGATTACAGATACATCAGTGTTACAACATGACACTATGCCTGTGAATCGGGGGGGGGGGGGGGGG
>NW_022196911.1:97635260-97643861 GCF_008632895.1 Mastomys coucha | reverse complement strand
GGATTTGAACTCATGTACTCATGCTTGCATACCAGCTCTTTACCCAGTAAGTCATCTCTCCAGCTTTTGTTTTTGTTTTTTGTTTTTTGTTTTTTGTTTTTTGTTTTTTCAAGACAGTGTTTCTCTGAGTAGTCCTGGCTGTCCTGAAACTCACTCTGTAGAGCAAGCTGGCCTTGAACTCAGAAATCCGCCTGTCTCTGCCTCCCAAGTGCTGGGATTAAAGGCATGCACCACCACTGCCCGGCCAGCTTTTGTTTTTTTAACATGGGTTCTGGGGATCAAATTCAGGGTCTTGTGCTTTCAAAGTTATTTCCCCAGCCTCCTTGCCCAAATCTTTGATGACTATTCAAATGTTATGTAAGAGACAATGAGATGTCAGGTTAGAGTTGGGCAGGTCCATCCTCTTCATACCTCTGGTGTAGGCTCCTCTGTGGTCTTCATATCTGATCCCACGACTCTCACCAGTGAAGAATAATGTGCAAGTGGCTTCTTCCCTGATCTGGCAGCCGCTTGTTTTTCTACTACATTTTGGGGGAATGTTTCATCTACGACATGGTACCCTTCGTGGACTTGCATCTGTAGTTGATTTCCTTGCTTAATGTTAGCCATCTAAAAGTGTGTTACAAGAGCATGTTACAAAATAAAAATCCATTGTGATTCTCCTTTTCCAAATGAAATGTCAAAGCACCAAAATACAGAAGTATAGTAAACTATAATTTTTGTTTTCATTTCTAAGTGAACAGCCTGAGCACCCTTAATTAAACTTAACTTTTGAGGTGCTAACACGATGCTACAAGTAGAAAAATTACAACTTGGCATTTTATAATCAGCAGTAACCGAAACACTGTATTCTAAGGATACTATAGAAAATTCTCTTTAGGCTTTATAAAGTGCATATGAGACAAATAAATTTCAAATGTAGCCTTGGGACCCATTCCTGAGATATCTCATTATGAATGTACAAATACTCCAAAATCAAATTTAAAAAAACTGAAGCATATCTGGTTTCAAGCATTTTAGATAAAGACAGTCAACCTCTACATTAATATCTAGCCTGGTGTTTGTCAAGAATATTATTAAGTTAAAATTTGAAGAAATTGTTAGGTGAGATTTTGCCATCTACTGGGTTCTTCTTTAATTCTTTTGTCTGTTTTGACACGGGGCCTGCCTGTGTTACCCTGGCTGGCATCCAGCTCAAGATCTTCCTGCTTTATTCTCTGAGGTGTGTATTACCTGTTAACTGCTTGCTCTGTAAGATATTAACTCTAATCTCAACTTTCTAAAAAACAAAATTAATTCCAGACTGATACTAATCATAGATACTTAAAGCTATTCCCTATAACTAAGCATTTACTTTCCCCCTAACCTAGTATTAGAAAGCAAGCTGGAGTAGTTGTATCTTTGTGAAGAACACCTTCCTAATAAAGTATTATGGAAACTCCAATAAGCTGTTTAGTTTTCATGAAGGTATATAAATGTTTTAGAAAACTTAGGGACTGAATAGCTAAGAGTTTAGCCCCCTCTGCCCCATAGCTGTTTTCCCTTTATCTATACAATAGTCTTAAGATTCCTATTAGGATGGAATATTGAGCACTTGTCTAGCACTCATGAGGGTCTGAGTTAGCGCAGCATTGTAAGAAAGGAAAAAAAATTACCTAAAATTTCCTGTACACAATGTCTTTTATTTGGAACTGGGTTTTGTTCTGTTGCCCAGGTTATCCCAAAACAGGCTCCAGCCATCCTCCTGCCATCTCCATTTTTGTTTTGGAGAAATAGAAATCTTGCTACACAGCCTAATTTGTCTTTGAACTCAATGACCCAGGACCTTGGCCTCCAGAGTGCTGGAATTACAGAAGTGTCCCACCATGTCCAGGCTGCTGTTTCTTTCTTTCTTTTTCTTTATTTTATGAATGAGTGCTCTATCTGCATGGACACCGCATGCCAGAAGAGGGCATCAGATCCCATTACAGATGGTTGTGAGCCACCATGTGGATATGTGGCTGCTGGGAATTGAACTCAGAACCTGGAAGAACAGCAAATACTCTTAACCCCTGAGGCTTCTTTTTAAGATGGTGGCACTAAATCCCAAAATGAAATGATACAAATCTTGAGCTGAGTAGGAACTGCCTGCAGCTGAGTCATCTGCCTTACTCACCACAGACTCCCTAACTAATGGGAGTCATTCTACTTTTTCTTAGTACTTTCCAAGGGAGTTTAGGCTTCAATAAGTATTTTTCAAATTACTTGAAAATAATATGAAGTAAACATTACCTTAAGTGCTTCTTCATATTCTCCTAAAGGGACAAAAACAAAACAAAAGTGATTTTTTTTTTTTTTACCAGTTTTACAAATTACACTGAATATCATCTACAAGTTTTTTTTTCTTTTTCTTTTTGGGAGGTGGGTCTAGCTATGTAGCTCAGGCTAATGTCAAACTTACAATCCTTTGTGTGTTGGCATTACAGAAGGGTCATACCATACATGGCTAATTCTATCCTTTCCTTTTCTCTACTAGACTGGCCTATTTTCTCCTTCCTATAATAAAATACCTCATTTATACATTGGCTCCTCCTTGACTAACTCGCCCTGCCACAGGCCCCAGCACCAGAGAGAGAGAGAGCTCCAGGCAGCAACAGTGGCCCCGCCCTTGGTACAACACTATAGTTCCAGGGTAAAACGTAAACACTGTAGTTAACAGTGATGTATTGAAAAATCTTGCTATAGATCACAGCTACTTTCATCCCGAAGTGGCAGAGGCAGGGTATGTAGGGTGGCAACTGTGAGATGATGCATATTTTAATTTTTTTCACTGAAGTAACCTTTTAAAGTCACCTGTATATATTTTGTATCAATGTTGTACTCCTTAAAAATATATAATTTATTTTTAAAATCCTACTCAAATTCTTAGAATCTTCATATATGGACTCCCTTATTATTATACGGTGTTCTTCCTTCTGGTCATAACAAGATTTCATTCCTGGCGTCTTCCCCTATAGCTATGACAACCAGAGTACAGCAATATAGCGGTACCCAGGACTCCAGCAATGGAGCTATTGTTACTCCACTGAGGTGTCAGGAGACTCTTGCCTGAGATTCCACTCCTTTCCCTAGCTGTTAGAGGTCTTGAGAGATGATAACCTATTTACAGAAGTGAAGGACGGCTAAAAGCAGGTCTTGATGATACAGTAAGATTGCAAACCATGATGGCGTAGGACCTTGCAGGCATCTAGCTGTGTGACCTCCCACACTCTTGTATATAACTCTGCTCTGCAAGAAAGCCCAACAAACTCACTGCTTCCACCAAGCTGGACTCTGGTGAGATTATACTTTGGTCTGTTGTTGGTGCCCACCTGCTGTGGCATCTCCTCTGGAAAAGTTATTGCAATGTGATACAGGGCCAAAAGAAGCTGCTATAAAGCATCGTCCTCTCCAGTCCCCCTGCTGCTCTAGCCTTCTAAGTACAAAATATCAACCCACATCCTCCAACTGTGCTTTGTGAAGCCTAAGAGTCAGTGACGTTCCTGGACGGTGTAAAGACTATCATTTTACCTGGTTCCCATAAGGTTGTAGGGACTACAAGATGGGCTACAACCAACTGTCTGATAAACACGGACATGACTTGCCTGTGCACTGATATTCACATATATGCCAGGTCAAAAACAAATACAGCACCAGCAGAATGAGTTGTATGTGAGATACTAGCTGTGTATCATTTTCAGAAGATCAGCATCTTAAATATCATGTTGGAAAAGACCTGTCCTTATGATCCATACAAAAGTACTATCTCCTATTAAAAACATTGGTATAGGCCGGGCGGTGGTGACGCACGCCTTTGATCCCAGTACTTGGGAGGCAGAGGCAGGTGGATCTCTAGGTTTGAGGCCAGCCTGGTCTACAGAGTGAGTTCCAGGACAGCCAGGGCTATACAGAGAAACCCTGTCTCGCAAAACCAAAAAAAGAAATCAAAAACAAAAACAAAAACAAAACATTGGTATACAGTAAAAGTCCCCTATGCAGCTGGGATGTAGCTGAGCTGATAGAGTGCTTGCCTAGAAAGCAGCAGGCACTAAGTCTGATTCCCAGTACTGCATACAGTTGGGGTGGAGGCATAAGCCTGTCATCTAGTACTCAGGAAGTCGAATGTTGTTCAAGGTCATCCTAGGCTACACACTGAGTTAGAAGTAAGCCAGAGATACCCTGAGACCCTGCCTCAATAAGGAAAAAGAATCTCCTACAAAACTAATGCCACCAATGACTGGGTACAACATCAGTTTATAGTATACCAAACTCTATTCTAAAATGTATGCTAGAGCACAGCATGAATTAAATGGAAACACTTCAATGGGCAGATTAATTTGTTTTGAAACAAGGTTTTCACTATGTAGTCCAGATTGCCTTTAAACCAAGGATCTTCCTGCCTCAGCCTCCTCAGTATTGGACTTAAAGATAGATACTCCCATGTCAGGCAAATTTTAAGTAAAGCTAACAAGATTTTTCTCAGGAACTTACCTTGACTATTGATGGATATCTATGAAGAGAAAAAAAGCAACAGTGAATTCAAAGTCTCACCACCTGAGCATTTTGTTAACTAGGACCAGTTTCATAGCAAACTCCCAGGTCAGGTGGTCAGTGTTGGGGTCCCTCAGCTGCAAGACATCAGAGCTTGCCACTGCAGACTCAACTCATGCCTTCTGTGCCTGAACCAAAGACTCACTACTATGAGTTCCACCTTCGAGGATTCCAGAGGAAGCTACGCCTGCTGGCTGGCTCGTATACAGCCTGAGGACATCTGTTGTTGACCTCCTCCCCACTGTGGACTGCGCCTCCAGCCACTCCCCAGAGTCTAGACCTGCGGGATGCCGAGCCTTCACTTTCAGCCCAGCAGCCAGCTTCCCTTTCGGACTCTTCCTGACTCCTCCAGAATTCCTTATGTTATTCAAATGTCGTTGACCTGCTCCCTAGTATATAAATGCTGAACCCCCAAAGTAAAAGAGAGCCTTGATTGGAAACCCTCAACTTGGCTTCGTGTCCTTTTGTTCTCGAACTCTGTGTTTCAGGTCTCCTTTCTCCCTTCGGTCGAGGCAGAACTCAGTTCATGAAACTGCGGGACAGTTTCAGGTCAGCATTCCTACTACTGCTTAAATAATGTGCTCTGTTTTATCTTAGTGGTTTTAACATGTAGCATGGGATCTGGGTCCCCTACTTCAGTGCTTTTGTGCCTTTGGGCAAGATTTCTAACCTTTCCGAGCTTCTGCTTCCTTATGGTAAAATAAAGATGATGGCGTACCCGATATACAGTACTGCTAGTTGAATGTACTTTAACCACTTCATAAAGTGTCCCTATTTAGCTCCACTATCATTATAAAATAAATGTCAGTCTTGCTGTAATTTTAGGTTCTTTTTCTGCTATTCTTCATGTTGCTTTCCTATTTCTCAACTCCAGCTCAGATGCCAATAATTTTTGTTGTTGCTGTTTTAAGACAGGGTTTCCTCTGTCAGGTCAGATGTTCCAGGTCATCCTGGAACCTGCTCTGTAGACCAGCCCTCAGAGATCCACCTGCCTCTACCTCCCTGCCCATAGTCTTCATGAAGTAAACACCTACCAAATACATTTAAATTATTAGGCAAATGAGATAAAACTATTATGAACGTTTTTCTTTCGTTCCCCCCACCTCCCCATGGCTCTCTGAGACAGTCTTTTTTTTTTTTTTTTTTTTGGTTTTTCAAGACAGAGACAATCTTTTGTTCTAAAATCCAGGATGGCAGGATGGCTTAAACTTCCCAAGTACTGGAAAGACAGATGTAAGCCATTAAAATGGGCTGGATTCTGAACTTTTAAGCTCCCCATCACTCTGGAAAAGGTCCCTGTTCTAAATGTCTAATAATGGAGTTCACTGATACTTTACCTCCTCATTTTCCTCATCCAGGTATTTTATTTGGATAGTATTCAGATCAAATGAAACTTTTACCTGCAAATGAAACAATTGGCTCAGTGTATCTCACTATGTAAGGTTAAACATTTTAACTTTCTTTTATTGAATACGAACTTTCCAAACATTACATGCATTAGTGGTAATGGTGGAGCTGGAGAGTATTCTGCCTAAGCCACCAGTAGTGTGGTGGAACTGTGGACCTTTCCAAGACACAGCTCTTGCAGCCCATAAATAGCAGCCCTTGAATCTCCAACTTATATATTGAGGCAAAACCTCTTGAACCCAGAACTCACCAATTTGGTTAGTCAGCCAATTTGCTTCTAGGATGCCCTATATGGGCTTCCTAAGCAATTAATTACAGACAGGCCATACATGCACCTTACATTTGTATGGGTGCTGGGAATCTTAACACTGGTGCTCATACCTGTGTGGCACGGAGCCTTCTCCCTGGCCCTTTATGTTCATTCTTTTTGTGATGCTTGGGGATTCAATGCAGAGCTTTGGAAATGCTAACTGAGCCCTTCACCAAGGTACATAACACCTTAATATAGTTTCAAAAAACAACTACAAACAGACTAAGAGAAAACATCTCCAAGTGGTAACAGATAAAGGGGTAAAACCTGCAAAACACACACACACACACACACACACACACACACACACACACACACACACAAAATCATGAAAACTGACAGCAGGAGGAATAATTCAGTGTCCAGTGCAGTTGTGCACATCCTTAGGCTTTTACTCCCAGCATGCAGGAGGCAGAGGCAGGGGGATGTCTGTGTGTATGTGAAGCCACCCTGGTCTACATAGTAAGTTCCAGAACAGCCAGAGAGACTTACAAAAAACAACAACAAAAAAATCTGAGTAATACAAGTAAAAATGTGCACAAAATTTACAAAAAGTAAACAGGAATGCCTAATAAATATATAAACATCCAACTTTATCGCTAGTCAAACAGTGTAAACAAGAGACACTTTAACACATTTTTAAGATGGTAAACATTTTTTTTTTGAAACATGGTTGTTTCTCTGTTCAACAACCCTGGCTGTCCTGGAATTCACTCTGTAGATCAGGCTGGCCTTGGACTCAGAGAGACCCACCTGCTGCTGCCTCCTGAGTACTACCACTAGAGGTGTGCACCACCATGCCTGGTGGTGAACATTTTTGAAGTTGTAATATTCAGTGTTGTCAAAGATTTAGGGCAAGGAACAAAGCCCAGCAGCAGAATGTTTGTCTAGCACATAGAAGGCCCAACATGTGACCTCTAGCACCACAAAATAAAAATAAAAAAACCCTTCAGGGCATCAAGCCATTTTTCTGTGCACTGTTATACTTATTCTGTGGCACACTTGGCAGCTATTTTTGATTTTATTCATGAGTGTTTCTCCTTCACGTATGCCTGTATGTCTGCAAAGGAATGCCTTTGCTACATGCAGAGGAAAGACGAGGACGGCCAATGTTCGGGAACTGCGGTTACAAGCAGTGCTGAGCTGCCATCTGGGTGCTAGAAATCAAACTGGGTCCTCTGGAAGAGCTGCCAGTGTTCTAACCCGCTGGGCCACCTCTCCAGCCCCTATCTATCAAAATTTAAAACCAGGCTAATGAAATGGCTTAGAGGCTTAAGTAGTAAAGTACTTGTTGTACACAAGCCTATTAACCTGAGTTTGATCCCCAGAATTCTCATAGAGGTTGAAGGTACCAACACACACAGCATGCCACACCACACCATTTTTTTTTTTTTTTTTTTTTTTTGAGACAGGGTTTCTCTGTGTAGCCCTGGCTATCCTGGAATTCGCTCTGTAGGCCTTGAACTCAGAAATCCACCTACCTCTGCCACCCAAGTGCTGGGCTTAAAGGTGCGCGCCAACACCATCCAGCACCATACCAATTTTTTAAAGAACAAAACCTATATCACCTTTGGATAGAATCTACTCTATAGAACTGCACATAAGTTACTCATACTGAGATGTAGGTCCTGTCTATTTTTTTTTTAAAGATTTATTTATTATATCTAAGTACACTGTAGCTGTCTTAAGACACACCAGAAGAGGGCATCAGATCTCATTACAGATGGTTGTGAGCCACCATGTGGTTGCTGGGATTTGAACTTGGGACCTTCGGAAGAGCGGTTGGTACTCTTAACCGCTGAGCCATCTCACCAGCCCATGGTCCTCTCTATTTTATAATAGGAAAAGAAAGAAAACCTTGGTGGAGAAATCAGTAATGGTTACATCCATAGTGTTCAGCAATACTAAAAACACTGTGGACTCCCAGCTTTAAAAGACTGAGCTTTGCTGTGTCTACTGATGAGGAACTACAACTACAATATACTACTGGGCAAGAAAAGCAAGATGTGGGTTGGCGAGATGGCTCAGCGGGTAGGAGCACTGACTGCTCCTCCAAAGGTCCTGAGTTCAGATCCCAGCAACCACATGGTGGCTTACAACCACCTGTAATGAGATCTGATGCCCTCTTCTGGTGCATCTGAAGACAGCTACAGTGTACTTATGCCGGAGCGAGTGGGGCTAGAGCGAGCAGGGCCGGAGTGAGCAGGGCTGGAGCAAGCAGAGGTCCTGAGTTCAATTCCCAGCATCCACATGATGGCTCCTGGTCATCTGTACAGCTACAGTGTACTCATACACATAAAATAAATCAATCAATC
>NW_022196911.1:97627457-97635215 GCF_008632895.1 Mastomys coucha | reverse complement strand
GAAAGAAAGAAAAAAAAAAAGAAAAGCAAGATGCAAAACGATCTTTCTGCATGACCCTACTAGATAACCGTGTGAACATGGAAATCTGTATAAGTTCCTCAGGCTTCTTTCTCTGGTTATTTAAAGGAGATGTGAACAGCACATGTAGGATAGGAGTTTGTGGACAGACATTATCTCTTTACATGTTAAGACTGGTTCATGTTTTATAATGGGCATGTATTCCACTTTTATAATTTAAAAATTTCCGGGCTGGAGAGATGGCTCAGTGGTTAAGAGCACTGGCTGCTCTTCTAGAGGTCCTGAGTTCAATTCCCAGCAACCACATGGTGGCTCACAAATCATCTGTAATGGATCTGATGCCCTCTTCTGGTGTGTCTGAAGACAGCTACAGTATACTCATATATATAAAAGAAATATATCTTTAAAAAAAAGTTCCAATAAAAGAAAAGAGCAAGCTGCCAATTCACCCAACTGTTAGAGAAAGAAAGATATCTGGTGCTCAGATCACTTAACAAGACCCTGCTTGCTTCCTCTTAGCCACTGCCTAGGGCAGTCTGGAGAGAAATCCCTGGAAGGCAGGGAACTAGACTGTAACACACTGGAAGGCCCCTCTCTAAAATTTCTTTCCTGTTGAAGCTACCAACACAGATAACTAGGTAAAGACATATTTGTAGCCAAAAATGGTTACATTAAACACAGATGCCCAAGCAGTAAAACATTGACCCACAAACTGGAAGAGTACAAAGGGCAAACCAAGATGAAAGAAACTATTTCCAAAGCAAGGAACAGATGAGCAGCTGCACAAGCACTCGAGGGAGTTTTTGCTTTGCTTTTTGCCAGCTCTGAGACACCCAACCTTTGACCCAGCAATAAAGCAACTGGCAGGTCTTGCAAAACACAAATCATACCCTCGTCAGGTAACAAACACAGCAGTGTGTCTGCTCTCTAGCCAGACAACACCCCCCACGGCCTGGCTGCAGGGGAAGACAGCCTCAGGATGTTTCTAAACCCTAATTCACTGAAAACCGTAGAAAGAACTAACTCTCAAAATTGTCCCAGACTTTTGCTCTCTTTCAAACAAATTAATATATGTAATTTTAAAGATGCTTAAAAGAACATAGTTGTTTCTTCCCTTTGTCCTGGTACATATCCTCTACAAATACCTAATCCCTGTAAAAAACAATTTTCCAAAAGGTCCAGAAATGGATAAAATAAACTGCTCAAAATAGCTACATTTTGAAAAATATCTGTGTTTTCAAACCACTGAGAAACAGAATAAAGTGGTACTTACCATAGCTTCAACATCAGCCCAGGTTGTATTTTCTGGATCCGAAACCAGAAAGCTTTGAGTTTCATTTTTAAAAGTCACATTTAGAGTAACCTGTGGGTCCATGCTGTTGGGCTGGAGCTGAGAGGATGGGCAGATGAAAGGAAGAGGAAGGGATTAAAAACCCACACAGGGACATCAGCTCTAATATATAAGGTAGACTTGGAAGATCATAGTGAATAAGAGACAATGTCCCCATGATGACATTACCACCTAGTAGTGTGTTTTCTATCAAATCTCACTGTTACACAGAATTTTTCTCAGAAATAAAGACACTATCGCTCAAACTACTGCCATAAAGGTTTGCACTTATGTTACCATTACACTTACATAGAACTTCCACATTAGAGAGAAAAGCCGAGTTGGACACACACCTGTAGTCCCAGTTACTCAGGAACTTGAAACAGGATGGTAATGGGAGTCCAAGAGTTCTAGGTCAGCCTAGGAAACAATGAGATCCTGTCTTTAGGATTAAAGAGATGGGGT
Organism: Mastomys coucha; assembly: GCF_008632895.1. Taxonomy (NCBI): domain Eukaryota; kingdom Metazoa; phylum Chordata; class Mammalia; order Rodentia; family Muridae; genus Mastomys; species Mastomys coucha. The sequence goes on along the minus strand of NW_022196911.1, from coordinate 97,633,402 downwards.
GTGGAGAGGGGAGATAAACGTCTGTTGAAAGAGTTTAAATTTTGTCCATATCTACAAAAACTCCCTTAACAAAGATTTTCACTGCCTATTGCAGTGCTTGGATAGTTGAGCATCTGTAGCATAAGTCAGCAAGATGAATTAACACAGACAAGGTCTCTGCCTTGGGGAGCACAAGTAGAAGGGATTTCCAATTTTAGGTAATGAATTCAAGAATAGCCTGGGCTTCAGAATGAACACTTGTCTCCAGAAAACAAGCAAGCAAACAAACCAATACCAAAATAAAACAACAACAACAACAACAACAAAAATCTACCAAAACCTCTCACAATTACTTATGGGAAAATTTAAAGGTATACAAAAGAAGAGAAAGGAACAAATGAGTCCTTTTGGACATATCAGCTAGCTTCCACAATATCCAACTGGGAGCTAATTTAGTTATCCAGCATTCCTTCCTTTCAGGTGTGTGTGTGTGTTTGTGTGTGTGTGTGGGCGTGTGTGTGTGTGCTGCTGCTGCAAATGGAATCCAGATGTCTAGATGCTAGGGAATCACTCTACCACTGAGCCACAACCTTGCCCAATGTCTCTCTTGACAAAATTTTCATCCTTTCATTTGTAAATATTTATGAGAAAAAAAAAAATGTAAAACCCACCATTACCATGCCTAAGAAGCTGGCAAATTCTTTAATCAACTACCTACTATTAAAGTCTGTTTGATTTTAATGAAGGACTTTGCTTACTGATGAGCTGTGACTTTAGGGGGAAAGATAGTTTAAGTTGTTTAAAACTACAAGTAAACTCACTGGCTCCACAAGAGGCACACAAGATTTAAGTCCTAGACTTTTCCAATGTCACAGGAAGGGAGGCCATGGTATGGGACGACTCGGGGTTCCAGATACAGTTCCACCACAAGACTAGTGGCTGAGCTTCAACTACTTAATCTATAAAAACAATACTATTTTGCTGACCTTAACAGTGTTATCAAAGGAATTTAATAAAATTATGGCCTAGGGGATTGGGAGTAAGGTGGAACTAGTCAGTCCAAGCATGTGCAAAGCTGTGAGGTTAATTTCTAGCACCACAAAGTGTATAAACTCTCATCAACAACAGAAATAATTATTTAATTCCTTAAGATAGCTTCTAGTTTATTATTTACTAATTTTTGAGACGTGGTTTCATTCTGCAGCCCATGCTGGCCTGGAAATTGCTCTAGATAGATTTGCCTGCTTCTGCCTTCAGAGTGTTGTACTATGGATACAACTGTCATTTTAAGAACCTGTAGGGCTGAAGAGATGGCTCTTCCTCCCTAAGGGCACTGCCTCCTCCCTCAGAGGACCCAGGTCAATTCCCAGCACCCATGGATCAGCTTACAACTGTCTGTAATTCCAATTCCAGAATCTAACACCCTTCTATAGACACACAAACAAACAAAAACACCAATGGTCTAAAAATAAGTAAAACAAAAGAACCTTGTATTCTTTTTTTTTTTTTTTTTTGGTTTTTCGAGACAGGGTTTCTCTGTGTAGCCCTGGCTGTCCAGGAACTCACTCTGTAGGCCAGACTGGCCTTGAACTCAGAAATCCGCCTGCCTCTGCCTCCCAAGTGCTGGGATTAAAGGTGTGCCCACCACCTCCCGAGGAACCTTGTATTCTTAATTCTGACTATTTTATATACTCAATTATTCATTTTTTTCCATTACTTGTCTTTATCTAGAGTTGACTTTGCTGCCAAACTAATGCTAATCTCTAGCACCAACCTTGTTGACATCCAGCCTTCATTTACCTTAAATGCAATTCTTCCTTAGGAACTTTAAAATTTAGGCAGAAGCTCATCAACTCCCCAGCACATTGAAGTTTGTTTTTTTCTTTAAATCAGAAAAACGAAGTGACCCAGTTTGCCAAATGTAAAAGTTCTGAAACACACTCACACTTTTCAGCTTCAAGAAAGACTCTTCCACTCTTTTCTGTCTGGAAGGAAACTAGTCTTCCCCGTTCTGAAATTACACAAGTGGGAATTAGTTTCCATACTTCGGAGTTCAACCAATTGTTCTGCCAATGGGAGAAAACAGGAAGTAGGAGGATCTAGTTTAGCTGGCCAATATACAGGTCTTCATAAAGGGCTTACATGTGAAAATTCTTTCAGCCAGAGCATTAATTGTGAAAATATCGAAAGTACAGTTAACCACATCTATACCTGGAGGTTTCTCTCCAGCAGTCAGGTAGCAGGGCCTAAGGCTGCACTTTCCTAGTGGCATTGTAATCTCATGCCTTATTGACTCACGTTCACGTGGCCAAAGTCAGCTTTTCCTCATGTGATTATTTTTCAACCTCGACAAATAATTTTAATAAAGCCAACCTGGGAATCTGAACTTCATTTTCTCTCCCAGAAGCTGGCACAAGCAACCTAAGCTTTAAAATGTGTGATCTGAAAGGTGGGTGGTTGACATAACGGGGAAAAAAACGATGCCTTTCTAATTCGGAAGGCCCTAGCTCAAGATATCTTCCTCCAAAATAGGAAAGGGTTAGAATGAGGAAGATGTGTGTCCTTTCTTGTCGCAGACTTAAGCCCAGTCTCCAGTAATCGTTTTCCGGAACTCCATGTTTCCAGGACAGTGAGTGTCACCACCATCGAAGCCCTCTTTTTGTTCTGGGGAAATCTAGACCTTCTCTTAGCAGAAACCAGCCTTTCTAAGCCATGAACTGTCTCCCTCAGGCAGTATCCACCCCCCACTATCGATGACAACCCAAGCGACTCCCTCATCTGGTCACTGAAAAGACTGGCTGCCCCTGAACATGGAAAAAGTCACTCCTCTTTGCAAGATTTTTCCCTTGAACTTCCCCGAGCACTCTAGGAACGGCGTGTCCCTACTTCTAGGTAACAGTAGTGGCTTCCTTACCAGCTTTCCGCCCACGGGGGGCGCTTGCCAGTGGCCAGTGCAAGGACCGTTCGCGGCCAGCTCGGCTGCTATCCCTGCGGGGTGAATCTAACATGGCGGACAGAGACCGGGCCTAGTCCCATGTTTCCCGGAGTTTTCCACAAGATGATTGGCTCCTTCTATTTGCCCCTCAAAACCACCACTGTACCGATTGGTCAATGCTGCGTTGGCAAGGGCGGGACAGAAGCTCTCTGAACCGCACAACAATAACAAACACCCAGGCCGAGGGGCGGAACTAGTGCGCAGATGTCAACTGGTTGGATTTCCCTTTCCCAAGCCGATTGGCCACCCTCTGCTTTTTCCAGGTCACTGACTTTGGAGGACTATTTACCCGAGAATCGCGGGGCTGGACGGGAATTGTAGTCTTCCCGGAACTTACAGCTCCTTTTAGTCTATTTTCTTTGCACAAGACACGAACACAGAACGCTGCGATGCATAGCAGCTAAGCTGCATAACTGCGAGAACGTCTCCGCTGTATCGACTGATTACTGTGGTAATCGAGCCTGCTTCCGGTGTGGGAAACTCGTTTTCCTTAAGACTACAGTTTCCAAGGGATGCTGTGGAGAAGGCCTTTCGTTCCGCAATGCATGCTGGAATTGGTAGTTCTTTTCACACAATCCTCTATTTGCCGAAACTGGAGACTTCCATGGCAGGAAGGTTGAGGGAGGGATGAGACCTCGTCTTGCAACTGCTTTGGGCACTACCTTGCGCTCATATTCTGGCTTCAGGTAGCGATTCCGACCCTTTGTACAAAATTACTGTGACGTAATAAGCAGGAATAGATGCGAAGGGGCTGCCTAATAGAAAACTCAAAATTCTTTCTTTTCCGTCTCTTTCTAGTGACGACATACAGGAAAAGGCTAGGTAGCCAATCCCGAGCCCAGAAACAGTTCAACCCTCCCCCAACTCGCTCCTCCCCTCCCTTCCGCTGACGTGTCTGGATCTCGTGTTCCGAAAGGCTAGCACTAGGCGCCAAGCGGTCGGTTTCCTTGGCGACGGAGAGCGCGGGAATTTTAGGTAGATTGTATTTGCGGCTGCGCGGCGGCAGCTGGTGCAGCCCGAGGACCCAGCACCCTTCTGGGGGCTTCGCCGGCATTTAGGCCTCGGCGCTTGGAAGCACGGATCTTTTTTCTCGGAGGAAAGGTGAGACAGCCCTGAGGAACAGAGAGGGTACTTCGGAATACTTATATGAAAGGTGGGAAGCTGCAGGTGGAGACGGGTGTTTACTGATTAGGAAAGTGCCTGGAGCGGAACCAAAGGGTTCAATACGTTTTCTAACAGGACTCCTGGGAAGGGTGCAGTTTGTGCGTTCCCGGGGGCAGCTGTGAGGAACAGGGCAAAGGGTCTATGAGGGGAAGTCCTGGCTGTAATCGTACCTTGAAGGTAGTATAAGGATGCGGACTAAAGGATGAGAGGAAAGGCGGGCAGAAGTGTGGCAGGGAAGAGGAAGAAAAAAAAAAAAAACGGAGTTTGTGGAGGGAAACTCCTGAAGGACTAGACCCATGTACATTTCACAGAAGGTGCTAGAAGGGAAGTACGTAAAGGAAAGGCAGTGGTAATGAATGCTGTTGGCCGGGAAGACGTGTTCAAAGAGAGCCTTGAGGTTACGTGCCTTAACGGGGAAACCTACAGAAGAGGTAGGGTGGAGAAGCGTCAGCAGTTTCTAGTGTTCTTTTTGGCGACTTTTAAAAAAATATGTGTGCTGCTTTTTTGTTTGATTGGTTAGCATTTTTGTTGTTGTTGTTGGTGGTGGTGGTGGTTTGGTCTGGTTTGGGCTTTTGGGTAGCCTGGGCTTTCCTGGAATTAGCTCTGTAGACCAGGCTGGCCTCGAACTCACAGAAATCTGCCTGCCTCTGCCTCCTGAATGCTGGTAGTTTTGAGACAGAGTCTAGTCTCATTTATATAGCTTTGGCTGGCTCGAAACTGTGTATATAGAACAGGCTGGTCTTGAACTTCTCCATCTGCCCCTGTCTCTGGGGAGGAGGGGTTAAAGGTATCTACTACTATGTCAGCTAGATTTGGAGTTTTTGAGACAGTGTCTTCTATACTTGGATTATGTGGCTCTAGGTGACCTTGAACTCTATCCTCCTGCCTGTACTTCCTGAATGCTGAAAGTACAGGTTTAAACCACCATACCTGATCTTTTGGCCTCACAAACTAACCCAAAAAGACTGCTGAACTTAGCCCAAGCCATCCTCCTCCTTCAACTTCTACAATCTCTGGGACTGCAGGGATATGACACCACTGCACCTTGCTTGGTTTTGATTCTAAGCAAAGAAAAGAAAACCAGACACTGGAGAAAGTTCATATATACCACTTCTGTCCAGTCATTCCACTGGAACTTTTTTTTTTCCTTGAAGAAAGGAAGTGACCAAAGAAATACATATACAAAGAGTAGAGAATTTAGATTGCTAGCTACAAAGAGCAACTGCTAAGAATTTTATTTATTCATTTATTTATTGTTTTTTTTTTTTGAGACATGATTTTTTTTATATAGCCCTGGCTGTCCTGAAACTCATTTTGTAGACCAGGCTGACCTGGAACTCAGAGATCTGCCTGCCTTTGCCTTTCAGTGCTGGGATCAACTATATGTGCCACCACTGCCTGGGGAAATTTTTATTTATTAAAGATTCATTTTTTATTATCTTTTATTTTTCTTTAAGATTTATTTATTTATTATATGTAAGTACACTGTAGCTATCTTCAGACACTCCAGAAGAGGGCATCAGATCTCGTTATGGATGGTTATGAGCCACATTGTGGTTATGGGATTTGAACTCAGGACGTTCGGAAGAGCAGTTGGTGCTCTTAACCACTGAGCCATCTCTCCAGCCCTTTTATTATCTTTAATAATTATGTGTATGTGTGTGCAGAGGTTCTGACCTGGACCCAGAGTTCCAGACATCTGACATGGTGCTGGGAAGAGGCACATGTTGTTAACCACTGAACCATCTCTCTAGACCCTGAGGTTTTTGGTTGTTTTGGGGCTTTTTTTTTTTTTAAAGATTTATTT
>NW_022196911.1:97624433-97627185 GCF_008632895.1 Mastomys coucha | reverse complement strand
CAGAAATCCGCCTGCCTCTGCCTCCCAAGTGCTGGGATTAAAGGCATGCGCCACCACCGCCCAGCCATTTTTAGGTTTTTAAAAGAATTTTTTTAAACAGTTCCATTCATTTTATATATGTGAGTACATTGTTGCTGTCTTCAGACACACCAGAGAAGGACATTGGATCCCATTACAGATGGTTGTGCGCCACCATGTGGTTGCTAGGAAATTGAACTTCTGGAAGAGCAGTCAGTGCTCTTAACTGCTGAACTATCTCTTTAGCCCCTTGTTTTTGTTTTTTAGTGAAGTTTTTTCATCAGCTCTATGGTTGGTATACTTCTGAAGCACTCCAAATTTAAATTTTTCTTATTTAGAAATGACAAGCCTGGTATAGTAGCTTACACCCATACTCAGAAGGCTGAGGCAGGGCGATTACTACAAGTTGGAGGCTAATCTGGGCTGAGTGCGTACATACAGGTACATAGCCAGTGTGGGCTATATGACATCTTACCTCAAAAAGGAAAAGAAAGTTGGCAGGTAAAGCTACTTTATTTTAAACCCTTTTAATGTAGTTTAATTATATGTGTTTTTAAATTTGTGTTAAAAGTTCACTGGAACTGGAAGAAATGGATTTATCTGCTGTTCGAATTCAAGAAGTACAACATGTCCTTCATGCTATGGGGAAAATTTTAGAGTGTCCAATCTGGTAAGTCATTGGAAGAGTTTGCTAATCTGATTCTTTATGTGATTACTTTTCATGCAAATGAGTAGAAGAGGCTTAAGATGTAGAGAAAAACAATATTTATATTAAAACGACATTGTATTTTTCATCACTGAAGAGTTTTAAAAATACAGGAAAGTAGTCTTCACTCTGCCACCGCTCCCTTCAATCCAGGCAAAGACTGTCTTGATGTGTTCTTCCTCGTGGCAGGATTCTGCCTGTTTCTCCAGCTGTAAGACCAGCCTGATCTCTTACAATGACTGTAGTAAATAGCGTTAAATTAACATAAGAATGCTTGGGATTTGTGAGAGTATCTGTCTCTGGGTGAGACTTGGGCTGAAACTGCTCCCATTAATTTAAATGAGAACACCACCAGTCCTCAAAGCTAGTAGCAAGTCCAGTGTGGAATGAGGTTTTAAATTTCTCTTTCTATGAAATGAAGAGAGATCTTTTGGTCTATTCAGGCATTTCCACATTCCTGCCCTTTGTGTGTGTGTGTGTGTGTGTGTGTGTGTGTGTGTGTGTTTGTGTGGTTACACTATAGAGACCAAATCAGCCTCAAACTCACCAGCTTGCCCGGGCTGGCCTTGAACTCAGGTCTTCCTGCCTCAGACTCTAGTTATACACTACTGCACCAGTGTTTGACCAGTGTTTATCTGTGTAACTCTTACTTCCAAGATAGGCAATGTTTCCATTACCCTAGAAAGTTCTCTTGTGTACTCAGGGAGTTCTTAATTTTCAAGCCTTCTAGGACCTTTGGAAATGAGTTTTTAGTGTGTGATTTTGTGGTTTTCAGAATTTCATGCCCTAGGACTCAGGTCGTCTTTGACTGGGAGGCTAGCCTGGGATACAAAGGACCCTGTTTCTTTTTGCTTGGAAGTAGATAAATAGCTTGCTTGATGAATAGCTTTAGGTTCCAAGTTAGGTTGTCAGCACCACAAATAGATGATAGAGAAATGAATACTCTGGCATAAGGAATGTTAAAAATCCTAAGCAAGGGCTGCAGAGAGCTCTTCTAGAGGACCTGACTGTAATTCCCAGCACCCACATGGCAGCTTACAACTGTCTGTAACTTCAAGATCTGACATCCTCATACAGACATACATGCAGGCAAAACACCAATACACATCAAATAAAATAAATAAATTATTAAAAAGAGAGAAAGAAATTTGGAATTGTTGCTTCTCTTCTCATTCAGTGCTATGATTATTTAGACCTGCAGCCAGGCCATTAAGCTGTGCTTAAAATGTGCATCCTAATCTCCTGTTTCAGCCTTTGAGCTAGCATGTTCTCTCCCACCATAATCTTTTGATCGATATAATTACCTGGCTTGAAAAGTCTTGATTTATGCGGCTCTGCCATTAAGAGTGCTTGCTTCCTGCTCACTTGTGGAAGAGGAGTTCAGTTCCTGGCGTTCTAATTGGGTAGTTCACAATCATTTATAATTCTGGACCCAGGGAATCAAATGTCCTCTTCTGGTCTCTGCAGGTACCTGCATGTATGTGTGTGCATACATGCATAGATGCATAAAAAGAAAAACATTATTTTATTATTTTTCTTTGTATGTACGTTCTGTGTATAAATGCCACATGTGTGGGTGCCAGTGGAAGCCAGAGGGTATCAGATCACTTGGGACTGGAGTTACAGGCTATTGTGAGCCACTAGACATGGTTGCTGGGAACCACAACCTGGTCCTCTGCAGGCAGCAGATGTTCTTAACCACTGAGTCATCTGTCTAGCCCGACTTTGTTTTTATATAGCCCTAAAGTGGCCTGGAACTTGCTATATACACCAGTTTGTTCTGACACTCACAGAGAGCCACCTGCTTCTGCCTCTCCCAAGTGCTGGGAGGACTCTGAGAGTACATGAACCACTTCAAACAGCTTGGTTTTTAAACCTCCTCCTCCTCCTCCTCTCCCTCCTCCTCTTCCTCTTTTGGTTTTTCCAAACAGTTTCTCTGTATAGCCCTGGCTGTCCTGAAACTTCCTCTATAGATAAGCTGGCTCACAGAGACCTGCCTCCCTCTCTAGTGCTGGGATTAAAGACATG
>NW_022196911.1:97619488-97624415 GCF_008632895.1 Mastomys coucha | reverse complement strand
TTTTTTTTTTAAAGGTTTATTTATTATTATATGTAAGTATGTGTAAGTAGCTGACACACCAGAAGAGGACTCTTTACGGATGGTTGTGAGCCACCATATGGTTGCTGGGAATTGAACTCAGGACCTCTGGAAGAGCAGTCAGTGCTCTCAACAGCTGACCCATCTCTCCAGCCCCCTAAACCAACTTCTTAGACACATGGATCCTTTAATTTTTTTTCTTTATATCATTCTTTACCATATGACATGCTGTGTAATTCACTTATTTATTTCCTTCCCCAGAGAACATGAACCACTTGGGGACAGAAGTTTATATTATCATTATTAATCAGTATATGGGATATAGTAGACATTCAGTAAACTAAGAAAGTTGGGGTTTTTCTTTTTTTAAAAATGATTTATTTATTTGAGTACACAGTTGCTTTCTTCAGACAAACCAGAAGAGGGCATCAGATCTCATTACAGATGGTTGTGAGCCACCATGTGGTTGCTGGGAATTGAACTCAGGACCTCTGGGAGAGCAGTCAGTGCTCTTAACCACTGAGCCATCTCTTCAGCCCCCCCACCCCAATTCAATCTTTTTATTTTATTTTTTCAAGACAGAATCTTCCTGTGTAGCTCTGACTGACCTAGAACTTACTATGTAGACCAAGTTGGCCTTGAACTCACAGATATCCTCCTGTCTCTGCCTCCAGAGTGCTAGAATTAATGGCATGTACTGTTACATTTCCTACTTAAATTTAAAATTAGTTCTTAATACTTTATATATTTATTTTAGTGCTGGGGGTTGACTTGGGGACTCTTGGTTGCTATGTATATGCTCTATTTTTGAACTGTACCCAGCCCATTTTTTTGTTGTTGTTTTGTTTTTGTTTTTTTTTTGTACAGGGTCTCAGTATGTAACCCTAGCTGTCCTGGAACTCACTATGTAGACCAGGCTGACCTCAGACCGCTGAGATCTGTCTCCTTTTACTGGGATTAAAGGCATGTGCTACTGTGCTCAGCTTTTAAATTTTTTTCTTAAGATTTATTTATATGTAAATAAGTTTATTTTATTTATTTATTATTATATGTAAGTACACTGTAGCTGTCTTGAGACACCCCAGAAGAAGGTATCAGATCTCATCAGGGATGGTTGTGAGCCGTCATGTTGCTGGGAATTGATCTCAGGACCTCTGGAAGAGCAGTCAATGCTCTTAATCGCTGAGCCATCTTTCCAGCCCCTAAATATTCTTTAAAAATATGGTATTAGAGCACAGCATTTAGAAGTAGGAGCTGGAGACAGCTGTCCATGAGAGCATAAGGACCAAAGTTTGGATTCCCAGCACCCACCTAAATGCTAGGTGGGTTTGCAGCAAACCTAGAATCCCAGTGCTCGGGAAACAGAAACAGGATGCTCAGAATAAGCTGGCTGGCTAAACTAGCAAAGACAGTGAGCTCTCAGTTCCAACGAAAGGCCCATCTCAGTGCATAAGGTGGAAAGACAAGAGGACATCAGTCTGGAACCTCCACATGTACGCACACATGCCAACGTATCGAAAAATATCTTTTTAATTATTCAGTTGGGGTGTTTGTTTGTTTGTTTTGGGGGGTTGTATTTTCTGTTTGTTTTTGTTTAGCTTTGGTGGATAAATTCAAGTAGATTTGCCTCTGTGCTTCGTGGGGTTGTTATTTATGTTCAGAGTCAAGTTAATAAGGTTTAGGAAGATGTGTGTTTTTTCAGAGACAAGATTTCAAAAGTTCTAGCCTCTCTACCCTGAGCATTGCAGCGAAACAAAAACAAGTCCTAATGAGATTTACAGTGAAGTCTATGAAATATCAGAGCCACAGAGGTAGAAATAGCACCGTGAGAGAGAGAGAGATGGGCTGTGAAAAGCCTGAGCTCACTGAGGATAATTATAAACAGTGATCAAAAGTCTTCAGTAATGTGCCACTTGGGTCCATTTATTTTACATTCCCGTGAGACTCAGTCATAAAAATGTGTAATGTACTTCCTCATTCTGGCAAATTAAACCATCAGTTAAAAGTTGAGAAACATACACACTAAAGATGCAAGAAAAAAGTTACTGCTACATTTCCAGTTGCTCGGTGTCCTGGGCTTGAGTGCACTGTCTTGTTCTCCTTAAGACAGGCTCTCAAAGGTCTCAGTCCTAGTTCAGCCTCGAAATGCTAGAATTGTAGGTGTGCATTTGCAAGGTATAGGCTAGCTTTTGTTTTGAGATGGGGTCTCACTGGGTAAACCAGGCTAACCTCCCGTTCTCAGAGGCCCACTCCTCTGCCTCCCAGTGTTGGGATTAAAGGTATATGCCACTGTGCCAGGCTTGTTTTCAATAATTTTAAAACTAGTTGTTTTTAAAGCTTAAAGGTCATTTATGTAGAGTGTTCTATAGTGGGATTGAACCTAACCTACTTGTGTGTGTGTGAGTGCGCATGTGTGTGTGTGTGTGTGTGTGTGTGTGTGTGTGTGTGTGTGTTGATTTGTTTTGTTTTTCAGTTCTTGGGATTAAACTGAGGGCCTTTTCATGGTAGGCTGCATTACACCTACATTCCCAACCTACCTGGATGATTTTTAGTTATGTGAACCTTCTTCTGTATGTTAATAGAAAATGAATCCCATAGACACACTCTACCGCTGAGTTACATGCACAGCCCATGCACTTAGTTCTTAATGATAACCGATTATGACTAAAAACTGTTACTTGGAGTGTTTAATCCCAACTATTGGGAGACAGATACAAGGAGATTTCTGAATTGGAGGTCAGCCTGGTTTACGTCATAAATTTCTGGACAGCAAGGGCTATATAGAGACCCTGTCTAAAACCAAAATAAAAATACATACATACATACATACATACATACATAGCTAGAAAAAATAAAACAAAAGTTGATCCTTGGGTGACAGGAGAAGACGCTCAGTTCTTAGATCTCCTGCCTGAGATTCCTTTTGTCCCTAAATTATTTAGGAGTAGCCGCTTTGTTTTTATTCTCAAGGTGGGGTCTTGTGATGTCCAGAATGGTCTCCCAAGTCCAGTGCTGATGTGCTCTTCCCATCTTGGCCTCCCAAGTATCTGGAACCACAGAAACATATTACTTTTGTGCCTGGCTCTGTTGGCAGGTCCTTGTGGTATTTGATAGTCCTTGATGTGTGTGTATCTGGGTGGGGGAGGTTGTTTTGTTTTGTTTTTTTGCTTGATTTTTCAGGACAGGCTTTCTCTCTGTATAGTCCTAGCTGATCTGGAACTCCCTCTGTAGACCAGGTTGGCCTCGAACTCGCAGATCTACTTGCTTCTGCCTCTGAAGTGCTGGTGTGCTGGTGTTAAAAGCATGAGTCACGACTGGCTGGCATACTCTTCTTACCTTTTTTTAATGTGACTGTGTAACATTTTTTTTTAAGTGCTGAAATGGGTACCTAGTAGTTCTGGTTTTGTTTTTGTTTTGTTTTTTTTCTAAATCCAAATCTAACTGCTGTTCCCAGTGATTCATCCTACTAAAACTCTAGGCAGTAGGCTGAAAATACTGTGTGGCATGAAAAGTGTTTAAAACATTTGAATTTTGTAGTAAACATTTACTCTTATCAGAAGCTAGAAGAGAAACATTTTAATTTTTTTTCCATTTTCATTCCTCTTCCTCTCCAAGTTCTTCCTAAGAACAGTCACTACCTTTTTACACATGGGAGTTCTCATCTGTTCAGAGTTGGTGTTTACAGTGTGTTTATATAGCTTGGATTGTAATTACCATACTGAAATATAATTATTTCAGAGTTGAGTCAGTGGTGAGAATGAAAGCCATCTGGTATCATGACTCAATCCAATTTCTCTTTTACTAAGAACTTCCTTTGGTGTCTAGCCTGTCTCAAGCAGTGATGTAGTGACAGATCAGTCTCCTTGGTGGACATTGTATTCTCACAGTAACCCCAGAAGACAGCCAAGGTGGGAACTAAGGTCCAGGTAGAAAGCTTGGCCTGAGATTATTCTGCTCATACAGACAGCGGTAGTAGGAGCCAACCTTCAGCCTTAGTCAGTATATTCGTTGCCCTCTGCATCCTCAGGACCCCCATGACCACAAGACCTACATTACTAAGCCCTTTTGGGCAGGCTCTTCCCTCCCAGTCTTTCCTGTGATCCTGTTCTACATGTAACAAAAGGACTGTGTTTCTCTCCCACTAGCAAGACATCTCTTTAGTGTCTTACAACACAGAAGAAAGCTACAGACAGACAATAGATGAGTTTCCTGCCTGGCTGCTCTGTCTTCTACTGCTGGCCTTCATTACATCCTCTCATCAGAGTGGATGGCACATGCTAACACCAGGCACGGTCCTGCTCAGCTTCACTTCTCCTCTCCATCTCCAGTGATTGCAGTTTGTGCCTTATGACTCAGCTGTCCTCTGCCATCATTTCCTTGTTTGTGTATTTTTTTGCCTCTCTATATAGACCTGCTCATGTGCACTGCGCTGTGTTCTTTTGTCCTGTTTTGTTTTTATTTTAGCACATTTCTTCCATCTGGATGATAAGTTTGCAGTTCATTTTCCTATTTTATTTATGCAAATGCTTGAACTTTTCCTACTCACTTTTAAAAAGTCAACCCCAGTGCATGCTAACACTACCCTGTGAGGTGGGCTGTTAAGATGGCTCAGAAGGTAAAAACACTTACTGCTGCCTGAGTTTGATCCTTAGGACCCACAAATTGTTCTCTGACTTCCACATGTGCACCACAGCAAGTGCACACACTCACACAGCACATAAGTACATATTTTAAGTACTGTGAGGCAATCAAAAATATATACATTAGGCTAGGGTACATACATTCCAAGATCTCTAAAGGGTGTCTGAAACCTCAGATAATACTGAACTCTGCATACACTATGGTGCTTTTCCCCTCCCTCTCTCTCAGTGCATACATATCTTTGATGAATTTTTATCTTTTCCTTTCC
>NW_022196911.1:97601694-97619439 GCF_008632895.1 Mastomys coucha | reverse complement strand
TTGTTAACTTTAATGCATGGGTGCTCTACTGCATATACATCCGCCTGCCTGAAGAGGGCATTATATCCCCTATAGATGGTTGTGACCCACCATGTGGTTGCTGAGAATTGAACTCATGACCTCAGGAAGAGCAGCAAATGCTCTTAACCACTGAGCCATCTTACCAGCCCAAATTTTTACCTTTTCATTTAAAGAAGCATTTTATGCCCTTGCTGTGGTATATCTGAATTACCAGCTTGGTATGGTGGTATATGCCTAGAACCCCAGGACTTCAGAACAGAATCATGAGGGACTGAGAGTTCACAGCCAGCCTGAGTTACATAGTGAGACAGTGTTTGGGGGGGTGGGAGGTGATAACTGGCATCATCATTTGTTGGCTTTGGGGCCATATTAAATAAAATTAACGTTCCTCGAACATGAGCACTTTTATAGCCTAGCATCCGATTTCACGGCAAACTTCTGACCTGTCAGCAGTTATGAGTACAGCCTGGATACTCTGGACTAAATCAGAGCTAGGCTGGGTTTAGTACCCAGTAACACACGAAGGTGGTTGACACTGCACAAAGGGATGGTGATTCAGATCCTGGGAGGGACGGAGTGATACTGATTAAAAATGGTCTTCAGGGGCTGGTGAGATGGCTCAGCGGGTAAGCGCACCAACTGCTCTTCCGAAGGTCGTGAGTTCAAAACCCAGCAACCACATGGTGGCTCACAACCACCCATAACGAAATCTGATACCCTCTTCTGGTGTATCTGAAGACAGCTACAGTGTACTCATTTATAATAAAAATAAATAAACCTTTGAAAAAAAAATGGTCTTCAGTTAAAAACTCATGGATGTGGCTGGCAAGATGGCTCAGCATGTAAGAGCACTGACTGCTCTTCCAAAGGTCCTGAGTTCAAATCCCAACAACCACATGGTGGCTCCCAACCACTCTCAGTGAGATCTGATGCCCTCTTTTGATGTGTCTGAAGACAGCTACAATGTACTTATTTATACTAATAAATAATCTTTAAACAAAAAAACCCAAAACTCATGGATGTGCCAGTGGGATGGCTTACTGGGCCACACGCCTGGGGCACAAGCTTGGTGACCTCACTGGGTCTGGGGCACAAGCCTGGTAACCGTAGTTGGTAATAGGTAATAGTAGGTGATAAAAGGACTAACTCCACTTTGTTGCTTCCTGACCTCTACACCTGTACTCACACACAATTAAAATGCAAACAAGTAAAAACTTATAATGGGCTGGAGAGATGGCTTAGTGGTTAAAAGCACTTGCTGCTCTTTCAGAGGACACAGGTTCAGTTTCTAGCACCTTCTTCGGGTGGCTCACAACAGCCTATAGTTCCAGGGGATCTGACACCCTCTTCTGGTTCCCAAGGACATTGCATAAATGTGGTGCCCATATATACACTCAGGTACACACCCACACAAAAATCAGTCTTTTTCTTTTCTTAAATTTATAACTAAGGGAAAGCTTACTATAAAGTAAACCTTTCTGTCACTTTTTTAGGGTTTTATTTGTGTGTGTGTCTGACCATATCAAGGTATGCCACATGTGTTCAGGTTCCTAAATAGCCCAGGAAAATGTATCAGGTCCTCTAGAGCTATAGCTACTGACAGTTGTGAGCTACATGATGTGGGTGCTGGGAACTGGTCCAATCCTTTGGAGGACTAGCAAGTGCTCTTGACTGCTGAGCCATCTCCCATCTTTTCAGCCACTGGTTTGATTTGGGGGTTGGGGGAAGGTGAGGATGGCCTTGAACTTGCTTTATAGTCCAGGGTGACCCAAATTCATTCTCCTGCTTCTATTTCTTAAGTTCTGGAATTGTGGGACTACACTACCACACTAAGGACAGATTTTTTTTGTGTTTGTGGAGTTTTGTTAAGATTCAGGGCCGGGCAGTGGTGTTGCATGCCTTTAATCCCAGCACTTGGGAGGCAGAGGCAGTTGGATTTCTGAGTTCAAGGCCAGCCTGGTCTACAGAGTGAGTTCCAGGACATCCAGGGCTATACAGAGAAACCCTGTCTCGAAAAACCAAAAAGAGAGAGAGAGAGAGAGAAATTCAGGATGAGCATGAGCATTCAGAATGATAATTGACAGTGAAAACAACCACTGTTTAAGGAATATCAGTTGTCAAGCAAGGGCCTTGAACTTAGTTGGAGGTGCTCTGCTGTTGAGCTTCAGTCCCTCCCAACCTCACTGATCTTATAAATGCTGGCAGTGATCCAGAGCATTGAGGAGACTAGTATTTCTTCTTGCTTTCTGAGTGTTCCATGAGAGGATCTTTTGTTTGTTTATTTGTTTTGTTTTGTTTCCTTTGAGACAGGGTCTCAGTGTGCAGCCCTGAGTGGTCTTGAATTCTCAGAATCTACCTGCTTCCTTTCTGCCTCTCCAGGACTGGAGGTGCCAGCACACCCAGCAGGATCAAACTTTGTCCTCTGTTCTTTGTGCCTAGCATGGCAGACCTTTAATACTGAATTATCCTAAAATAGTGCTTGTCAACCTTCCTCATGCTTTGACCATTAATACAGTTCCTCATGTTGTGATGACCCCCACCCTAAAATTATTTTTGTTGCTACTTTATGATTATAATTTTTCTACTGTTATGAATTGTAAATATCTATCTTATCTGTGTTTTCCGATGGTCTAAGGTTATTCAGCCCCCAAAGGGGGCACAGCCCACAGGTTGTGAACCACTGTCCTAAATCTATATCCAGGCTCAGTTAGAGCAACTTAAAGTTGAACCTCTTTAATCAAAAGCAAGCTTTCATGTATAAACAACTACTTAGCCACACTTATTCTCTCTCTCTGTCCCCATACTCTTCTAGTTTGGAACTTATCAAAGAACCTGTTTCCACAAAGTGCGACCACATATTTTGCAAGTAAGTGAATGATTTTGTAGATCCGTTATTAACTTTTGCACGTGTTCTTCATTGCACAGCATTTGTTTCTTCAGGTAAATGACAAGAAAACTAGTCGTGCTTCCTCAGGGGCACGTAGGAATTAATTCCTCCTGTGTATTGGCTGTAGCCGTTGTTCTTGGTGAAGTTGTGACATAGCTTATCTGTGTATAAGAAATCACATAGTCGTGTTGTGCAGCGGTTCTTTTTGGTTTCAGGTGTCCAAGGGTGAATGTAGATTGAAAGCAGTTGTGAAATGAGCAAATTTCGTTTGCTTTAGCACATATTATTATACCTGGAGTAGTACCAGATATGTTATGAGTATTAGTTGTGTGCCTGACTCACTTTGTTAATTAGCACCACTGAATCTCTACTGCTTCTCCACAATCCATTCGAGTTCATTTTTGTGTGTGGTGTGAGGTAAGAGTCTAACTTTTAGGTTGGGGAAATGACTCGGTTGGCAAAGTATGTACCATATAAAACTAAGGTCTTCATATGCCCAGGACCCAAAAGCTAAGCATGGCTGTATGTGCCTGCAATCCCAGTACTGGGGAGGTACAGACAGAAGGATCCCTAAGGCTTGCTGGCTAGCTAGTATAGCCAAATAAGTGAGCCCCAGGTTCAGTAAGAGGTCCTTTCTCAAAAAAAATAGGTGGAGAATAATTGAATTAAGAGCCCTGGCTATCACTGAATGTGGTGACATGCACCTTTAATCTCAGCACTTGGGAGGCAAAGGCATGTGGATTTCTGAGTTTGAGTTCAGCCTGGTCTACTAAGTGAGTCCAGGATAGCCAGGGCTACACAGAAAAGAACCTTGTCTGAAAAAAAAACCAAACAAAAAGTCATGACCATCCTGGAACTCATTCTCTAGACCAGGCTGGTTTTGAATCCAAAGAACCATTACAAGTGCTTACTACCACGTCTAGCTTCAGGACAAGATCTTCTCTTCTCTTCTCTTCTCTTCTCTTCTCTTCTCTTCTCTTCTCTTCTCTTCTCTTCTCTTCTCTCCTCTCCTCTCCTCGCCTCTCCTCCTCTCCTCTCCTCCTCTCCTCTCCTCTCCTCCTCCTCCCCTCCTTTTCCCTCCCCTCCCCTCCTCTCCCTTCCTCCTCTTCTTCCTCCTCCTCCTCCTCTTCCTCTTCCTCCTCCTCTTCCTCCTTCTCTCTTTCCCTCTCTTTTGACAAAGTTTCTCTGTAGAGCCTTGGCAGTCCTGGAACTTACTTTGTAGATCAAGCTGGCCTTGAACTCACAGAAATCCACCTGCCCCTGCCTCCCAAATGCTGGTATTAAAGACTGTGTACCATGCCAGAGTAGAATCACATTACTTTAACTACTGTAGATTTGTAGTGAGGTGTAGAGGTTTTGTTTACTTGGTCCTAGAGAGCAAACCTGGGACTTATGAATACTGGGCAAGCACTTTATCTCTGATATATATATATATATATATATATACACACACACACACACACACACACACACATATATATACATATATACATATATGTATGTATATATGTATATATATGCACACACACATACATACATATACATACACACATATATACACTATACACATACATACATATATATACACATATGTTATGTGTATATATATATGACACTTGGTGCTGAGCCTTTAAACTAATATAACTATTTTATATTAACTACTTAAGCATTTATATCTGATTATGCAGCATGAAATAATTATGAATATACCATTAAATATGCTGCATTAATTTTTTTAGTGCTTTACTTGATCATAACAGTAAGTCATATGCAGGTAAGTGCAATCTTCATAGGTCATTTCTTATGTCGTTTGATTTTTCTGCTTATGCAGCATCTAAAAATAATTACTGAAAAATCATTGGTTATAATTTACCTGCCATTACTCTTTAAATGACTCTTAAAGACATTTGTGAAATTTTCTTCATGGCTGTTGCCTTTTGAGTGTTCTTTCTACCAAAAGAAAAAAAAGAAAGTAACTTAAATTGGTTTTCTTTCTTTCTCTCTTTCTAACTTATAGATTTTGTATGCTGAAACTTCTTAACCAGAAGAAAGGGCCTTCACAATGTCCTTTGTGTAAGAATGAGATAACCAAAAGGTAAATAGTTTGTATAATATTGGGAGGTTGGAAGCAACATGGCAGGAAAATGTAAAAGTGAATATGTAGGTAATATTTCTATAAAACCATTCACCTATAGAAAAATATATTAGTGTGATTGGGGACTAGAGATATAACTTGATTGGTAGAATGCTTGCTAAGTAGACACAGGCCTCTGGCTTCCCGTGACAGTACCTCATAAATGAAGCATCTCTCCTGAGATGGCTGAGAAGGTAAAGTTGCAGTCAAGCTGAAGACCTGAGTTAGGTTCCCAAGACCCATGATGGAAGGTGAGACTGACTCTTCAGCCTGTCCCCTAGCCTCCAAACATGAGCTGTGGCATACATGCACTTTTTCTCTAGTCAATTAATTAACTGTTCGTTTGTTTTTTTTTTTCAAGACAGGGTTTCTCTATGTAGCCTTGGCTGTCCTGGAACTCACTCTGTAGACCAGGCTGGCCTCGAACTCAGAAATCCACCCGCCTCTGCCTCGCAAGTGCTAGAATTAAAGGTGTGCGCCAGGGGCTGGAGAGATGGCTCAGCGGTTAAGAGCACTGACTGCTCTTGCAGAGGTCCTGAGTTAAATTCTCAGCAACCACATGGTGGCTCACAACCATCTGTAATAGGATCTGATGCCCTCTTCTGGTGTGTCTGAAGATATACTCATATACATAAAATAAATAAATAAATAAATAAATCTTTAAAAAAAAAAAAAGGTATGCGCCACCACTACCCAGCATTTGTTTTCGTTTTTTGTTTGTTTGTTTTTTTTTTTAATTTAAGAATAAGGTCTGGAGAGTTAGTTGGCTCCGAGATTAAGGGTGTTTGTAGTTTATGACTGTCTATAAAATTATTTCCTTGGAAGTTTTTATGAGATGTCTGCTGTCAGCAAGTCTTATCTCCTTGGTGCCTTGTTCTCCCACTCACATGCTAGCCGGCCCCTGTCCTGTGTAACCTACAACACCAGTGTGCTCAGGTGCACTCAGCTGATAGAGCCATAGCTTACATATTCAACAGTCCCTCAGGTGGAGCTGCACTTAGCTACACCACACATCTCCTACCACCGTTCTGTTAGGGCACCCACTTTATCTCTTTTAGTCAA
Source organism: Mastomys coucha (assembly GCF_008632895.1). Taxonomy (NCBI): domain Eukaryota; kingdom Metazoa; phylum Chordata; class Mammalia; order Rodentia; family Muridae; genus Mastomys; species Mastomys coucha. The sequence continues at coordinate 97,613,335 of NW_022196911.1, read as the reverse complement.
TCCTTTTTTGCCAGAGTTTAGATCATAGTAGGTGGTCAGATATTTTTAAAAGAGAAATTAATTATATTTTACCTAAGCCTAAATCTCTCTTCAGATTTTGATGTTTGTTTTCAAAATGACAAAATTATTATATGATGGAAGTCCGAGAAGCAGCACTGGCAGTAAGGGCTGGGTTGGGATGTTAAGAATCACTTGTAAGTCCTTTCTGCTGTTGATTTATATCTACTCTGTATTCGGGGTAGAATTTTGCAGCAGGGGCAGGTTAAGACAAGGACTCTCTTTGGACTTGAAATTACCATGGCTAGACTCAAACTCCAGATCCTCCTGCTTCCGCTGAGACCACAGGAGTGTGCTCCTCTGCTGGGGTTTTAGGTTTGTTTGAACAGTGTTGTGTAGTCCAGGTTGGTCTTGAGCTCCCTCTTCTCTCTCTGTCTCTTAGGCACTGGGATCACAAGCATACACAACATGCCATGACTGTTTGGTCAGGGAATTTTAGGCTTTTGGTAGATTTGCATGAGTTACCAAAGTATTTTAAAGATCTGTATAGTCAAAAAGAGAAAGAAAGCGTACAGACATGCAAAATCAAAGCAAAATTAATATACCCATGAAGTTTATTCTCATGTCACTGCTTCAGTGATTATAATGTGATGACACTGGTAGGACTGTGTTTTTACTGTGCGGGGGATCAAATTACTAGTTCTTTGAAACTGTGCGTTCTGCTACATCTATAATAGGAAAGTTACAATCCATGTGTTTATGTGTCTTTCATTTAGTGTGCTTAAAATTAATAATCACTTATGTGCTTCTCAAAAAAATTTAATTTCAGGAGCCTACAAGGAAGTACAAGGTTTAGTCAGCTTGTTGAAGAGCTGCTGAAAATCATTGATGCTTTTGAACTTGACACCGGAATGCAGTGTAAGTGCTGCGCAGCCCTCACGGCGATGCTCAAGGGGCTGGCTGAAAACTTGAGCATATTTGAAGCTATTGTACATGAATAGATAATAAGACTATGCGGTCTGGTTAAAAGTTAGATCTGTGGCTTAAATTACGTTTTACTTATTGTACTTATTTATTGGGAGGTCAGGAGCATAGGCTGGGACAGATGTGTCTGTCTGTGTGGAACCCAGAGGCCATCTTTGGGTATTGTTCCTCAGAAGCCATCCACAGACTTTGAGACAAGGTTTCTCAGCTGAGCTGATATAGTTAGTGTTGGTGCTAATGGCCATTACTTACTGGTCCTACTGTTTACATTTTTATTGCTAGTAATAGTATGCGTTTGTGTGTGATTTGTGAGTGCACAGATACATGCACTAGGGCACACATTTGGATATAAGGGGACAATTTTGGGGTTGATTTTTCTCCCACCTTTACATGGCATTAAACCTAAAAATTGTGAGGAAAAAGACCAAATCCATGATTGTCTAATTAGAGCAAGCTTTATCCCAATACTAGATAGGACATTGACCTGGCCAGGTCCATACCTGGGCTTCCCAGAGAAAAGTCATTGAATTACATTAGTCAAATACACATAAAGGCAGAACATAAAAGGCTATGTACTTCCCACCTTCTCCCAGTCAGGGATGGGGAGGGGCAAGCATATATCCTGACATACTTCCTGCCTACCACCTATCAAGCATATCCTGTGCAGCTGGGACAGCCAATCGTACAGCCCCCAGCATTCCAGGAAGTTATCTGTCCTTGGGCAAGTGGGGTTTGCAGGCTAATGTTAGCCCTCACGCATCAGTTAGGGTCAAGCTCAGGTTAGAATGCTTCAGGGCAAGCACCTCTACCGACTGAGCTATCTTGTTAGCCTGTGTTTTAAACTACTCCTATTAGTCTTGCATTTTATACTTCAATCTTAAAATGTATTTTGTTTTTGTTTTGTTTGTTTTTGAGACAGTTCCTGGCTATCCTGGAACTCTCTAGACCTGGCTGGCCTTGAACTCAGAAGTCTGCCTGCCTCTGCCTCACAAGTGCTAGGATTAAAAGTCATATGCCACTACCACCTGTCCTAACATGTATATCGTAATGTCTCTGAAATTGGGAGCATTTTAGAGAAATACAGTAAATTTGTTAGTGGGCAAATTTATTAGTTTTCAGGTATTTAGGAGGGAATAAGAATAACTTGATAGTGTCTGAATTTCTAAGCTGGACTTTAAAAACAATTATAGGTAATCAGGGCTGGAGAGATAGCTTAACATTTCAGAATGTTTAAGTACTCTTCTTAACAGAGGACCCAGGTTCATCTCTCATCAGCCACAGCGGGTAGCTTACAACTTTAGGAGGCTACAATGCCTTCTGACTTCCTCAGGTAGCCACACACATGTACTCCTCATAAACTCATGCTCACATACACATAAGTTAAAAATTCAATGTAGACAAATATAGTGGCATACACCTTGAATCCCAGCACTCAAGAGGGCAGGTGGATCTCAGATTTCAAAGCTATCAAATTTCAGAATAATGAGGCTGTACAGAACCTACCACAAAAAGAAAAAAAAAAAGGCCCAACACTTAAATATATCCATAATGCATTATTTTTGTTTATTTGCTTGGTTTTTTTGTAGGACAGGGTTTCTCTGTGTAGTCCTAGCTGTCCTTGAACTCTGAGTTCCCTTTGCTTCTGCCCTTCTGCTGGTGCCACCGCCTCTAGGCTTTTTTTTTAATCCTTATACAGCAAAGAGCAAACAGTATTCTTTTTGGATAGTTTTTAAAAAGGTTTATTTATTTATTATATATAGAGTACATGGTAGCTGTCTTCAGGCACCCCACAAGAGGATATCAGATCTCATTACAGGTGATTGTGAGCCACTATGTGGATGCTGGGATTTGAACTCAGGACCTTTGGAAGAGCAGTCAGTGCTCTTAACCACTGAGCCATCTCTCCAGCCCCTCTTTTTGGATATTTAATGTTTTTTTCTAACTAAAACATGACCCTTTCTGTTTTACAGTTGCAAAAGGTTTTAATTTTTCAAAACAGAAAAATAACTTTTCAGAGCATTTAAATGAGGAGGCATCTGTCATCCAGAGTGTGGGCTACCGAAACCGTGTCGAAAGGCTTCGACGGATTGAATCTGGAAATGCTACGTTGGTAAAGCTGTTTTCCACTCTTTTCTGGCATCTCTTTATTGAGTAGTGAGTTAATGAGTGTGTGGATTTATATGAGAATTTAGTAGAGAGAAGATGATGATGGTACATTTAGTGGCTGGACGAGTGTTCTAATAAGTAAGAGTTAAACTGAGAAAGTACCTGGTGTGATCAACAGACACTTTATAGGCCATTTGCCTGCTGTACAATGTACAACTTCTTCAGCTCTGATGAGGGTCTGAAGTGGACACAGTATCCGTGATGTTTCATAAGTGATTGAAAATTGCTTCAACTTAACCAGTGTAAGAAGAAAGAAAATGCAATGACTTGCTGTGTTCCAGTGGATGACAAAGATCATGAAAATACACCTTTTATGTGTTCTTAGAATGCTGGGATTTTATGGCTGTCAACCCTTTTTTAAATGCTTCTATTTAAATATTTTAGGTTTTTTTGTCTTTATTTATGTATGTGGTGGGGGTTGTGCGTGTGACTATCAATGCTTTGTAGTCTAGAAGAGACTATCAAAGCCCCTCTACCTGGGGTAATGGGTAATTGTGAGCTGTTCAACATGGTTACTAGAAACCAAACTCAGACCCTCTGCAGGAACAATCTGTGGTCTTAAGCTCTGAGCCTTCTTAGCGCGTTTCATGGCTTTAAATCAGCATGTGATGCAGTACATAGAATTATATACAATAATGCACTGTGACATCTTCAGTACATAGAATTACATACAATAATGCACTGTGACATCTTCAGTACATAGAATTACATACAATAATGCACTGTGACATCTTCAAACAAGATGTGTCCATAGTTCTTTCCCTTGGTTCCCACCCTTGCTACCTCTGTGCCTCCTTTGTAGCCTCCCCCTCAGATTCTTTCTCTTATCATTTATCCTTCTTAAAAATACATTTTATGGGCTGGTGAGATGGCTCAGCAGGTAAGAGCACCGACTGCTCTTCGAAAGGTCATGAGTTCAAATCCCAGCAACCACATGGTGGCTTACAACCACCTGTAATGAAATCTGATGCCCTCTTCTGGTGCATCTGAAGACAGCTACAGTGTACTCATTTATAATAAGTAAATCTTTTTAAAAAATACATTTTATGTTGCCTACATTATCATGATTATAATTAGTTTTAGAAAAAATAAATCTGAAAACAGTATTTCAAAAAGTAAAATGTAGCCGTTCTTTACTGTTTAACAGAAGGACAGCCTCAGTGTCCAGCTGTCGAACCTTGGAATTGTGAGATCAGTGAAGAAAAATAGGCAGACCCAACCTCGAAATAAATCTGTCTACATTGAATTAGGTAAGGGTCTTATTATTAAGTTGGAAATGATACTTGCTAGATTGTTTGGCTTAGAGTCTTTATCATAGATTTATATGTGTTGTATGGAGTTTTAGTAAGTAAAAATAAAATAATTTTATGGGTTCTCATGAATTATAGATTTTATAAAAGTTAAAGCTTTACACTTTGAAGAATCTTACTTTATAAAAGGAACAAAAGGAAGGATGTCTGGTTATAGATTTAAGTGAATTTTGGGGAAAATGTAAAGTCATAATAGAAAAAAAAGCCATGATTGGTTGCCATAGAATTTAGAAGAACCTAGGATAAATTCTCCAAGCTCAGTGTTCAATTTCTAGCTGCCCAAAAAGATACTGAGAGCTCAGACGGGCATTTCTTTCTTAGCACATTTGTCATCCCAGTATCTGAGAGGCTAAACTGGGAGAGTCCTCAGTGAGTTTGAGGTCAAGCTGACATACACAGAGAACCCTAGCTCAAAATCATCATCGTCAGAGTCATAGTAGTAGTGAATAATCACATTGGGAAGAATGGTTGTGTTTTGAGTTACTAGCACCATGATTTATCTCCATCAACAGCAAATCTTGTTTTGTAAAAATATTCATGAGGGTGGTAAGAGGCACTTGCCATATAAATTCAATCCCTAGAATCTACAGTGTGGAAGGAGAAAACCAGCTCCAGCAAGCTGTCCTCTCATATCTATACTGCACATACACGCACATACAAGTTATCATGTGTTAATAAAAGGAGTGTGAACATTGTTGGCTAATATTTAGGAGCACTTAACTATAATATAGGTGCTATTGTATTTTTATACCTCATCTAAAATATTAGTCCTGAGGTGATGAGAAAATAACTCACAAAGAGATTAAGAATTTGAGCATAGGAAGCTGGCTTTAGGGCTTGTGCTTTTGGGCACTTCTTTGTATCGCCATGTGTCTGTACCTACCACATAGTGGTTAGTAATTATATAATATTATAAATATTTCTGGATGAACTATTGTATGTTTAACAAAAAATAGGGGGGTGTTTTGTTTTGTTGACCCTTAAAAACCTTGACTTTTTTTTTTTTTTTGGGTTTTCCTTTTTCTTTCTGTTTTTTTTGTTTGTTTGTTTTGTTTTGTTTTTTTAAGAATCTGATTCTTCTGAAGAGACAATAAATAATCCAGATGATTGCAGGTAAGTCAAAATAGCCTGTTTCTATGAAGCTGGTATTTTCATATCTAATTAATATTGAGGATCCTAGATTTAGATCATAGTATTAGAAAAAAACCTTAAGGATCATTTAGTTTTATCTACTTTATTATTTGGGAAATCTTTTTTATTTGTTCGATACTTTGTTAATGCCAAAGGAGTTTTAGATAACAGTGGAAGTCAGCATACACTTGTTCCTGCCCAATGGCTGTTCTGAGTTTTTCATATATGGTAGTAATAATTTATTAATTTGGGGACAGGGTCTGTCTATAGAGCCCAGGGTCTGTTTATAGAGCCCTGGCTGTCCAGGAACTCACTATGTAGACCTCTAAGTCTCAGAGATCTGTCTGCTGCTCTCCAAGCCACTGAAGGCATCCACCACTATGCCTGACCCAAACATCTTATTTTTATTTATAATCATCCAGTGTGTTCTCTTAAGATCTGTGATACCTAGTCATTATCAGTAATTTTGTTTATAGATTATTTTCCCTAACCTTATAACTGGGAGAGAGGGCTGGAAGTGTGGTTCAGTAATAGAGTTTAAAGATTTTTTTTTCTTTAACTTTATATGAAATCAGGTGTGTTAGTGCATGCCTTTAATTCCAGTACTCAGTGAGTTTGTGAACAGTTTAGTGTACATAGCAAGTTCTAGGACAGCCAGGATAGAATACATAGAGAGACCCGTCTCAAAAAAAAATATATATATATATGTATATGTATGTGTGTATATATGAGTATTTTCCCTGCATGTATATTTGTGTACCACATTTGTTCCTAGTACCTGAAGAAGCCAGAAGAATGTATCAGATCCCATGGAACTGGAGTTACAGATGGCTATGAGCCACCATGTGGGAGCTGGGATCAAACCTGGGTCCTCTGGAAAATTAACCTGTGCTCTTAACCCTGATCATGTTCAGATGTTGTCCAAACCAAAACTGCTGTGAGCCATGGCATGCCTCTGCCATGTCCAGTAGACACTCTTTTGCTCTGGTTTTTCCAACCTCTGGTTCTCAGGATCTTTCAACCCCTTCTTCATCAATGGTCCCTGAGCATGCTTGTGAGAGTATGTGAATGAGAGAGAGAGAGAGAGAGAGAGAGAGAGAGAGAGAGAGAGAGAGAGAGAGAGAGTGCGAGCGCACGCACGTGCTTGTGCGTATCCAGAAAACAGCCTGCTGCACTACTCTGACCTATGTGACTGTAGTTGGAGGACAGATTTCAGAAGTTGAGTCAGTCAGCTCAGTTGTTACAGCCCTATCTAGAGATGCTAAAATAATTGATCTTGAACATTTGACTGAACATAGAATTTCTTATAGGGGTTGTCTTTTCCCCTTTAGTGTGAAAGACCATAAATTGTTACAGATCGCCCCTACAGGAGCTGGAGATGAAGGCAAGTTGCATTCGGCAAAAGAGGGTAAGTCAGACCTTCCTGGTGCGATGACACTAAGGGGCAATGGGGCGGTGCTGTTCCATTATACCATTCGCCTGAAGGCCATTTGCCAAATTTGTTTATCATATATAATTCATACCATCTTTTTAAAGAATTAAAATGTTGGGGGCTGGAGAGATGGCTCAGTGGTTAAAAGCACTGACTCTTTTTCTAGAGGTCCTGAGTTCAGTTCCCAGCAACTGTAATGGGGTCTGATGCCCTCTTCTGATGTGTCATACATAAATAAATCTTTTTTTTAAAAAAGGAATTATAATGTCATTATTTTTTCATCAGCCACTATTGTGGGGTGGTTATAGTGATATTTGTGTGTAACTGAAGCTGCCAGTGATTTTTTTTTTTTTTTAAGATCTATATAACCCAGAGCAATCTAACCATGCTTTTGTTTAACCCTCCCAAGCTAGGGTTAATCTGATTTTTTTTCAGTCTTAAGAGATTAGGGAAATAAGAGATGTGCTCTAGCCGGGCAGTAGTGGCGCACACCTTTAATCCCAGCAGTTGGGAAGCATAGGCAGGTGAATCACTGTGAGTTCAAGGCCAGCCTAGTCTCATAGATTTCTCGGACAGACAGGGCTACACAGAGAAACCCTATCTCCAACAAACAAATTTTAAAAAGCCAATGGATTGGGACTGGAGCACTGTCTAAGCAATTAAGAGAACTTGTTTCTCTCTTGCAGAAGACCTGGGTTTGATTCCCAGCACCCACATTGGGCAGTTCACAAGCATCCATAACTCCAGTTCCAGGGATCAATCTGAAACCCTATTTTCTCTGCTTTTAGTACCAGGCATACCTGTGGTGCACATACACGGATACAAGCTAAAACATATATACTTAACATTTTTTAAGAATATCTAAAATTTAAAAAATAATAATAAGGTTAATGGATTGGTATATACTCTCCAGTTGTATTTGGTATGTAGTTTCTCGTGATAATTCCCATTTTTAAGAACCTTCTTATTGTGTGTATTTCAGCTGCTTGTGAGTTTTCTGAGGGCATAAGAAACATTGAACATCAATGCAGTGATAAAGATTTGAACCCCACTGAGAATCATGCAACTAAAAGGCATCCAGAAAAACGTCAGAGTATTTCTGTTTCAAACGTGCATGTGGAGCCATGTGGCACAGATGCTCATGCCAGCTCATTACAGCCTGAGACCAGCAGTTTATTGCTCACTGAAGACAGAATGGATGCAGAAAAGGCTGAATTTTGTAATAAAAGCAAACAGTCTGGCATAGCAGTGAGCCAGCAGAGCAGATGGGCTGAAAGTAAAGAAACGTGTAATGAGAGGCGGGTTCCCAGCACTGGGGAAAAGGTAGATGCAAACGCTGATTCCCTCTGTGGGGGAAAGAAGTGGGCTCATCCGAAAAGTCTGTGCCCTGAGAATTCTGGAGCTACCACCGATGTTCCTTGGATAACACTAAATAGCAGCATTAAGAAAGTTAATGAGTGGTTTTCCAGAACTGGTGAAATGTTAACTTCTGACGGCGCGTCTGACAGGGATGAGTCAAATGCTAAAGCAGCTGTTGTGTTGGAAGTTTCAAATGAAGTAGATGAATGTTTCAGTTCTTCCAAGAAAATAGACTTAGCAGCCCCTGATTCCCTTAATGCTTTAATGTGTAAAAGTGGAAGAGACTTATCCAAACCAGTAGAGAATAATACTAACGATAAAATATTTGGGAAAACCTATCAGAGAAAGGGAAGCCGCCCTCCCTTGAACCATGTGACTGAAATTATAGGGACGTTTACTAAAGAACCACAGATAACACAAGAGCAGCCCTTCACAAATAAATTAAAACGAAAAAGAAGTACATGCCTTCAACCTGAGGACTTCATCAAGAAAGCAGATTTAGCAGTTGTTCAAAGGACTCCTGAAAATATGAATCAGGGAACTAACCAAATGGAGCCAAATGACCAAGCAATGAGTATTACCAGTGACTATCAGGAGAACAAAATAACAGGTAATAATCTCCAGGAAGAGAAAAACGCTTATCCAATAGAATCATTGAAAAAGGAACCTGCTTTCACAGCTAAAGCCAAATCTTTAAGCAACAGTATAAGTGATTTGGAGGTAGAGTTAAATGTCCACAGTTCAAAAGCACCTAAGAAAAATAGGCTGAAGCGGAAGTCTTCTACCAGGTGTGTTCTTCCACTTGAACCAATCAGTAGAAATCCAAGTTTACCTACTTGTGCTGAACTTCAAATCGATAGTTGTGGTAGCAGTGAAGAAAAGAAAAACAATTCCAACCAAACGCCGGCCAGGCACAGTAGAGAGCCTCAGCTCATCAAAGACACTGAACCTGCAGCTGATGCCAAGAAGTACGAGCCAAATGAACACAAAAAGAAGAGAAGTGCCAGCGATGCTCTCCCAGAAGAGAAATTAATGAACAAAGCTGGTTTATTAACTAGCTGTTCAAGTCCTAGAAAACCTCAAGGACCTGTCAATCCTAGCCCTCAGAGAAAAGGAATAGAGCAACTTGAAACATGCCAAGTGCCTGATAATACCAAAGAACTCAGGGACCTAGTCCTGGGGGGGGAGCCCAGTGGCAAACCTACCGAGCAATCTGAGGAGAGCACTAGTGTGTCCTTGGTACCTGACACTGACTACGACACTCAGAACAGTGTCTCAGTCCTGGAAGCTAGCACTGTCAGATACACAAGAACAGAGTCCGCTCAGTGTATGACTCAGTTTGTCGCAAGTGTAAACCCCAAGGAACTTGTCCATGGTTCTAACAATGCTGGAAGTGGCACAGAGTGCTTCAAGCACCCGTTGAGACACGAGCTTAACCATAGTCAGGAGACAACAGAAATGGAAGACAGTGAACTTGATACTCAGTATTTGCAGAATACATTTCAAGTTTCAAAGCGTCAGTCATTTGCTTTATTTTCAAAACCTAGAAGTCCCCAAAAGGACTGTGCTCACTCTGTGCCCTCAAGGGAACCGAGTCCAAAGTTGACTTCTAAAGGTACAGAAAAAGAACATCAGGAACAAGAAGAGTCTGAAATCAGTCATGTACAGGTAGTTACGGCCACGGTGGGCTTACCTGTGCCCTGTCAGGAAGGTAAGCCAGATGCTGATATACCGTGTGCTGGAGTTTCTGGGCTTTGTCCATCATCTCATTACAGAAGCAGTGAGAATGGACTCAGCACCACAGGTAAAGCTGGAATTTCACAAAACTCACATTTTAAACAATCAGTTTCTCCCATCAGGTCATCTATAAAAACTGACAATAGGAAACTTCTGACAGAGGAACGATTTGAGAAACATACATCATCAACTGAAAAGGCAATGGGAAATGAGACTATTGTTCAAAGTACAGTACACACAATTAGCCAGAATAACAGAAACAATGCTTGTCGAGAAGCCAGCTTGGACAGTATTGATGAAGTATGTTCCACTGGTGAATACTTCCGGGGACAACTAGGTAGAAACAGAGGGCCCAAGGTAAACACTATGCTTCCATTTGATAGTACACAACCTGGTGTCTGTAAGCAAAGTGTTTCTGCAAGTGATAAGTATCTTGAGATAAAAAAGCAGGAGGGTGAGACTGTTGGTGCAGACTTCTCTCCGTGTCTGTTCTCAGATCACCTTGAACAACCTATGAGAAGTGGCAAGATTTTTCAGGTTTGCTCTGAGACACCTGATGACCTGTTGGATGATGTTGAAATACGTGAAAGTACTAGCTTTGGTGAAGGGGACATAATGGAGAGGTCTGCTGTCTTTAACGGAAGTGTCCTGAGAAGAGAGTCCAGTAGGAGCCCTAGCCCTGTAACCCATGCATTGATGTCACGGAGTCTCCACAAAGGGTCTAGGAAATTAGAATCCTCAGAAGAGAGTGACTCTAGTGAGGATGAAGATCTTCCCTGCTTCCAACACTTACTGAGCAGAACAAGCAAAACACCTGAACTTACCAGATGCAGCAATGTTGTGACACAGCGTATGTCAGAGAAAGCAGAGGGGACCCAAGCACCATGGAAGGGTAGCATCAGTGACTGCAATAATGAGGTGATCCTGATAGAAGAACATCAGTTTAGTGAGGATCCAAAATGCTCTGGCAGCATGTTCTCTTCACAGTACAGTGCTGCCCAAGGTTCACCTGCAAATGCAAACTCCCAGGATGCCAATTTTAATCCACATTCCAAACAAAGGAGTCGCCAGTCTGAGAATGAGGAAGCTTTCTTAAGTGACAAGGAATTGATTTCAGATAATGAGGAAATGGCAGCTTGCGTAGAAGAGGATAACGACCAAGAGGATAGTATAATCCCAGATTCAGGTAGTTTTGTTGGTTTCTTTGCACCAGTCTACAGAAGTGGGCTGAACATACACAGTCAAATCTCCTTCCTGGGCCTGGAGAGATTTGGGTGGTTAAGAGTAGGTACTTTGAGGGTTGGGGGAAGGCTGGACAGGTGGCTCAGCTGGCTGCTCTCCCAAAGGACTTAGGTTCAGTAACCAGCATCCATGTGGCAGCTCACGTGTCCTATCCCACCCCCCCCCCCATACTTCCATTCCAGGGGAATCCATTACTCTCACACAGATATACTACATGCTGGCAAAACACCAATGCACATTAAAAAATAAAAACGTAGGTACTCTTTTTTTTTTTAATTTTTTT
>NW_022196911.1:97596462-97601684 GCF_008632895.1 Mastomys coucha | reverse complement strand
TTTTTTTTTTTTTTATTTTATGTGTATTGTAGCTGTACAGATGGCCATGAGCCATCATGTGAACTCAGGACCTCTTCTGGCCCCGCACACTCTGGCGTAATACGCTGTAGCTGTCTTCAGACGCACCAGAAGAGGGCATCAGATCTCATTACGGATGGTTGTGAGCCACCATATGGTTGCTGGGATCTGAACTCGGGCCCTTTGGAAGAACAGTCAGTGCTCTTACCCACTGAGCCGTCCTGGTACTCTCTCTTAATGAGCCCAAGTTGAGAGTTCCCAGGACCCATGTCAGGTGACTCATAACCACCCGTAGCTCCAGGGGTCGGGGATCTAATGCTTCTGGCTTCCACAGGTATCTGCTACATTCATATATAAATAGCCCACACAGACATATTCATAATTATAAGAACACTGTAGCTGTCTTCAGACACCCCAGAAGAGGGCGTCAGATCTCATTACAGATAGTTGTGAGCCACCATGTGGTTGCTGGGATTTGAACTCATGACCTTTGAAGAGCAGTCAAAGCTCTTAACTGCTGAGCCATCTCTCCAGCCCCCCAAAATAAAATATTTTTAATGTCATCGTGCAGCCAGAGTGTCTGGGAACATGAACTTGAATAACCTAATTTTCAGTAGACTTGCTTCTATTGCAGATTTTTTCTGATTTGTTTGGGGTCTCTTTGTTTTTAGACAGAGTCTGTCTATGTAACCCTGACTAGCCTGGAACAGATAATCTGGCAGCCTCTGCCTCCCAAAAGCTGGGGTTAAATACATTCATTACCTCACCCAGCCTGTTGTAGGAGTTCTGAAAGGAAATCCAATGTCCCAAATGTAGTCATTTATAGGACATGAAGCAGAAGCTATGCAAGGGAAGGGACAGGTACTGTAGGCTGCAGAGCTCATGGTCCAGTTTTAATCTGAGTCTCTATATTGTCCTTTTATGTGAAGAGGCATCTGGATACGCGAGTGAAACAAACCTTTCTGAAGACTGCTCACAGAGTGATATTTTAACCACTCAGGTAAGAAGCATGCACTAGGTTGTGATGTCTGTATATGGTGGTGTAAACCCCATATTCTCACACATGTTCATTTCGCCTTTGGGTTAATGGCCTAACATACATGATCCCTTGTTTCCTCAAGTGAGAGTTCTAAAGCATCTAGGTGGAACTCACTACTTGTATATCCACTGTCTAGCTCATTGTAGAACACCAAGTCTACCTTCAGAATAAGCCAGATCTAAAAACCCTACTTGCCCCCATAGCAAAGTTATATGAAAGCACTATTGTATCAAAAGGGCTATGTTTATTCTCTGAACCAAATTGAAGCCTACAGAATTCTTTCCACTAGAGGCCACCGTAACTTTCACTGTGTTATGGATATTTCTTTAAATTTTTGTCTTTTATAATCTAGTTACTTATTAGTATCTTTCTACTTGGAAAAGAATGGTATTCATTCCTGCACCTAGTAATTGCCACAGATGACTGGCTACTTGTGGATGGGGTTCTGTGAGTACTCCTGTACTCGAGGCAGGACAGCTCTTGGGGAAAAAAATCTTTTTCACAGCCAGAACTTAGCTTTATCACCTAACTTTCTTTCTGGTTTTGTTTGTTTGTTTGTTTGTTTGTTTGTTTAAAAGTCCCAAACTTACATTCCAAATTTTAGATTTGTTTAGGTCTTTCTTCCTTGTATTTATCTCTCGCTAGCTGGGCAACTTCTGAGGGCCCCCTCTGTATTCCTCTACAGAGTCTTGGGCAGAGTGCGCAGCAAGTCTGGAGTGAGTATTGCATAGAACTCTCTGTGCCTGACTGTGTGATCTTAGTTAATTGGCTTATTTTCTCTGAATTAAAATAGCAATACTCTTTTTGGTTTTTTCAAGACAGGATTTCTCTGTATAGCCCTGGCTGTCCTGGAACTCTCTCTGTAGACCAGGCTGGCCTCGAACTCAGAAATCCACCTGCCTTTGCCTCCCAAGTGCTGGGATTAAGGGCATGCCCCACCTCTGCCCGGCTTCTTTTTTAACATACATATTTGTATGTATGTATGTATGTATGTATGTATGTATGTATGTATGTATGTGGATATGCCACCAGGGTAAATGTGTTGAGGTCAGGTGACATACTATGTGAGTCAGTTCTGAGGATCAAATCAGGTCCTCCTGTGTGGTGCCAAGTGCTTCTATGCTCTGAGCCAACTCACTGGTCCAGTGGTGTGATCTGGAACCTTTTGAATCATCTTGCTATAGCTTTTGCTTCTCTTCAAAGAATAAATGTGCTTTTAGCTACAGCATCTGAGTGACTTTTCTTCTCTCTTTTTTTTTAAAGATTTATTTATTTATTTTATGTAAGTACAGTGTAGCTGTCTTCGGGCACTCCAGAAGAGGGTGTAGATTTTGTTATGGATGGTTGTGAGGGTTGTGAGCCACCGTGGGATTTGAATTCAGGACTTTCAGAAGAGCAGTCAGTGCTCTTAACCACTGAGCCATCTCTCCAGTCCTCTTCTCTTCTTAAAATATACTAAATTAAATGAAACTGGGAATTCTTAGTATTCCTAAGAACACTTTATTGTCACAAAGACTGAATCCCCTATTGGTTCCAACACTCCAGTGGCAGAGGCAGGTGGATCTCTGTGAGTTTCAGGCCAGGCTGGTTTACATGGTGAGTACCAGACCAGCCAGAGCTACAAAGTGACACCCTGTCTCAAAACAAAGCAAAAATTGATTAAAAGGCTTAAGTCTTCTCATGGTGTTCCATTCCTGATCCTTTCTAGATTTAGATTTGGGGCTCTGTCAATATGTCTGTCACTAATTCTGTCCCTTAGCTGCTTGTTTTTTAGGTCCCAGCTTTTTATTCCATCTGTCTTAGCCACACTGTAGCAAATCTGACATTCAATGCACTACTCTGCTGTTTCTTAGGTCTCTGATCCTATTCCCAGAAATATGTTCATTATTTGATCAGGATTCACTTTTTTAAGTGTTTTTATATCAAGTATGTATTCAAAACAGGTAGCTTTGATCTGGACTAGCACCGACAACAAAATGATTACAGTCGGACTTTCCTTATGTTTATATAGAACTGAGGGTAACATGGTACAGAGTGCCTTATGTGGAATCACTGATATACCTTTGTGATGCTCATGGGGGATGGGTGGGTGGATGTGTGTGCCCATGCGCATGCACACACATACTCACACACAGCAAGTGCTAGCCATCTCAGGCAGGTGAAGATGCAAGATTGTCTCCTCCCACTATGTAGGTCCTAAGTTTAACCTCAAGTCATTAGGTTTGTGGCAAGTACCTTTACCCACTGAACCATCTTGCCAACCCTCCTACCTCTCCCCCATTTTATAACCCAAAGATTTCATTCATTTGTTCATTTCCATATTAAATACTTGCTGAGAAATTACTCTGTGATAGGCAGTGGAATGGGGCTTGGTATTGCATACCTTGTACACCCATACTTTGGCATTCCCAACATGAGAAAAGCTTAGTCAAAAGAATCTCAACTTTGAAACTAGCCTAGGATACATAGACCAGTCTTCAAAACAAAAAGAAAACAAAATAAACAAGAGAAGATCCCTCCCATCAGGGAAATTGTATGTTCTGAATATAGTGATGCATTGGCAGCCTGAGCCAAGTAATGAGGCCCACTGCTGTCATGATAGACAATTATTGCTGGGCTTTGAAAGATTAGAAAAATTTACCAAGCTGGGCAATGGTGGCCCACACCTTTAATCCCAGCACTTGGGAGGCAAAGATAGGCGGATTTCTGAGTTTGAGACCAGCCTAGTCTACAGAGTGAGTTCCAGAACACCTAGAGCTATACAGAGAAACCCTGTCTCGAAACACCCCCCACTCCCTCAGAAAAAAGAGGAAAAAAAAAAAAAGTTTACCAAATGGGAAAAGAGGGGAATGTAGGAACTGAGGCAAAGATATAGATGGACGGAATGCATAGGGATCATTGAGCAGTCTAGTGTCTCTAGAAAACTGGGCTTATGGGAAATGCTGGGGATAAGTAACAGGATCAAGGTGCCCTCAGACTTTTGAATGGTATATCTAGGGATCTGAACTTTGACCTGAGGGCAGTAATGACTAGGTTCTTTTTTTTTTTTTTTTTTCAGAGCTGAGGACCAAACCCAGGGCTTTGTGCTTGCTAGGCAAGCACTCTACCACTAAGCTAAATCCCCAACCCTAGAGTAGGTTCTTTAGTGTTCAAAAATACTAACATTAACTGAGCCACATTATGCCATTTGAGGCCCTTTTGGAAAAGGGAATTTTGGGGGGTTTTGGGGTTTTTTTGTTGTTGTTGTTGTTGTTGCTTGGTTTTTGGTGTTTCGAGACAGGGTTTCTCTGTATAGCCCTGGCTGTCCTGGGTTTCACTCTGTAGACCAGACTGGCCTCGAACTCAGAAATCCGCCTGCCTTGCCTCCCAAGTGCTGGGACTAAAGGTGTGGCCCACCACTGCCCAGGAGGGAAAAGAAGTCTTGATGTAAAGAGATATTTCAGAATTAGAGTCAAGCAAACATGGCAACCTGTCTGGCTTTGTCCTCCCTGGTGCATTTGAGCAATTTACCTATAGTAGAATTTGTCTAAGTTATACATTCCTTCTGGTAGGAAAAGCCAAAAGAAAGTCACTGCTGCCGTGGTCTGATTACTTTTTTTCCTGATTTTCTGGTGTGTTTAATGGCCATGTGGAAGTTAGATGACATAGTTGTGGGTGCTACTAATTCAACTTTTAAAGCATTGGTCTGATATCTGTGTGGGGCCTTGGCTAGGATTTGATCAGTGATGTCAGTACTTATGGGTACCATGTGGTGGCATTGGTGGCATTGCAGATGTTGGCAGCAGTATACTCTCAGTAGCAGTGGGAACCTTTGTAAAAAAAAATTTTTTTTTTTTTTTTTTTTTGGTCATAAAATTCTCTTGAGAACTATGAATTTAGCATAGCTATAGGAAGAAAACGGCTTGATTTTAGTGGAAAGCAAAGTTATTTTCAAGGGTCAGAAGAAAGAGAAGGTGAAACAGATTTTGTTTCCCTCCTGCAGCTGAAAACCAAGCATCAACATTTCTTTCCTTAGATGCCCAAAATCCTTTGCTTGTCAAATACCTTAGACTTGCTAAATTGTCTGTGACAGGGTCTCACTGTATAGTCCTGGCTGTCCTGTAACTCACTATGTAGATCAAGATGGCCTCAAGTCAACTGCTGCTATTTTTTTTTTTTTTTTTTT
>NW_022196911.1:97587577-97596452 GCF_008632895.1 Mastomys coucha | reverse complement strand
AGTGCTGGGATTAAAGGCGTGCGCCACCACCGCCCGGCAACAACTGCTGCTATTAAAGCTACTATGCCTAGCTTAAGTTACTCTTGGTTGTTTTTTGTTTGTTTCTTTGTTGTTTTTGTCTTTTGTTTGGGTTTTTTTTTTTTTCCAGATAGGGTTTCTCTGTGTAGCCCTGGCTGTCCTAGAACTCACTCTGTAGCCCAGGCTGGCCTAGAACTCAGAAATCTGCCTGCTTCTGCCTCCCAAATGCTGGGATTAAAGGCGTGTGCCACTACCACGCCCAGCACTAGATTACTTCTTGAAGTGGGTTAATAAACAGTATGAGCCCATGTGCAAGACGAGCTCATCTTCAATTGAAAACAGTAACTTGGGCTGGAGAGATGACTTAGCAGTTAAGAACACTGACTGGTGTTCCAGAGGTTTTAAGTTCAATTCCCAGCAACCACATGGTGGCTCACAACCATCTATAATGGGATCTGCTGCCCCATTCTGGTGTGTCTGAAGACAGTGACAATGTACTCACACACATAAAATAAATACATCTTTTTTAAAAAAAAAAGGAAGAAAGAAAACAGTAACTTCTTATAGGTTTTCTAGAATGTTATAGGAAATTATTCAAGACTTTATCCATTTACACTCAGCTACAAATCATTTAAAAATAAAATAATAAGAAATAAATCTGGCTGAAGAGAGGGCTCACTGGTTACAGGCTGCTTTTACAGAGGGCCTAGATTCAGCTCCCAGCACTCTCAGCTCTTGTTCTGGTGTATCTGTGACCTCTGAAAGCATCAGGCATACACGTGTAATAAACAGCCATAAGTCTGAATTTTTTTAAAAAAAAATTAATTAGACATTTTGTGGACTAATTAAATGTCTTATCTCACAGTACCAAATCTTTGAAACATAGTTTGTGAACAGATTCTTGTGAATTTTAAGCTTAAAGTGCTGTTGTTATCCCATTCCATCCCCCATCTTTAAAAGAAACTGAGGGGCTACATTGAAGCAAATCTATCTGGGAGGGCTGGAGAGTGCACTCTCCTCCAGCATCATTTTGAAATAATTTCAAGGTCATTAACCACATGAGTATGGTTGGATTAAAGGGTACTCAACCATAACTCATAATTCCATACTAGGTGATTTCAGTTCCCATGCTAAAATTAATTGGTGTGACATATTTTGACTTTATGGCACATCTCTCAGTATATAACTTCTTGGGGTTCTTGTTTGGTTTTACAGCAGAGGGCGACCATGAAAGATAACCTGATAAAGCTGCAGCAGGAAATGGCTCACCTGGAAGCTGTGCTGGAGCAGCATGGGAACCAGCCTTCTGGTCACTCCCCTTCCCTACTACCTGACCCTTGTGCCCTGGAAGACCTGCCAGATCTGGAACAAAACATGTCAGGAACAGGTGTGCCATGCTGATCAAGTGCCAGTGTCATAAGCAAAATTCTTCCCTCCCTTGACCCTCTTCCCTTGGGGAAGTGAGGACTGAGTTCCAACATTGTGTGATCTTTGCTCAGCACATATTACTGAGTTGCTCCATGAGTAATTTGGGAGCCTTAGTCCTAGTCCCTGCTCACAAGAGATGTACCATTGAGAGGGACCCAAGGTAATCATTCATGTTCGTCTCTGGGTGTTTACAAGGAAATGCTATGGACTCCATAGGAAATAGAAATAGTTCTTGCTCTGGTAATAGGTAACCTCATCAATTCAAGAAAGCAATGTGAAAATAGGATTCATTCAGATGAATTCCTTATAGTGATAGATCATAAAGGAAAGGCCTGCTTCCTGGGTTTTCTGATTTATAAGAAGAGACCTTTAGTTTCAGGAGCTGCACCTTATGTTTTCAGGTAGAAAGTGGGCTTTGGTGGTCATGTTGGTAATCCCAGCACTTGGGGTGTGGAGGGAGAGGGGTCAGAAGAAAAGGAAGCTCACGTTGAGAAAATCCTCATGTGTGGCCACCCACGGGAGGACTTGGTGCTTAGGAGCTGAGGAGGGTAGTAAGCCTTCACAGAGTTCCTTCACTGTGCTCTCCACAGTCCTTGCTGCTCAGGTTCCTCCTGTAGCACTTCCTTCACAGTCCTCTGGGCCCTGAGGCCTTCCATTGACTCTTAGGGACTCAAGTCTATTCATTATTCAGTACAGTGACCTTAGTCTCCACATGTGCCTTGTAATATTTCTATGTTCAGAAAGGAACAGTAGCTCATGCAAGGGAAGCTGGGAACTGTTGCTATGGCACTGCTTCAAATTTTCTGTCCTTAAATACTTTCTTTGTAACCACATCTTCATTTAGTTCATCACTAGATAATGAAGCCCAGAGTCCTATCCCCTATACAATTATCTTTGGGGTACTGTCATCGCCGTTACTGTGAATATAGACAGGACTTTCAGTGCTCTTGCACAAGATAAGAATTGTTAGTATCTGCCTTCGAATATCTGCCTAAACCTACTACCTCATATTTGGTATACATGCTAGGGGATTAGTTGGTGGGTTTTTTGTGTTTTGTTTTGTTTTGCTTTGCTTTTAGCTCCCACTGAATATCTGCCAAAAAAGTGTTTCTTTGTGGCTCATTTCTAAAATACTTGACTGTTGGGAGCAACTCCAGATTTGAGCCTTTCTTACCTTAGGCTGATGTATTAAAAGAAACTCAATTTCCTTTCCCTTTTAAAGGAAAGGTCTGATATCACACACCTTTAATTGGGGCACACAGAAAGGCAGGTGCAGGAGGAGCTCTATGAGTTAAGGCCAGCCTAGTCTACATAGCAAGCTCTAGGACAGGACTATATAAAGACACCCTATCTCCAAAAGCAAAAAGATTTTTTTTTTTTTTTTTTTTGGTTTTTCAAGACAGGGTTTCTCTGTGTAGCCCTGGCTGTCTTGGAACTCACTCTGTAGACCAGGCTGGCCTTGAACTCAGAAATCCGCCTGGCTCTGCCTCCCAAGTGCTGGGATTAAAGGCGTGCGCCACCACCGCCCGGCAAGATTTTTTTTTTAAAAGATTTATTTTTATAATTTATTTTACGTGTATGAGTACACTGTAGCTGTACAGATGGCTGTGAGCCATCATGTGTGTGGCTGCTCTCCGGCCCCACTCGCTCTGGCTAATTCACTGTAGCTGTCTTCAGACGCCAGATCTCATTACAGGTGGTTGTGAGCCACCATGTGGTTGCTGGGATCCAAACTCAGGACCTTCGGAAGAGTAGTCAGTGCTCTTACCTGCTGAGCCATCTCTCCAGCCCGATATTTTTAGTATATATAGACTTAAGCACGAGGGTTAATAAGGTTTACAAAAAAGGTACAAGTGCTGGGTGGGCCTGACAGCCACCTGTAATTCCAGCCTAAGAAGGCAGAGACAAGGGATCCCCAGATCAAGCTGACGAGGGAGACTTGCCAAATAGCAAATTCTGGGGTTGATTGAGAGACCCTACCTCAATGAGTAAAGTCAAATAGCCTGGAGGCGACCTTAGAAAATCATTTTTTGATATCAATCTCTGGCCTCCAAACACTAATGTACATGTGTGTTCACACAAGTTACATACAATATGCTGTGCACATCTGAGCAAGCACTTTGGTCACTAAGCCATGTCCCCAGCCCATGATCTTAAAGATGATAAAAAGCCCTTCCCTAGGGTCTTAACATCAATGCTGGGCTCTTCTGCATATGTCTTCCTGTTTGTCTAAGGTTTATTCCACAACCTGCAGAAATATTTGGGTAGAAATATGTACACACGCATTATAAATTGTCTTCCCCTAAAGATTTGCTTCTATCATGTCAAGCACACATATTATTCCCTGTCATTCGGTAAGCAAATATTAGCATTTATGAAATCATAGCTCATTGTGGTAAAAGTAATTTTCAGATAAATCTGAGCTTTTCTAGCTGGCAGCATATTTATTCCTAGAAATACTTGTTCAATTTTTCTAGTATCCTCCCCTGTGAATTCTGAATGAGTTGGATTAGTTGGAATAAACAGCTTATGTAACCTGCTCTGTGTCTGTGTGTGTGAGAGAGAGAGATTGAAAGAAATGTGTTTTCTCTTTTTTAAGATTTATTTGTACTGCCAGGTGGTGGTGCACACCTTTAATCCCAGCACTTGGGAGGCAGAGGCAGGCGGATTTCTGAGTTTGAGGCCAGCCTGGTTTACAGAGTGAGTTCCAGGACAGCCAGGACTACACAGAGAAACCCTGCCTCGAAAAAACCCTCACTCTGGACTTTTGTGTCTCTGGCACCAAGCCTGACCACCAGTGTTTTTAATGGATAAAAGATATTTAATTTAAATATATATATTTAAATTTTTAAATATTTTTGTTGTCTGCTTGTATATATGTGTACTTATAAGCTCCTAGTGTCCACAGAAGCCAGGAGAGGACATTGGTGTTCCCTGGAACGGAAGTTACAAGAATGTAAGACACTACATGAACATCATATGGTTCTGGGAGCCAAATGCAAGTCCTCTGCATGAACAACAAGTACTCTTAACCTCTAAGTCTTCATTTTTGAATTGTTTTGATGCTTAGATATTCTACTGTGCATGATGGCTCATACTTTCAATGCCATTGCCTTCTTTGGGTGGGGGGGTGGGAAAGATTCTCTCTAGACTGTCCTAGGAATCCCTCTGTAGACCAGGCTGACCTCCAACTCCACACTCACACACCTTTGTCTGTTTGTTTTATTTATTATATATACAGCATATATGCCTGCAGGCTAGAAGAGAGGACCAGATCACATTACAGATGGTTGTAAGCCACCATGTGGTTGCTGGGATTTGAACTCAGGACCCTTTGAAGGGCAGCCAGTGCTCTTAACCATCTGAGACATCTCTACAGCCTACAGCCTACTTGTTTGGTTTTTTTGTTTGTTTGTTTGTTTTGGGGGGGGTTGGTTTGTTGGTTGGGGGTTTTTTTTGTTTGTTTTTTGTTTTTTGTTTTTTCGAGACAGGGTTTTTCTATGTAGCCTTGGCTGTCCTGGAACTCACTCTGTAGACCAGTGAGCTGGTCTCAAACTCAGAAATCCACCTGCCTCTGCCTCCCAAGGGCTGGGAATAAAGGCATGCGCCACCACCACCACCACCACCACCACCACCACCCCCACCCCCACCCCCACCCCCACCCCCGCCACTTGTTTATTTTTGACTAGGGTCTCACAGTATAGCCTTTTCTGGCCTGGAACTCACAGATATTCCTCTGTCAGTGCCTACCAAATACAAAGAGTAATGGTACATGCTGTAACACCTAGATTCCAATGACTATTTAATGGCTAGGAGATACTTAATTTTCAATTAATTGTTTTTGATATTTAAATGTATCTTCTGCTGTGCATAATAGCACATACCTCTTTAATTCCCAGCACTTGGGAGGCAGAGGCAAGTGGATCACTCTGTGAGTTCCATGCCAGCCTGGTCTACAGAGTGAGTTCATTTCTTCCTTTAAGTCATTTCTCAAAGGCAATAGCACAAGCCAGAGCCTTACCTCTGGTCTGTTGTGGTTTCCCCTTCCTGTGCCTTTCATTATTAGTTCCTATTACCCTAGACTCCTTATCCAGTGTCATGAGCTAGGGGTGTGTGTGTGTGTGTGTGTGTGTGTGTGTGTGTTCCTAGTAATTGAAAGTGTGAGGCAAATGTCATCTCATCTGACTCTTTCCTACACCACCTACCCACTACCTCCACCCCCACCTTCTCCTCTCATTAAAGCTCCAGTGGCCCTGTGCCATCCCTCATGTGCTCTGTGCTTCCAGTACTTTTGCTTTCCTGGTAGAATATATTTTGGCATAGGTCAGTTTGCTTCCAAGATAAGAATACATTATATATTTTTGTTTTCTTATTATTTAGCACTACCTGGTGCTATCCTTTCTCTGCTGAACTACTCGTATCAGTAAAATCCTGTCTAATACATTTGTTTAAATACCAGCTTTAGGGCTTGGGGGGTTCTTCAGCTGGTAGAGTGCCTGGCTAATAGTGAAGCAAAGCATTTGGTAAGCTGGTTCATAGAATCAGATGTGATTCCACACAGCTAGCGTCCTGCACTTGAGAGGTGGCGGCAGAAGATCATGAGTTCACTGTCATCCTTAGCTGTGCATTCTGCCACTGCCATCCGTGTTGGCACACGCTGGTAAAATGCTGAAGAGATGACAGTCCTGTTACATAGAAAAAGAAAAAAGGACTAGTTTGATCGTCATAGATTGCTGCTTTTAAAAAAAATCAATATCCTCACCTGAATTAAGACCATCAGAACAAATAAGTAAAATAGATTTTTCTCATTCCATTTAAAGCAATTTTAACTTCAAAGAACATTAATGAGAATCATGTAAGCCAGAATCTGAAGAGCGCTTGTGATGCCAAATTCCGTCCACAACATCCGGATGGTCCCACCAGTAGAGATAAGGAGTCAGGCATGGGAAGGTAAGAGACGTCAGTCTGTGGCATCCAAGTGACATCTTCATTATACTGAACTCCTGTTAATTTTCCTACTATCCCTGAGCTGTAGCTATGACTCAAGTCAGTCATGTAATATCTATGCATACTTGAGGACCTGAGTTCATCCCTTGAACGCATCTAAAAGTTATCAGTAGCTGCATGTCTGTAACTGTGCTGGGGTTCCTGGGGCAGGGGCTGAGACAGGCAGATCCTGGCTGCCGTGAGCTCTAGATTCAGGGAGAGATGGGTGTATAGCCATATAGAATCCCAATGAGTCGACTTCCTCCAGCATCCACACAACGCAACCAAACAAGCATACACACATGCCCATATGCAACAACAACAGGTGTCTAGAACCATATTAAAAAAATGCCAGAAACAATAATACAAACCTGTAATGGCAACTCTGGGGACACAAAGATGGAAGCTCTTTAGTGCTGTTGGCCAGCCAGTTTATCCAAATTGGTTAGCTTAAAGAGATCCTGCCTCAAAAATAAGGTAGCGAACAATCATACTGTATCCTCAGTGTCAGTTTGTGCTTTCTACCTGCTCCATTATGCAGATAATGTTTCTCTCATCCTTCCTGGGTTTGTTTTTTGTGTTTTTTTTGTTTTGTTTTGTTTTGGTTTTTTTGGTTTTGGTTTTTTTGTTTTGTTTTGTTTTGTTTTTTTTGTTTTTTTTTTTTTTTTTTTTTTTTTTTTTTTTTTTTTTGTATTTTTTGTTGTATTTTTTAGGGGTTGTGTTGATTGGTTTGAGACAGGGTCATCCTAGATGGTCCGGAACTTTCTGTAGACCAGGCTGGCCTCAAACTTGGAGTAGTCCTTCTTAAGCCTTCAGAATACTAGATGTACACAAGTACAGACCCTTAATGACCCTAGGTCACATTCCTTTGTTGATTGGGATATAGGCTTTGTCGGGTATGTACAATCCTAAGCTACAACCTAAGAAATAAGCCTTTAGATCTAACTTTGACATTTAGAGGTTAGAATGTAATGTAACTGAACTAAAGCCGAAGCTTGCTAGTTGATGGTAGTCTCCAAGACAGACCTTGCCCTAATTGAGATTTTTGCCTTCCTAGGAAAAGTCTGTCTGTTAATTTACTCTGGTAGGTATTCTGAATATCGTTCCAGGATATGTATTTAAATCACCATTGCTAAAATCTATACAGAGAAAAAAAAAGTATCAAGTTAGGATTCTGAGTTTGAAAATTAGGGGCATGTACCACCACAGCCTGCTTAACACCTATCAGGACAAACATCTTCACCACTCCAAGCAACAAAAGAACTCTTTTTTTCTGAATTGCTATTGTGTTTATATATCCCTTTGGGAATAGTGACAGTTTGTCAATAATCTAACAATGGTCTCTTTCCCTGGCCTTGGATTTAACAGAGGCTAAGGTACTGGCATTGTGATTGTGACCCAAAAAAAAAAGTCAGCTTCCTTGGGCACTAAAGCTATGTTTAGTGGTAAGTATTTCCTTGGCATACTGTCGTGAACACTCAAAACACTTGAGGAACTACTTATTGCGCGCATGTATTATTAGTGTTTTTTAGGGGTGTGATAATGGGAATCCCATATGCTAGGCAAGTGCTTTACCACTGAGATATGTGCTTGCTCCTAAGAGTTGAGTTTTAGGCAGAGGCAGGCGGATTTCTGAGTTCGAAGCCAGCCTGGTCTACAGAGCGAGTTCCAGGACAGCCAGGGCTACACAGAGAAACCCTGTCTGGAAAAAACAAAAAACAAACAAAAAAAAAAAGAGTTGAGATTTGTTTTTGTTGTTTTTAATTATACTTATTTGTGTATGTATTTGGAGACAGGATCTCAGGTACCTCAGGCTGGCTTTGAACTTACCATGTAGCCAAGGATGACCTTGAACTCCTGGTCTTCAGCCTCTACCTTGGGAGGTAGACTTTGAGTCATGTGCTGCTACTCCTGTCTTTTATTTTATTTTGTGTGTGTGAGTGGTTTGCTTAAATGTATGTCTGTGTCCTGTGCATCCTGGAGCTGGAATGTTGGACAGTTGTGAACCACCATGTGTTTTCTAGGACTTGAACCCAGGTCCTCTCCAAGAAGAAAAAAAAGGTACTGTTAACTGTTGAGCCATTTCTCCACTCCAGCCTCTTGCTTTTAGAATGACTTTGGACATTGAAAGGGCAGGGAATAAACGTGATACTCTAAATTCTTCCAAAATTAGGCAGAAATAAAATATAGAGATGTCAGCATAGCTCAGTTTTCTATCTCCATAAGAGGCCTCACATGCATTTGACTCAAGGAGAATAGTGTATGGAATCTAAATTAGCAATAGTGGGTATTTGGCAAAAGAAAAAAATGCTGACATGCTTTTTTTCAGCAGCTCCGAGATCAGCCTCGGGGTTCAGCCAGCCCTGAAGTGGGTGTCATCTGTCAGCAGTGGTGTGAGGCAGTATGAATCCAGGCCTTTTCTTTTTCTTTTTCTTTTCCTTTT
>NW_022196911.1:97568429-97587196 GCF_008632895.1 Mastomys coucha | reverse complement strand
TTTTTTAAGATTTATTTATTTATCTTATGTATATGAGTGCACCCTTGCTCTCTTCAGACACACCAGAAGAGGGCATCAGATCCCATTACAGATGGTTTTGAACCACCATGTGGTTGCTGGGAATTGAACTCAGGACCTATGGAAGAGCAGTCAGTGTTCTTAACCACTGAGTCATCTCTCCAGCCCCATCTGTCAGAATCTTAAGACCCAGAATAAAGTTAGAGGCCTGTCCTTTGCTGGAAAATATGTCATATCCCAAAGTGAGCTATTTTTAATAAATATAAATAACTATCTTTTATGCTTCATAAATCACTTGGGAGATGATATATTTTATTACCTGTAAATCAGAATTTTAGTAAAGAAAGGTTTTAATTACTCATCAAAAATACACCATGATAAAAAACACTATTTGGCATCAGATGCAGTATTTGGCTGTGTTCTTACCTAGCTTACTTCTCTTTTGTTTAAGATGTATTTACTTTTATGCTATCTATATAGGTATTTTGCCCATATGTTTGTCTGTGCACTGCATGTGTACGTGTTGAGGCCAGAAGAGAGTGTTGGGTATCCTGGAACTGAAGTTCCATGCTGCTGTGAGCTGCTATATGGGAGCTGGGAACAAAATCCGGGTCCTCTGGAAGCACAGCTCTTTGTTGCTGAGCCCCCCTTTTTTAAATCTCGCTGTGGGTCAAATGGGGTCCCAAGTCCAGCCCACCACAGGGCTAGGGCCACTCATGGAGGTGGACATGGGAAGTTTGACTGCGCTGCAGACCCCATGCAGCCACCAGACAGGCATCAGGCTGTAAGAAGCCACAGGACCCCGCTCCAGGGGTGGGGGAGGCGCAGTCTGAGGTCCCTGCAGAACTGCTTGGAGCTGGCTCGGAGGCCAAGACCGGCAGGTTCTCAATCTTGGGCACCACAGACCACAGAAGAGCTGAGAACAGTGTGGGCCCACAGGCAGGGCTTCTGGCGGAAGGTTAGACATGTAGCTATTTAGGGGAAGACCTGCTCCATTGCTCCAGCTCCGTGTATCCGGATGAGAAGAGGCAGTCCAGGGTTTTAAGGCATTTATTGTAGAAAGGCAGAGAGAGGGAGGGAGGCCAGCCATGGCCATGTGGGGAGGTGGGGAGGGAATGGGGCAGAGGGGGAAGCAAGAGGGCAAGAGTAAGAGAGGCAGGAGCAAGAGAGGAAGAGAGGAAGGGGCAGACAGCCCCTTTTATCACTATAAAAGGGGACTGGGCTTACCTGGCTGTTGCCAGGTAACTGTGGGAGTGGAGTCCAGACAGAATACCAGGAGCTTGGGGTGTTGCCTACATGACTGATAGCCACACACCTCTGAGTGAGTAGGGGTGGGGCTGTGGGAGGCTGTAGCTATGACAAGAGCCAGGGGCCCAAGGGGCATGGCCGAACACCTGCTAGGCGGAAGTCACCTACTGGGTCATCGGGGTTCAAAGCCTGGGCTTGACCAGGGACCAGGCTGTCTGTGCACAGCTCACTGCCCCACATCTCCCTACATTAATTTTTGATCAGTGATATTTTTCCAAAATGTTTTAAAATGTATCTACTGTTCTTAACATGCTTATTAGCACCTGTTGGTTAAGTGGAAAATGTAATAGTTTATTTATGATTTTAACCTTCTTTCCTTTTCATGAAAGTCTTGTATATTGACTGCCCCCAAATTGGACAATATAGTAAATACGAGTATTTAAAATCACCTACTCCTGTCCAGTTGTTAATAGTAAAATATTGCTGTTTCGACTGAGCTTGGTGGCACATGCCTGTTAGTCCCAGTACCTGATTGGCAGAGGCAGGAGGACTCTCTGAGTTTGAGACCAGCCTTATCTACATAGTAAACTCCAGGGCTATATAATAAGACCCCCTACCAAAATAATACTACTAATAATAATAATTGCTTTAGATATTTTCTTTAGATATTTTACTCAGTTTTTTTTTTTAATAAAGATTTATTTATTTATTATACATAAGTACACTGTAGCTGTCTTCAGACACTCTAGAAGAGGGTGTCAGATCTCATTACGGATGGTTGTAAGCCACCGTGTGGTTGCTGGGATTTGAACTCAGGGCCTTCAGAAGAGCAGTCAGTGCTCTTAACCACTAAGCCATCTCTCCAGCCCCCAGAGTTTTGTTCTTTAAATATAGTTCTAAATGTAATATAGTGGGACTTGTCTGTGGTCTCAGTTACTTACTTGAGTAGCTGGTGCAGGAGAATTGCCTCACATACAGTTCAAGCCCAGTGTCATCAGTGGCAGTGTACAGACCCTATTTCTAGCAATCGATTAAAATAAAAAATAGTTTTAAACTATTAAAAAATAGTTTTAAACTTAATACCTTTAAACCAGGTAAGCCTTGAACTTGTGATTTTCCTGTTTTAGCCTCAAGTAGCTGGGATTATAGGCCTATGCCATCAGGCCTGACTACAGTAAACATTTCTGGACTGGCAAGATGGCTTATCAAATAAGAGCACTTGTCACCAAGACTGATGACTTGTGATTTTAATCTCTTATACTCACAGGATAGAAGGAGAAAGCCAACCCCTATAAATTGTCCTCTGACAATTATATCACATGGATGGATGGTGATGCACATGCACACACATGTAGAACTAATAAATATTTTTAGCTGTTATCTTTAACGTGTTAGGAGCATTTTTGCCTCTCACCATTTATTTTCAAAGTGTAAAATTTAATGGGTGGGCCAGAGAGACGTCTGAGCAAGTTGCTTTCTGAATTCCACATGCAAAATAAGTAAATGTTACGTGAAAGTTATAATGGATGAAGACTACTTTGTTAGAATAGGTGTATTATAATTTACTCAATCCATTGGACATTAAAGTCATTTCTAAAATTATGCTATTGTAAACAGTTGCTACACACATCCTATCACTAGCCCTTCTTTTTTTAAGATTTATGTATTTTATGTGTATAGATATTTTATCTACATATGTCTGTGCACCACGTACATGCACGGTACTTACAGAGGTGTTGGGTACCCTGGAGCTAGAGTTAGAGGCTGTTTTGATGTACCGTGTGGTTACTGGGAACCGAACCTGGATCCTCCTTCTGGAAGAGCAGCTACCACTTCAGCCTCATATGTTAAGGGTTTTTGCATATAATGCCATATTATTCTTTAGAGAAGTTAAGGTGCCATGCTTTCACCAATGTATTTTCCTCTTAACATAACTTAATGGGTCTTTTTCTTCATAGAAACTAGAACCTTGAATTCAATATTTATTGCCACTTAAGTTGAATTTGTCTTCCTTGCAGAAGGAACCCCATACCTGGAATCTGGAATCAGCCTTTTCTCTAGTAGAGACCCCAAATCTGACTCCCCTAGAGAGCCAGCCCGTGTTTGCACCACACCAGGTTCAACCTCTGCACTGAAAATACTCCACGGTCAAGTTGCCGAGTCTCTCTGGAGTCCAGCTGCTGCTAGTGCTGATGCTGCAGTGGTTGGAACCGTGACATCTTCAAAAGAAAGAGCAGCTAGAGAAATATCCATGGTGGTGTCAGGCTTGACTCCCAAAGAAATAGTGAGTGTGTCATCTGTACCTCTCTCTGTGGCTTGACTTAGGCTGCCAGGTATTAGTATAAGTAGCAGCAGTGGTAACCTGTAGGAAGAAAGTTATCTGAGGAAATACTTAGTGAATGCCAGGCACCTTGTGAGGTATGAGAAAATTTTTGCAGAGTATTGGAATTTCCTCTTTATCAAACAAAGCAAACAAAAAAACAATAACTGGGCAACTAGATATGGCAGCTCTCTTCAGAAGGCATTGTTTTTCCCTCAGTTCACATCAAGTAAACTTATCCACACGACTAACCTGAGTTAAGCTGGCTCCACAGCATGGGTGGACGGTGGCATTTCTCCAGGGCTTGTCTTTATCTTGCCTGGGAGTAATCTGTCCTTTCTGCCCTGCAGTACTTACTCCCTTGCTTATTAGGATTTGGGCACCTCCGTGGGCCCTTGGGTCAGAAATGGGAATTGTCACTAAAAATGTTAAGCCCACTGAACCCATGTTTCTCTTTAAGCTGCTTATAGATTTCAACACTTCTGGGAAATTTATTTCCCCTATAATTAACTGTTACAGTAATATATAATAACATGTCAGGCCATCGATGGGATTTAATAGTAGATGCCATTTATTACCCACTGAGGGGCAATATTAAGCAGTAAACTCTAGCTTAGTAGAGCCTTCATAGGTATGGCTCCATTCCTCATCCTAACGGCCCTACAGGCCCTCAGCATAGACTCTTGGCCCCACATGTCCTGTCATTGAAAAGGCAAGGCAAGCTTTGCTGCCCTGAGAGATGATGACTTGATGGTGTCACTTCACGGTCTCATGCTCAGGCAGCGGTTTGCTCTGACAGTCTTACCTGTGCTTGTTTAAATAGCTCCTGATGGACTTCCTTAAGTACCTAGAATTCCCATTTATTCATTGAAATTTTTTATTACCATAATCCTTTGTTTTTTAGTTCAGCTTTTTAGAGATAGCTTTTTAGCTAGAGTGGTCTAATCATTTTCACCTTGGGCAATTCGGAGCTGCAGATTAAACAACAAGTGTTTGGGTACATGCTTTCTTTAAACAAGCAAAGAGGAAAACTTTGAGCGCTGAAGTGTATTAAATTTATGATGAAAGCCACTGACTGATACACATGATTAATTCTGAAGCCCATAATAAGATGATCTTTTCAGAAGTTGCCTGTCTAACTGAATACTGTTTTAAAGCTGGGACTTCAGCAATTAACCAGTTCAGAATTGCTAATGACACTGGCAGAGGACAACAGTGAAAGTTGGAGGGGGGTGGCGTTAGCTTCGCCAGCCTGCTGTTTTGCAGTGCTCCGTGGCAGTGTGGAGTGAGGCAGCACGGGCTGACTTCCATTGCAGTACTAAGGGGCACATAAATATTGGTGTGGGTGGTGACGGCTAGGAAATGAAGCTTCTTGGTAAACAAGCTTATTTACCAAACAGTAGCTACCGGTTATACCAACTGTGCCCATAATGGATATGGTTAATTTCTTTTACTGCCTATTGATTTTTATTTGCTTCATAGATAATAGCTAAGGGACTCTAGATTTCTTTTGGGAAGAATAAGTCTCTTCCAATATTTTTTCTAAAGAGAAAATTGATATTTTTTTGTACTGAATCTACAAATACCTTTGCTTGAGTGCTTTATAACTATCATAGTTGAACCTTGGCTTTAAGCTATCTATGTATTATCTACAGCAGAGCTTTCTATATAAGGCTGCTTACAACTCAGTTTGAGATGAAGACTTATATAAATTTATTATACAATAATAAATGAGCTGTCATTCTGTAAAGAAAATCAAGAGAATCAAGCTATTTGACCTCTGGTTATAATTTCATGGCTTCTAGTATTACATAGACTACATTAGAATGTTTTCTCTGATTTGTACATGGTTTGGGGGTTTTGTTTGTTTGAAGGTGGGGCATTGTTTACTTGTGTGAGAGACAAGATCTCATTGTGTGGTCATGGCTGGACTATAACTCAGTATGTAGACCAGGATGACCTTGAACTCATTGATCTACCTGCCTCTGACTCCCAAGTGTCATACCTGGCTGATTTATACATACTTTTTATTAAATTGTCAATTTTGAGACTCCAGCCATGTTATATGTTTATATTTAAAAGACAGGATGGGGTGATCCACAGTGTTTGCCATGTAAGCCTGCCAACCTGGGTTCAATCCCAAAACACACATGAAAACGGAAGTAGAGAAGCAGCTCCACAGTGTCTCCACGTGTGCACTGAAGAACAAGCACACACACAATCAACACTTAAAAATTGTTAGAGATGTGCCTTTTATGAGAATGGAGACTCAGAATCAGATGAATTAATACTTTAAGCTGTGTAGCAGAGTTAACAGCATAATTCAGTGTTTGGTTTTTGTTTCAGATGATTGTGCAAAAGTTCGCCGAGAAATACCGCCTCACTTTAACTGATACGGTCACTGAGGAGACTACACATGTAATTATAAAAACAGGTACCCTGCGGACTTTTACAGAATACGTTGTATTTACATCATAAGCCACATGAAGAGCTATGTCAATCAAGTTAAGCATCTCTAAACCAAAACTTCAAAATCCTCAACTATTTGAATATAGAGTTAACGTCAGAAGTGGAGAATTCCACTTTTCATGTGACGGGTCATAGCCAGGCTGTAGGTGTGTAAAGCATGTTGTGTAAAATTGCCTTCAGGGTTTGCAGATGAAGCTTAGTGGAAGAGTACCATTTAATCAATGTGTACAAGGCCCTAGATCAGTGGTTCTCAACCTGTGTGACCCCTTTGGGGAGGTTAATAACCTTTTCAGAGGGTCGCCAAAGAACATGTGAAAATGCAGGTGCTTACATTATGATTCATAACAGTAGCAAATTACAGTTGTGAAGAGAAAGAAAGTTATTTTATGGTTGGGGAAGGGGAGTCATCTCAATGTGAGGAACTATATTGAAAGGCTGCAGCATTAGGAAGGTTGAAGACCACTGTTCTAGCACCATAAATAAGAAATTACCCTCAGATTGGCTGTGGAGACTCACACCTATGACTTCAACATTTAGGAGAGTGAAGCAGGAAAATCAGAAGTTTAAGGCCAGCCTAGGCTATGAAGCAAGATTTTGTCTCAAAAAACAAATGAAGCAGCAGTAACAAAACTTGGATTTTTGCTATGCAGGGAAGATGTCTCAATATATGTGCAAATTTGTTGAAAATACTTTTGGGCCTAGCATTCCAGAGCACTAAGCCTATCTTTGTTTAAGCAAGCTGTGGATGAAGTCTCCTGAGAGTTATTCACCGCCCGGCTTGTTTGACCTTATTTGGGTTAAAATTTGGGGAATGGCCAGGCAAAGTGCTTGAACCACTTCCTGTCTACCAGACCAAATCGTGGAAGAGCAGGTAAGGCAGAGAGGAAGTAAGTCTTCTCTGGAGACTAGCTAGCTACCCGTGGCCTCTGGCTTGAGTGTGGCTGAGTAAGTTCTGTAACCTTAACATGGAAAGAGGGGAAGAGTGGAGCAGCTCACTTGCATGTATAAGATAGCTCTGAGAGTTTTCACTGTCTGTAAAGTCTGAGTAAACAGTAGACATTTCAGGCTGCTAAAAAGTTTATTTGAAGTTGCCCTTCATTAATACAGGCCTGATATGTGTAGGGAGTGAAATATGGATCTAGCCTTTGATGAATCTCCTGCTGATAGTCTAGGTGATGTCCTCTGGGCTGAGGGCTGAGCACAGTGCTTTTCATAGTGGCAACTAATAAGCTTAGAGCATCCAGGGACAGCTGCAGAGAGAAACTCAGTGTAGCTCAAGGGCTGGAGCAATGGCACAGTGGTTAAGAGCACTGTTCTTACAGAGGACCCAGGTTTGATCCCCAGCACCCACATGGCAGCTCACAGCCATAACTAGTTCCAGGGGATCCAGTGTGCCTGTGACTGTAGGCACCAGGCATGCATGTGATATAGAGACACACATGCAAGCAAAACATACATAAAGTAAATCTAAAACAATTGATTTTTAGTAAAAGTGATGTTTGACAGAGAAACATCTGAAAAATTGTCAAGCTTCAGAAATTCAAAAAAAAGTTCCTGGAGATGTTGGAGATATAAATAATGTTTACACTCTAAAACCTTGCTAACAGATTTGGTTTTCTGATGTACTCTTGCCCCTTCTGGGATATTTATGGCCATGGGGCTCTAAGCTTTTCCAAGGAGTCCAGTGCTCTTTGACTCTTTGCCTTAAGAACACTAAGATCTAGGTTCCTTCTCCAGTGGATCGAGCCAGGGGGCAGTGCTCACTGGAATAGGTGCCAGGACAAGCTGTGGCAAGCTCAGTACTATGTGAGAGGGGAATGTCATTGAATTTTAGTATATTTTAAGCAGCAAGTTTGGATAAAAGGTGATAAAGGCTGAAAAGAGAGCTTTAAAATACAAATGAAACCTAAAGTGACTCTTTAAACTCAAATACAACATTTGTTGCTTGTGAACTAAAATCAGCTTTTATAGCATTTAAACAAAAAGCTTCAAAAAATTATGAGGACTTCTGTGAGTCAGAATGGCCACTTCTACTACTTGCAGATGGCCTGCTGTGTTTGGGATTCAGTTGAATACCTTTCTCCTGTGTAAATGGTTTTTTTCTGTTTGCTTAGTTCTTCAAAGGGGCCTTTGAAACACTAGGCAATAAACAGATTCTTCAGCCACTGCTTATTGAAATTAAAAAAAAAAAAGAATAGCTGTGACAAGACTATTTTCCTGTCCCTCTCAGGAATACAGGGGGCAAGAGCCCCCTGGGTAGGCACGGCCTGGGTAAGCTTCTGTCTCACTGGCATTTCTGATTTAGGATCTTTTTTTCAAATGTTGGACTTCAGCAATTTACTTCTCTCTGGCAAAATAGATCTCCGTCCATATCAATCACCACCACAATGCGGGTAATTAAGAACAGGCTAGAACTCTTTAGCTAACCTTGGCATCTCAAAGCTGAGGCCAGCAACCTCAGGTCCTAACATGGCATCTGCCTCTTCCAAGCCTGCAAACCCCACACCTGGTTGTCTGTCATCAGAGGTGAATCCCATTGCAGACTGATCTCGAGCCAGAGCTGGGCTCCAGCTTTTCCAGGCAGCGCCTCTTAATCTCTCTCTACCTTTGGGTGTTTTTCATTTTTGCAGATGCTGAGTTTGTGTGTGAACGGACACTGAAATATTTTCTGGGCATTGCAGGAGGAAAGTGGATAGTTAGCTATAAGTGTAAGTACAATATGGGGGGTTCGAGGGAGGGGGACTGTCTCTCTGCTCCCTTTAGCACATCAGAGCTGCGTTTTACACCTGACGCTAACACCTGAGGTTTCTGCAGATGCCAAGTCTGAGCCACCAAAGGGTCTCTAACAGTAACCCAGAACTAGCTTTGTCTTTAGCTCGTGTGGCTTTGTTCAGAGCCGCTGGCACTGCTGAGAAAGTGATCTCTTTTATAACTGGTAGGGCCTGATCTTCTCTTAGCACTGTTAGCATATGAACAGGGATTTATTTAAAAGTTGGTGGGAATCCATGTACAGCAGCGGTTTTATAATGCTTACGTATCAGCTGTCTCCAGAAGAAGATCTCTGCTGTGAGCCTTATGAATCTCCTCACTTGTCAATCGCTGAGCTTCCCACCTCCACAAAAGGGACTTATTGTTCTGTTCACTGTAACTGACCTTTTCTGTATTCTCTTCAGGGGTGATCCAGTCTATCCAAGAAAGAAAACTTCTCAATGTGGTAGGTACCTGACACAAACTAATCCAGGACACCTCATATGGGTTGGTCAGGTGGAGGAGGGTGTGGATCTGCTTTCTTCCTTCAGTACACATCTTTTCCTCAACAAGGGGGCCATCAAGGGTGATGCAGAACAGCCCAGGAAATGTCATATTCATATTCATTCTAGGGTTCAAATAAAGGTCTTTTCTCTGGAGAAAGGATTTTATAGATTAAAGATTCGCAGGAACAAATAATGAACCACCTCCAGAGATAGAAGAGGTGATATGCCTTTGTAACCTGGCGTATAGCAAGAGCCTGTCTTGGTTGGTTGGTTTTGAGACAAAGTTTCTCTTGTGTAGCCCTGGCTATTCTAGAACTTGCTCTTGAGACCAGGCTGGCCTCAAATTCAGAGAAATCTGCCTGTCTCTGTTTCCTGAGTGCTAGGATTAAAGGCTGGCACCACTACTACCTAGCTTAAGAGCCTGCCTTCTTTTGGGGGGTGGGGGGTTGGGGAGTTTTTTTGTTTTTTTCAAGACAGGGTTTCTCTGTGTAGCCTTGGCTGTCCTGGAACTCACTCTGTAGACCAGGCTAGCCTCGAACTCAGAAATCTGCCTGCCTCTGCCTCCCAAGTGCTGGGATTAAAGGCGTGGGCCACCACTGCCCGGCTTGCCTTCTTTTTTTAAAAAAAAATCAGAAACAGGCTCCACAATAATATAATGATTGTTGTTGTTGTTGTTGTTGTTGTTGTTGTTGTTGTTGTTGTTGTGAGTCTCATGTGTCTCAGAATGTCTTAGAACTCCTGCTCTTCCTGTCTCTATCTCCCAAGTGCTGGAATTATAAGATTATAGGTATTTTCCACCATGCTAAACTTCTCCTGACTCCTTTGTAGGAAACTTGCTATTCACCGTTGTTAAAGAAAAAGACTTTGGGTAGGGACATGTCTCAGTTTGTGCTTGTCTTTGAGGCTCTGGGTTTGAGCTGTAGCACCTCACAAATATGTGTTACACAAGCTTGTTATCTAGGCACCAAGAGTGGGAGCAGCAGGAGGAGAAGTTCATTCATCCTGAAATTATATGGGTTCAATCTCAGAAAAAATAGTTAACATGCTAATGTATCTGTTTATAAGTTAGTTGCCTTCTAAGAAACGCTGCTTTCTTCTAATACTCAGAACAGTTTGAGGTAAATGTGGTCAGAATGTAGGGGAAGAGTAAGTTTAGAACAGTCGAGAGCGGGTGACAAAAGATCACACAGAACAACATCAGTGGAATCTGTTTAAACTATGTATTATATACTATTCTGATTTTAATTTCATTTATAGACCATTTATTGGGAACTTACTGAGTATCAGTTATGAGGAATAACATAGTAAACAAGAATGACCAAGTCCCTCTTCTGGAAATGTTGTAAGGAGAGATATGCAATAAACAAGAGGCCAAGCAAAGTCTTTGTGAAAAGACTTGAGTCGGGACCTAAACAACAAGAAAGAAATGTCTTTGAAAAATTTAGGGCTGGAGAGATGGCTCAGTGGTTAAGAGTACTGATTGCTCTTTCATAGGTCCTGAGTTCAATTCCCAGCAACCCCATAGTGGCTGATGTCTAAAGACAGCTACAGTGTATTCAAATATTAAAAATAAATAAATCTTTTTTTAAAAAAAGAAAAATATAGAGAATAGTTCTTATAGGTAGCTACAGAAAGCATAAAGATTTGGATGTAGCCAGGCAGTGGTGGCACACACCTTTAGTCCCAGCACTTGGGAGGCAGAGGCAGGCAGATTTCATGGTCAGCCTGGATCTGCAGAGTAAATTCCAGGACAGCCAGGGCTATACAGAGGAACCCTGTCTCGAAAAACAGAATGTAGGATTGAGTTTGGCTTATTAAATTAAAATAGACCACTGTAGTTGAAGACAGGGAATTAGTTTAGGGAGGAAACAGAGGTGAGATGTGGGGGAGGAGTCAGCCAAGGGCCAAGGCAGGTCAGATTTTGTGTTAACCAAAGTCATAATTTCAGTTTTATTTTTAGGATAATCAAGAGCATGCAGATAGTCTCTATTTTGGGGTTTGTTTGAGTTTTTAGTGTGGGGGAAGGTATGTGACTTGGCACATGTGTGGAGGTCAGAGGACAACTTGTAGGCATCAGATGTTGGTTCTCTTCTAGAGGGTGGAGGCTGGGATCAAAGTCAGCAAGATCAAACTTGCTGTCAGATTTTGCAGCAAGAGCCTTGCCCACTGAATGAGATATCCCTACCCTTTGCCTGGGTTCTTGATTCTCCAACAACACTGCAGCAAGTCTTCCTTAGAGTTTCACTTGCAATGGCTTCCAAGCATTCTTCCTGAAAACTCCAACTCCCAAAATAGTTAGTATGAAAAAATCTGAGTTTCTTCAGAATGGGGTGTTTGTGTGTGCACGAGACTTTGTAGACTCTCCTACCTTTATATGGTTCTGGGATAGACTCGGGTTGTCAGGCTTCATGGTGAGCACTTTTACCAACTGAGCCATCCCACTGGCCCCATTTTATCATTGTGACCTCTCTAACTATAAATCTTTCAACAGAACTCTGAAAAAACCCTAATTTCTTCAGATAATAAAATACAATTGATTTAAGTGACTTAGAATCCTCCAGTTATCCTCACATGGTGTTAGCAGTTTAATGTAAGTACTAAGTGAATGTTTTGAGAAGATACAAACGTTAGAAATTAAAATGCATTTTAAAAAAATCAAGTCCTGCCAGGCGATGGTGGTGCACACCTTTAATCCCAGCACTTGGGAGGCAGAGGCAGTTGGATTTCTGAGTTCGAGGCCAGCCTGGTCTCCAGAGTGAGTTCCAGGACAGACAGGGAAACCCTGACTCAGGAAAAGAAAAAGAAAAAAAGAAATCAAGTCCCTGTGGGATCAAAGCCAATTGGTAATTTCAACAAAGATTGTCTTTGGGGCTGTTGGGATAGCTTAGGCAAAGGCACTAGCTGGCCTGGCCATTGGAATGTAGACCTCAGGGCCCACATGGAGATGGCGAGAGCCAGCCTCAGCGGACTGGCCTCTTAACTTCTACATGTGCACCACACACTAAAGAGATAAATAAGACAGTTGCTGGAATAAGTTGACTTTAGCGGCTAAGATCCTGGTCCATCTAGTCCATAAAATAATTCCCTTACTTTTGGTCAAAACTTGTGATTCTGAATACCTAAAGTAGATTTGCTGGCTCTACTTCTGATGAATGTGAGATATATATATATATAATCTCACACACTACAGTTTTTTGTGTTTGGGAGTTTTGTTTTCTCAGACTTCTGGTTTTAGTATTTGAATGGTCTTTTTGCGTGTGTATACATTGGTATTTTGCCTGCATGTATGTCTGTGTGAAGATGGTGGATTCCCTGGAACTAGAGTTACAGTTGTGAGCTGCCATGTGAGTGCTGGGAATTGAACCTGGGTCCTCTGGAAGAGCGCCCAGTAGTAGTCAAGTGCACTTGCTGCTCTTTCAACGAACCAGTTTTATTCCAGCAGCCTCATGGATTCTCACAGCTATTTTCAATTCCAGTTCCAGGGCATCTGACATCTTTCGGTACCAGGCATGTATATGGTGCATGTAGCATACATTTAGACAAAATATTTATACACATAAAATAGAGTGAATTTTTAAAATAAATTTTCTAAGACAGGGTCTGACCTGGATTTGGTGGCACGTGTCTTTAATCTCAACTCTTGAGAGGTGGCAGAGTCAGGCAAATTTCTGAATCCCAGGCCAGCCAGGCTCCACTGCCTTGTCTCCAGAAAATAACAAATAAGACAAGGTTTCATTATGTAATGCTGGCTGGCCTGGACATGAGTGCCGTGCCTTAACGCTTTGCTGCTGAGCCATCACCCACCCCAGTGACCACAGGGTTGTGTTTGGTTTCAGCATGAATTTGAAGTCAAAGGAGATGTTGTGACTGGAAGAAATCACCACGGTCCAAAGCGATCCAGAGAATCCCAGGAAAAGGTAAAGTCCCTCTTTATGTGACAGAATCCAGCCTAAGGCTCTGCAGCCAGCCGCTATGGTAAAGTTAGTCTTTACCCAGTCAGGCCGTGGGCATCATTGCTATCAGACCTCTGGCTGGGCAGTGGAGACTGTTAGTGTTTTGGTTTGGATTACTTGTGCCCCATATGTAAGAGAACCTCGGGCTGAGGGTACAGTTGTAATTTGGCTTCCAGTCTGAGGGTTCGATCCCAGCTGATGGTGACGTGACAGCTTGGACTTCAGAGATTGAAAGCCTCTGTGCTTCCTGCACCATGGTGTCTTTTGTCTAAGCAGCACCGTGAGTGCAGGGTGAGCAGGGTGGTCCAGCCTGTATGCACAGAAAGTGGTTCATAGTCCATGGTCTTACAACGCTGTAATGTGTGTACTGTTGTACTATATTTCACGCATGAGAAAATTGAGGGTGGGCAGGGAGCTGAAGTTCCTTGGCATCGCTTAGCGCTCCAAGTCTAAACTCACAAATGTCTTGGCTTTAGAAAGTTGTAGATAGCTTCACAGGAAAAAAACAGATTATCCCAACAACTTTGCAAGTAAGAGCAGGACACTCGATGCAGACTTCCCAAGATTTCGCACCTGCCTGGCAGGCTGAGCAGTGGCGGTCTCGGTTACTAGAGAAGTGCTTGTGCTCCCAGGCTGCTTTTCTTCTTTTTCAAGTGTGCACCAGCAGGTGTTTCAGAACATTCCCACACGGAGCACCTTCTGTTCCTTCATAGAAACTTGAGAGGAGACCAGTAGAGGTGGTTTTCTAAGGAGATCTGCTTTGGACAGGATTACAAATCAAGCCTGGAGTTCTGAGCCCTGGGATCAGCCCATCCTCTCTCTGAGCCTATCAGATACCTGTTCCAGATGCCAAGAACAGCTGCTCACCCTGTTTCCACTTCTCTCTGTTCCTCAAGGAG
Organism: Mastomys coucha; assembly: GCF_008632895.1. Lineage (NCBI taxonomy): Eukaryota > Metazoa > Chordata > Mammalia > Rodentia > Muridae > Mastomys > Mastomys coucha. Next base: position 97,573,035 of record NW_022196911.1, on the reverse strand, counting down.
TTCTCTATGAACCAACCGTTTGTTCCTATGCACCTGGGAGCCTTGCACAATTAGCAGTGGGTCCCTTCTCCCTCAAAATCACTTAGGATTTCTCTTACATTCAGAATAGCAATGATGGAAATTGCTTGGGCGAAGTAGTGACATTCAGAAGACACCAAAATGTCACTACAGTATTTTCACAAAGAAATCTATTTGTGGAGGTGAGCTTCAGATTCCTTATCTCAGCACTAGACACTCATCAGTAAGGTTAGCCTGGATATGGAGATCCTGAAGGTCTATACTTCTCAAGGCAGCATTTGTCTCCAGCTGGCTGCCTGTGGGAACTTGTAGCAATTCTGAGCATTAGGGCTTTGTCAACACATTGGGGATCTGTTTTATTCGTGTGTACTGAATTGGGAGAGCAGCAGAGGTTCCAGATCTGCCATTCCCAACTATAACTGATTTGCTCACTGCGCCCTTTCTCCTGCCTGTCTGTAGTGTAGGATGAAGCCACTTCCAATAGAGCTGTCTGTGCGCTGTTAGCTCCTCCATCTTCCTAGCTCAGCCTCTGTGCCTGGGTGATTTTTAGACCCAGACAGATTTTGTGTTAGTGTCATAAAAGGGTAGGAAGATGGTCTAAAAAATGAGTTATTGGAATGATAGATGAAAGTCATCTGTCCTAGGTCTGATGGCACTCCTCTGATACTAACACACAAGGCTAAAGCAGGAAGAATGATAGCTTGAAAGCCTTTCTAAGAATTCATGCCAGTGTACACATGAGAATTTCTGTCTTTCTTTTTTTTGAATTTGTACTATCTAGCACAGTTGTTACTAGACACATTTGGGCTGTTCTAAGTTTCATTAAAAACAGTTCAAGCCGAGCAGTGGTGGCGCACACCTTTAATCCCAGCAAGTGAGAGGCAGAGGTAGGCAGATTTCTGAGTTTGAGGACAGCCAGGGCTACACAGAGAAACCCTGTCTTGAAAAGCCAAAAAAAAAAAAAAAAAAAACAGAGTTCAAAGCAGAAATGGTGGTTTGTGTATTCAGGAGTCAGAAGCGATTATTTTTTTCAATATGGCATAGTGGCACATGCTTACATTGCACCAACCTTAGACTCTGAAGTCCCGCCTTTAAATAAACCAGCTCCTTAACAGGTGGTAGTAGTGGTGCACACCTTAGTCCCACCACTTGGGAAGGAAACAGAGGCCAGTGGATCTTTCCTAGTTAGAGGATACCCAGGGCTACAGGGAAAAACCCTGTCTGGGGGGTGGGGGAGGGCGGTGGTGGAGTATGGTGGAATGGGAAGACAGCTTCTTGGCTCACTGTGCATGGTGGCACACACCTTTAATCCCAGTATTTGAGGGACAGAAAGATGGATCTCTAAATTTTAAGCCCACCTTTGTATACACAAAGAGTTCCAGGCTACCAGGATCTTTTCTCAAAAATGAAAATAACTAAAAGTTTAGAAGTTCAGGCTTGGAAGTAGTGGTACACACTTTTAATCTCAGCACTCAGGTGACATAGTTTGGACCTCTGAGTCTGAGGACAGTGAGGACTATACATACAGAGAAACCTTTCTTGAAAAAAGCTTTTTTGACTGAAGAGATGGTTCAGTAGTTAGTAGCACTAACTATTCTTCTAGAGGACCCAGGTTCAAATCCTAGCATCCACATGGCAGCTCACAACTTTCTATAACTCCAAGACCTAACACTTACATAGACATCCATGCAGGCAAAACACCAGTACACATAAAATAAAGGTAAATAATAAATTAGGGAAGGGTAGGGCTGGTGAGGTGGCTCGGAGGTTAAGAACACTGACTGTTCTTCCAAAAGTCCTGAGTTCAAATCCCAGCACCCACATGGTGGCTCACAACCACCCATAATGAGATCTGACGCCCTCTTCTGGTGTGTCTGAAGACAGCTACAGTGTACTTATTTATAATAATAAATAATCTTTTTTTAAAAATTACGGAAGGGTAGAGAGATGGCTCAGCAATTAAGAGCACTGGCTAGTCTTCTAGAGGTCCTGAGTTCAATTCCCAGCACCCACATAGTGACTTAAAACCATCTATATTGGGATCTGAGGCCCTTTTCTTCTGGTGTTCATGAAGACAGCACACTCATATACATTAATTTTTTTTTTTAAAAGGGAAGTTTAGAAGTATAGTTCCTCACTCGTACCATATTTCAAATGTTCAAGAACCACATATGACTTGTGGCCTCCTACCTTATGAGACCAGATACAGGATATTTCCAAGATCGCAGAAAGTTCTTCAGACAGTACTGAGGAGCACTGTAATTACATTTTCCCTTAGGAGGGTGTATGTGTGTGTAAGACGAGCCTATGCATGACAGGCGCTCTGCTGGCTGGGTTCATGTTTAGTTCTGATGTAACAACCCTGAGTATTCCTCTAAGTTCAACCAGATAGCTCTGCATTTCTTGTTATTAAACATAAAGAAGGACCAGAAGGGATTGTGTGCTCATTTGTCTTTAGTTTTGTTTTCCTCATCTCTGACAAGGGTCACCAGCATGAGCCTGGGCCGGATTAATAACAAGGTGGAAAGTGAATGACAGAATGACTACAGGGGCCAGAGAGATGACTCAGAGGCATTGGCACCAGGAAATCTGCCTCCTGACCTCCACTGGCACTTGATATATATGACATAAATGCTTTTTTAAAAGAATGACTCTAGAATGTAGATCAATTGAATACAAAATAAAATATAAAATCAGTTCAGAATCTTGACCTGTTGTCTCTGAGAAGGAGGACAAACTGTCAAGGGATAAAGGCTCTTCCATTGCTTGTGGAGAGTATCTCTGTTTCTTATATAAAAAAGCCCACACTCTGAGCACGGTGGTGAGGTGGGAACAGGTGGGTCAGGAGTTCAAGGCCAACCTACATTACATTATAAGTTTGAGGCCACCTGGCCTAAGTAAGATCTTTTTTCACAAAAAGGAGGGAATGGAGAGGCAGCTTATTGGTTAATGCTTGCTGCTCATTCAGAAGACCTGATTTTGATTCCCAGTATCCACATTGACCAGTTCACAACTGCCAGTAACCTCGGCTCCAGATGTGCATTCTTCCGCCCTCCTTGCTGCAGCATACATGTGCCATGTCCTCTCTCTCTCTCTCTCTCTCTCTCTCTCTCTCTCTCTCTCTCTCTCTCTCTCTTTCTCTCTCTTTCTCTCTCTTTCTCTCTCTCCCCACACACATACACACACTTAAAAATTAAAACTGTTTCTCTCCACCCCATCACTTACTCTCCTCTCTTTGCAGCTCTTCAAGGGCCTACAGGTCTATTGTTGTGAGCCCTTCACCAACATGCCCAAAGGTAAGAGCCTGGGAGGGCTGCAGAGTATTATAGATAGCATCGACCTATGTGGAGGTTCCTCAGATGGGTTAAATGGTCCAGTGGAAGACTGCTGTGGTTCTGCACGTATATATAATAAGCCCTTGTCTGTGTATAGATTTGATGGTTCTTTTCAAAATGAAGGTCCCTCACCTTTTTTCTCTGCTTCCCTTCAGCTCCAGGGGCTGGAGTTCTGTGACTTTAAGAGAGGGGCACCTAGGAGCAGTGGTTCTCTCACATTTATTTCCTCATGCTTTGGTGACCTTCCTCCAACCATAAAATTATTTCATTGCTACTTCATAACTAATTTTACTAGTGTTATGAGTCATAATGTAAATATCCAATGTACGGGATATTTGTTATACAATCCCCAAAGGGGTCATGACCTACACACAGATTGAGAACCACTACGTTGGCATCTGGCCATAAGCAGATGTTTGGTAGCGATGAAGCCTAGCAGTTTCATTTTGCTTCCTTCTGTACTGGTTATTGATTGGATTTTTAGAAGGTTTCAAGTGTCACTCAGTGTTTTATGTTTTTAGACTTTAATATAGTGAAAGCTGGGGACGCTAGTGGGTATCATTGCGGGAGGGGTTAAGCTAATAGCATCAGCTCAGGCAGCACCTCCACAGTTTCCAGGAAGGAACAGATGTTCCTTCTAGAACAGTATGAGGATGCTTTGAGCATCTCCAAAGAAGCCTAGAAGGCTGATCAGTCAGTGCTGCTGATTCTTAGGCCCAACCTCTTATGAGATTCATTCCCTAAATGTGTGGATCCTAGTTCAGCATGTGCTCTTTTATAATGACATGCAGGATCTCTGGCCAGAGTAGCCTGTATTTTTTTCTCACTGGATAAAATATCTTCTAGTGTTTTACATTTAGAGTAATTACCATCAAGAAAGGTGCTCTCGGTGGCCATGATTATCGATTACCAACAACAAACTAGGATGTAGAAGCAAAGAAGAAAGATGTTTTTTTTTTTTTTCACATAGTATCTAGCAATTTAGCAAATTATTGGAAATTCAGTCTTCTTTTTCAATATATTTCATTTGGGAGACCAGGAAGCCTTATCTACCACGTGGACTCATGGAGACTAATAACCAAGAGTAGGCAGCAGCTGTATGGCAGATTGACTTAGAAGCCATACTAATTTTAGGGTCTTTTATCCTTTAAAACAAAAGGGACAGCTCACTGAGGTTAAAACAAAGAAGCCGGGCAGTGGTGGCACACACCTTTAATCCCAGCACTTGGGAGGCAGAGGCAGGCAGATTTCTG
>NW_022196911.1:97550234-97568132 GCF_008632895.1 Mastomys coucha | reverse complement strand
AAAAAGGAAGAGGAAGTGACTGTTGAGTGGGGACCTGCCTTACTCCTTCACTTCAAATTACAAACGCTGAAGTTACACGTCTCTTAGGTTAGAACAGGGCTCTGTCAGACTCTGTTAGCTTTTTATCGAACAGAGTTAAAAAGAGACCTGAGGCTTGAGCTCAGCAGGCATTCCATATAGAGTTTGGGGCTGGAGAGATGGTTCAGTGGTTAAGAGCAATGTATGCTCTTCCAAAGATCCTGAGTTCAATTTCCAGCAACCACATGGTGGCTCACAACCATCTGTAATGGGATCTGATGCCCTCTTCTGGTGTGTCTGAAGACAGCTACAGTGTACTTACGTCTTTAAAAAAGAAAGAGAGAGAGTTTGAAGTAAGGGCAAAAGAAGCATGGCACTTCCTGTGCTGGATCAAGAACGGCAGGAGACTGCTGGGAATGGTGGCGTACGCCTTTAATCCCAGCACTTGGGAGGCAGAGGCAGGTGGATTTCTGAGTTCAAGGACAGCCTGGTCTACACAGTGAGGTCTAAGACAGCCAGGGCTACTCAGAGAAACCCTGTCTCGAAAAACCAAAAAAAAAAAAGAGACTGAGGTTTGCTCTAGGGGAGTGGCTGTGGGCAGCTGTGGTGACTTCATATCTGTGCTGTGCAGATGTGCTGGAGAGGCTGCTGCAGCTGTGCGGGGCTTCCGTGGTGAAGGAGCTTCCACTGCTCACCCCTGACACAGTGAGTATGTGGGGCCTTCCCAAGGAGAGGAAGACACCCTCCTTCCATTAAACCAACTGTATAAAGTAGCCCAGTGGTCTTCTCTACCCGCGACCCTGTCAGAAGACCCATCTGGGAGTAAGGGCTTGGGAACCGTAAGCACTGAACATACTGAGAGAGGCCTTTTCCTTCTAGCCCTTTAATCCTGTAACTCCCAGAAGCCCTGCTTTGGCACTAAATGCTTTTTTTGGTACGCAGAGTGTTCATCCAGTTGTGATCGTGCAGCCAAGTGCCTGGACAGAGGACAGCGACTACCCTGGTAAAGTTTTTCCGTGTGCTGTGCACTTACATGTGAGGTCCTGTTGGGTGGGTTTGACTCCCTGCTAGTTACCTGCTTATTACCCAACTAATACAGTTCACAGCTGCTTTTTTTGTCTTTCATTTTGTTATGTTTGAGGTTTTTTGTTTGTTTGTGGTTTTTTTGGTTTGGTTTGGTTTTGAGGCAAGGTCGTATCTTAGAACTCAAAGAGATCCACCAGCCTCTGCTTCCTGAGTACTGGGATTAAAAGTATTGTCATCGTGAGCAGCATGTTTGTTGTTTTGGTTTTTGCTTGGCCTGCTATGTATTGCATTTGGTCTCAAATACTTGGCAATCTTTTTGCCTCAGCCGTGAAAGTGTGGCGATTATAGATGTGCCCCAACTGCACTCAGTGTTTTTATGGGGTTTTGTTTGTTTTGTCCATTGTTTTGAGGGTTTGTTTTTTTTTTTTAAGATTTATTTATTGTATGTAAGTACACTGTAGCTATCTTCTGATGCACCAGAAGAGGGTGTCAGATCTCATTAAGGGTGGTCGTGAGCCACCATATGGTTGCTGGGATTTGAACTCTGGGCCTTTGGAAGAGTGGACAGTGCTCTTAACCCACTGAGCCATCTCGCCAGCCCCAGAGGTTTTGGTTTTTTGAGACTGGATTTCTCAGTGTAGCCTTGACTGTCCTGGAACTCACTCTGTAGACCAAGTTGGCTTTAAACTTACTGATTTACTGATTCATATGCCTCTTCCTCCTGATTGCTGGAATCAAAGGTATGTGCTACCACTACCCAGCTTCCAGCCTATTTTTAATGTTTGCATGAATGAACAACTAAAATGTCTATTAGAAAGTCTTTATTTATGAGGCTGGAGAGATGGCTCAGTGGTTAAGAGCACTGACTTGCCCTTCAGGGGTCCTGGGTTCAGTTCCCAGCATCACATGGCAGCTCATAACTGTCTATAACACCAAGTCTGACATTCATACAAGAGGAGGGAGGCTGGAGAGATGGGTCCATGGTTAAGAGCACTAGCTGCTCTTCCAGAGGACCGAGGTTTAATTCCCAGCAACTTTATAGCAGCTGTCTGTAATTCTAATTCCAGGGATCCAATGCCCTCACTCAAACAGACATACATACAGACAAAACACTGGTGTGTACATAAAACAGGTAAATAAATCTAAAAAGGGGGAAAAAAAAAAGAAAATCTTCAGTATGTGTGCGTATATATGTGTGCGTGCCTATGTGTGTTTACTTTTAAGTGTATATTTGTGGAGGTCAAAGGATAAGTCCAAGGAGTTGATATTCTCTGTCCACCGTGTGGATGGATCCTAGGGATCAGCTCAGATTGTCAGGCTCTACAGGGGTCTTTACCCACTGAGCTATCTTTTTGATGTTTTTGTTGTTTTGTATTATAAAAGTAATATATGAGGCCAGATGTGCTGGTACACACTGTTAATCTCAGCATTTGGGGGGGGGGGGGCAGAATAGTTGGCTCTCTGCCAGTTTAAGTACAACCTGGTCTACAGGTCAAGTTCAAGGCCTACCAGAGCTACAAAGTGATACACGCTTGGACATGTATACATACATTGTCATTTACACACAGGTGATCATGTCTTTTCACTTAAGATATTCCTCCACACCATCTGTTCTCTCTGGTGTCCTTTCCTTAAACAGGTTGAAGCTTGTGTTATGTCATTTTACACAGGCTGGGCTTTTACCATGATCGCTTCTGAATAAGGTCCTGAAGTGTTGTTTCTGAGCACCTGCTTAGTCCTAAGAACTTATAAACTCAGATCTTAGAGTGTGTTGTTTAGAGTCTGGTCTAGAATGATGACTTAATACCTGTCTCTGCTTGTGTTCTGTCTGCAGATATTGGGCAGCTGTGCAAGGCTCGTCTAGTGATGTGGGACTGGGTGTTGGACAGTATATCCGTCTACCGGTGTCAGGATCTGGGTGCCTACCTGGTACAGAATATCACCTGTGGCCCTGATAGTTGCAGGCCACAAGACTCCAATGATTAATTTAAGTCCGGAAGCATCTCTCTTTGGTACTTCCATACCCTACTTTACTAAGTATTTTTCATGCATCAGCCTGGAAAAAACAGCTTCTACTAGGTGCCTTAAAGTTTTTCTAATTAAGTCCCCCTTTGAAATCCGTCTTGAGCATAAAAAGTTCTCACCTAGAAAACTTTATCCCACCAATTGAGCAAGATGCTAATCCGTTGTATATCGTTCTTGGAGAGACAGTAGAGTGGCTTGGCCGGTCTGAGCTAGGCATGGTGGTGCTTGCCTATAATCACAGCACTTGGTGGAAAAAGACGGGAGTGTCGTGAGTTCAGAGCCAGCCTGGGCTATATACGACTGAAGAACAAATAGCTAGTGGTCCTAATTTGTTCCTTATAAAATCGCATGTTCATAAAGGCCAAGAGTCAAGTCCTTCAGGGCTTGAGACCTGTGATTAGACGTAAAATCAGTGCTCCTCGGGGCTCCAGGTGTAATACCCAGCACCAAACAACACCTAGAATAGCACTGTGCAGGACACCGAGAAAATTCAGAGGCAGATTATGTATTTGATGTGAATGAAGTTTTTCAAGTGCCAGGGTCAAGGAGAGCCTTCTAATTCCCCATAACCGATGAGCAACATGTCTGTTGTAATAGTTCTAAGTAACCCATTCCTCTTAAAATACAAGGACTCTGATACAAATATTCCATGTGTGTACAATGATGGACTTCACCAGAAAAGGAGCTGTTGCTTTTTTTGGAGTAATCTCTTCCCTTTTGCTCCCTGTTGCTGAACCATACTACTTCATAAATAATTTTGCTTGCTGAAGGAAGAGAACATATTTTTCATGAACTCCTAATCTTGGCCTGTTTATGGATATTGAGAGGAGTAGGTCTTCTCTGGCCCCCTAGTGTGCAAGAGCAGTGGAGACCTGATTTTACAAAGTATGTTCATAAATGCTGTGCTGTTAATACTGCAAATAAACTGAATAGCAAACATTTTGATGAAGAATGACTATTTGGGGGTCTGGCAAGATGGTAGAGCGGACTCCTGGGAGATGTCTTCTGACTTCATACGCCATGGCCTCTGTGCTCATGTACTTGGCAAGGGTGTGACTCTGGCATGTCCAAGGTCTGGGGAGCACAAGCGTTTCAGTTTTCATGAAACCAAGAGCAAGGTAGCAGCAGGCCTCTCTCCTCCCTGAGGAACCTGCTTTAAATCCCTTCAAGTTAGCTGGGCAGTGTGTCCCACAGCTTTAATCCCAGCACTCAAGAGTCTGAGTTCAAGGATAGCCAGGGCTATACAGAGAAATCCTGTCTTGGGAGTATATTTTCTTCTAGTTAGGCCAAGCAAGGTGATGCACACTAATGCCAGCACTGAGGAGTCAAAGGCAGGGAGAACTCTGAATTTAGAGCTAGCCTGTCTACATAGGGAGTTCCAGGCCAGCCAGTGCTACATAATGAGTCCTTGTCTCCTATAAGTAGATAAGTAAATTCCTATTGGCTGAGTTGTCCCTTGTGGTCTGGAACTGAGACCTCTGTCCTTGCTGATCACTGGCGAGTGGCTCCATCTCCACTGCCTCTCGGCTTTGAGCCGGTTTTCTCCACTGCGTTGCATCTGGCTGCTTGTCTCCCTAGCCCTTTGGAGGCACTTTTGTCGTAGGAACTCAAGCTGTTAGGTTGCACTCACTGGATAATTCATGGTGTTCTTCTGTCTCGAGGCCCACCATGGCCGTTACAGATCTCCTCTAAGTGGTGTCTGGATTAGTGTTGGGTTGAATCAAGACGGCTGTCCAGGGAAGAGAGTGTCCTATGTATCCCTGGCTAGTCTAGAACCTCCTTCACTGACAAGCTGGCCTCTGCCTCCTGAGCACTCAGATTACAGCAGTGTGCTGCCACAGCCGACCTGTACATCATTTCTTCATCCTCATGCTGTTCAGAGAATAGACTCTCCTTCAAGACAGAGATGAAATTATCAATGAGGGGATGGATGGGCTAGCACAAAAGCAAAGTGCACTCACTCACTCTATTTCCTCCCAGCCTATGAAAGGAAGTGGGTATTTCATCACTTTATTTGAAAAATGGAAATAAATTTCTTTTTTATGAGGTTTTTCCATAGCTATCAAATGCCTGTGAGGACTGGGCCTGTCTTCTGGCTCATCCTTCATTCCACTTGCATCTGTCATGACCCCAAAAAAGAAAGCAATTTAGGTTTTAGAACTTTACAAAAAGGCTTCCTTCCCTGGCTGTGGTAGGCAGACAACAAAGGCAGACCTGCCCTACTCATTCAGTCTCCCAGCTTGTTTGTTTCTTCAGTCGTCAGAAAATACTGGTTCATATAGGGAGGTGGAAGCTCGGGGATCTGTTCCTTGTCAGAGTGGGCTACATGAGGCCCTATCTCAAAACAAAACAGGGGTCTCGAGAAATGGCTCAGTAGCTATCAAGAGTGGTTGTTATCCTGTGCTCTTGCCTTAGAATCTGGTTCCCAGCCTTGGTCAATTCTAACCCCAGTTCCTGGGGATGCAATGGCCTCTTGCAGTGACTGAAGAGAAAAAAGTGCCTACAAGAGGCACTGCACACATGTGGTTCACATGAACTCGCAGGCAGGCCACACACATGAAAAATAAATGTTTGGCCAGGCAGTGGTGGCGCACACCTTTAATCCCAGCACTTGGGAGGCAGAGGCAGGTGGGTTTCTGAGTTCGAGGCCAGCCTGGTCTACAGAGTGAATTCCAGGACAGCCAGGGCTACACAGAGAAACCCTGTCTCGAAAAAACCAAAAAAAAAAAAAAAAAAAAAAAAAAAAAAAAAAGAGTTCTATCTGAAAAAATGAAAAAGTTCTGATGATGGTATAAATCTTGCTCCTTTAACCTCTGATCCCTTCCCACTCTCCCACCCTGCAATCTCTAACTCTCTGGGCAAAGCAACACTTTCAAACTGGTTCCTAGATTGCCTGTTATCTCATTCTGCAAAGAAGCTGGAAAGGGAAGAGGAGGGAGGGGGCTCAGAGAGAGCTCTGGCTGATTATCTCCCTCCTTAAAAATGTAACCAGAATCCCACAAAGTATGGGCACAAGAAACATGCAAGAGAAAAAGAAAGGAATCAGTGTTGGGACGGTTGGAGCGGAAGGAGTCAAGATGCCCAGAATGTATCCTGTGAAGGCTGCTGAGAGCTGATAAGGACTGCCTGGGAGACAATCAGCATCAGAAAGGGCAGATGTCCCCAAGGAAACCCAGACAGAAGGGAGGCTGCTGCTCGACCAATGTGGGGCTCACTCACAGATAGATGGCTTAAACTGAGTTGGAGGCCTCTGCATCTTGCTTCAGAGATGCCTGGTTCCTGCAAACAGCCTAAAACGGGAACATCAAAGAGATGCTTCAGCACGTGAAAGGTTAAAAAACTGGAAACGGTTTCTACAAAGAGCATCCCTTGGGGGATCTAAGCTAGTCCTCAGCGAAGTGGAAACTGAGGCACAATTGGCTATGCTTTAGTTGGGAGTAAGTGGTATGTAGATCCTTCGGCAGAGGCAGAAGGATCACTTTCCCAGGCCTGTTTGAGCTACAGGAGATCCTGTCTCAAAAACACAAGAAACTGAGCTGGTGAAATGACTCAGCAGGTGAACATGGTTTGTCTCCAAGCCAGGTAACCTGAGTTCAATCCCCAAACCCACAGCGTGGGTGGAAGGAGATGTGACATCTGACTCATACAAGTTTTCTTCTGATCACTGGAGCCCTGAGGCCCACTTGTGTGCACGTAGAGACACAAAACACGTAAAATGTAATTCAGATTTGAAAAACCCCAAGAAACCGATTCTGCACAATAACCTAAGTGTTAGAGTCCCTAACTAGGCTTAAGGGTATGACCTTTGAACACCTGGTTTCAGAGACCAAAAGCATATGACAACATGTACCTTAGCGTGGTTTCAAAACATGTCCCCTTGATGGAGGCCTTTGTGTGGAGCAACTCCATTCTAGATTCCTAGACCTACTGAACCAGCAACTGGCAGATAGGGCCCACCCAGTGACCTGGAACTCACAGCAGACTCAAGTCTAAGAACCATAAGCAGAGATATGGGGAATAAGATCCTGTAAAATGTTCCCTGTGTCTCCTTTTGTCTCTAAGGTAAATCTTTGAGCCCGAAAAGAATAAACAAGATTGGGGGGCTTGTAAGAGGTTCTTATCTCCAAGGTTGCAGCAGCTGCCTTGAGTTAACTCCACAATGGCCCTTTAAAAATTAAACAAAGCCAAGGACAAAGATTATATTATATTTGCAACCTAGGAACAGAAGGGCCAGACTAGTTTTAAAAAAAAATTACAGCTAGAGGTTTAGGATTTTTTATTAATATTTAAATTGAGGCGATGAAACCACAGCTGCAGCCTTTGACTCCAGCACAGAGATATGCAAATGTGGCTTTCAAAAGCTGGGCAATTTCACACAGCCCTCAAGGTAACAAGAACAAATAAAACAAATGATTTTGTAATTTATCTCTATTGACCAATGGAGTGCAAGGCCCAGACAGCCCAAAGAGAGTCAGCAACTACTTGCTCTCTAAGGGGAGCAGAGCAAGCCTGCCTAGAGGGGGGATGCAAACAGCCCCTTAGACAGGTGTCAGAAAAGACCCAAGGAGAATAGGAGGCTTCTGGGAGGAAGAGATGATCCAATATCCAATCATCATACTACCATTTGCCACACTCCTGGGTTCCATGCATGCATCGTTCCCTACAGACAAATAAAGAAAATGAAGTTTTAAGAGGTCAAGTCACTTGTCCTAGGTCACACTAAAGAAAAGTGACAAAGCTCAGATTCAAAGGTGTGCCAGGCTAAGCAGCCCATACTTTTTCCAGTGCATTTCTCTGGGGACCTGGTTGACAATAAGACTAGTGATCAGTGATTGCAGCCAGAAGTGGTGGCACATGCCTTTAATCCCAGCACTCAAGAGACACAGGCAGACAGAGCAGAGGATCTGTGAGTTCGAGGCCAGCCTGATCTACAGAGGGAGTTCCAGAACAGCCAGGACTGCACAGAGAAACCCTCTCTCAAACAACAAATGAACTTAGTGATTGGGGGGTCGGGGGGAACGGGAAGGGAGTCTATAATTGTGAAAGGGGTTACAGGTCCTTCTGGCCTTCAGGTTGCTTACCATCCATGGAAACAAGCCATAGAAGAATTCTAGTTCAGGGGTTCTTTGGAAATGATGTGGCAGGCCCAGAACTCAGAAGGACTTATAAAAGAGAAATCTCAGCTTAGGATTTAGGCACCATTTAGCCAAGTAAAGAGGAAGCCAAGAGTTTCTAGAAGGGCCCAGTGAAATCCCTCAAGCTCTGGAATTAGAGCCTGAAGCACTAATGTAGAGGAGAAAAGACAGAACCGTCTCTGGCCTTTTCCCAGTTTCCTCAATTCTTTTTTTATTTAATTTATGTATATGAATACACTGTCATTGTCTTCAGACACACCAGAAGATGGCATCAGATCCTACTATAGATGGTTGTAAGCCACCATGTAGTGCAGGGAATTGAACTCAGGACCTCTGGAAGAGCAGTCAGTGCTCTTAACCACTGAGCCATTTGTCCAGCCTCATTTCCTGAATTCTTACATCTTAAACCCAACTCTTTAATTTGTCACCCAATGATCCCTTTCAGATGCCCTGGCTTACCATGTGTAGGAATTCCTTTGCTGTATTGAATACTGATCTGCTACCTCTGCAAGGCCCAAATCTTGTTCAACCCATCCTTCATAAAGCCTTTCCCCTAATTTCCCAGACTAGAATCACTCCCCAGTTAAAATACCCATTCTAGGGCTGGAGAGATCGATCACTCCGTGGTTAAAAGCACTGTCTGCTCTGCCAGACGACCCAGGTTCAATTCCTAGCACTCACCTGGTAGCTCCCAACTGTCTGTAACTCCAGCTCTAAGAGGTCTGATGTCTTCTGTGGGCCTCTGCTGAATACACATGGTGCAGATAATATATATGCAAGCAAAACACCCATCCAATAGAGGACTGCCGGGTCTGGGTTCATTCAGAGATGATGCACCTAACCCTCAAGAGACTGGAGGCCCTAGGGAGTTTAGAGGTCAGGTCGGTGGGGGGTGGGGACATCCACGTGGAGACAGGTAGGTAGGAAGGAGGTATGGGATGTGGAGCAGTCAGAGGGTGGGTTGGGGAATAAAATATGGAGTGTAAAAAAAGAAAGAATGAAAAAATAAAAAAAAAATAAAGTTTAGAGTACCCATTCTGCTTTATTTGTATTTGACTTTGTTATATAGCCCTGCATGGCCTGGGACTCACTTATATAGACCAGGTTGGCCTCTGATTGAATTCGGAGATCCACCTGCCCCTGCCTTCTGCATGCTGGGATTGAAAGCATAAGTCACCACACCCAGCTGTTTTGTTTTGTTTTTTAAATATAGTTAATCTTTATCATACTTAATTGTATGTATGTGTGTGCGTATGAGTGCAAGTTCCCTCGAGTGGGAATTACAGGCAGTCGTGAGCTGCTTCGGCACCGGTGCTGGGAACTATCCTTGAGTCTTCTACAAGAGCAGGAGCATTAGTCATGGCTGAGCCATCTCTCCAGCCCAGTTGGTGTCATCTGCTTCTTGTTTTGTTCTGGTGACAGGATTTCATATAACTCAGGCTAATGTCAAACTCACTGAGACCAAGGGTCACCTTGAATTCCTGAGCCTCCTGCCTCTACCTCCAGAGTACTAGACAGTAACGTTTTTCTTCTGCCAGCCACGTGTGTCTATCCTGGAACTCACTCTGTAGACCAGGCTGGCCTCAAACTCAGAAATCCACCTGCCTCTGCCTCCCAAGTGCTGGGATTAAAGGCTTGTGCCACCACCGCCCGGCTTGTTTTGTTTTAATATTATTACACAGTTTGCCCTGGCAGCTGCCTTGTTAGGCATCCAATGAATATTTGCTAAATGAGTTACATGGGACCCACGAACTCAAGTGTGTATCCTGCTGTTGGCCCCACCTTTCAGAACATCGGAAAGCAAGCCAAGTTCTGCCCCTCAACAGGCCAATTCCCCTCTACCCATTTACTCCACAACCCAAGGCGTCTACACGGCTGACTCCCTTTCTGGGGCTTCTTTGATTCTCTTTTGCTCATCATGAAGAAGCCTATCCCTTTGTCATCAATCAGAACGGCACCTATCCATCGGCTTGCCCTGCTCACCTGAGAGCCTGCTGCTGCCATGACCCAAGGAAATAATGACAGTGTTCCTAGGAATGCCTTTGCAAGTTCAAAGCACTAGCCGCACCATTATCTCTCCTCTCTGGGGCAACGGTTGCCTCGCAGATAAGACTGAAGTCCAGGCACTTGTCAAAGGTCATTTTATGAGTTGGTGGCAGAACTGGACCCAGCCAGCTCAGGAGTGTCCCTATTCATTAGGGCACAGATAGAACGCCTTCATTAAGTTGTCTGGCCCTTGTGTCTGGGGAAGGGAGCTTTGAATGGAATTTGAAGGCTGGTGAAGGTCAAGGAAAGTTTGCAACTAAAGGCTTTTCCAAACTCAGTGGAATTCCTGCTACTACCATGAGTTAATTCCAGAACTGCTTTTGTCAGGGAAAAAGCATGTGATCCTGTGTGTACACATGTGTGCTGGGCTTGTGGAGGCCACGGGTCAACTTTAGGTGACCTTTCTCAATAAGCCAAACATCTTGGCTTGTTGTTTTGGGTTTGGTTTGGTTTGGTTGAGAAGGGGCATCACTCCTTGGCTGGCTGGCCTGGAACCCATCATGGAGACCAGGTTGGCCTCAAAATGACACAGATCTCTACCTGCCTCTGCCTCACAAGTGGTGAGGATTAAAGGTGTATATCACCATACCTGATGGACGTCTCTTTTTGTGACAAGGTCTCTCACTTGGGACCTTTAGATAAACTTGCCAGTAGGCCCCACAGTTCTTCTTTGTACCACCTCCCATACCCCCAACCCCTGCTTTTTTTCATGACTACTGGGGGTTAAACTCAGGTCCACAAGTTTACAGGTAAGTCCTTCACCAACTGAGCCATCTGCTCAGCCCCTCCCTTTCTTTAAAGCCTTCCCAAGGTCCTGGAGGAGGAAAGGAACTAGGAAAATACAAAGCCTGCAGGTAAGTGGGTGTCTTGCCGGTTCCCTTGAAAACTGCTTAGAGCGGGGGAAGTGGTGGTACACACCTTTAATCCCAGCACTTGGCAGGCAGAAGCAGGCAGTTTTCTGAGTTCAAGGCCAGCCTTGTCTACAGAGATGAGTTCCAGGACAGCCAGGGCTACACAGAGAAACCCTGCCTCGAAAAAACAAAAACAAAAATAGACTATGGGCCAAGTTAGAAAATATTGCTTTGGCAAGCCTTGCCCCGGAACCTGGTAAGGGGAGGCTTTCCTGGAACTAAGGGTTTTCGGGGACTGTCTTTGGAGTCTCCGAGGCTTCTAAGCTTGCTGGTGGGATCATCCCAGATAGAGGGTCAGGAAACCATGAAACCAAGATCTGTGCAGGAATCAACTCTGGCTCCTCACCGAAAGCTAAAAAATCAAGAGGAATTGTGTGGCTCCATGCAATGAGCACTCCCCCATCAAAGGCCAAGCACAGGACTAGGCCCTCCGCTCCTGAAGAGCTTTAGGGTTTTCTCCAACTCAAGTGGCTCTACAATTCCTCCTCCATTGTGCTGAGGTGTCAGCAGTATCCCATAAAGGCTGAGGTTCCCGGGCAGGGGGATATAAAGCCTAAGACCAGAAAGGTGGTCCTTAGACCACCTTGGGAATGCACTAAATGTCATGGAATTGTACGCTTTATAAAGAGAAGTTGTTTTTGTTTTTTTTTTTGTTTGTTTGTTTGTTTGTTTGAGACAGGGTTTCTCTATATAGCCCTGGCTGTCCTGGAACTCACTCTGTAGACCAGGCTGGCCTCGAACTCAGAAATCCACCTGCCTCTGCCTCCCAAGTGCTGGGATTAAAGGCATGCGCCACCACCGCCCAGCTTCAAAGAGAAGTTGTATGTGCTATGAGTTTCTTGTACACCCCGAAATCAAACAAACAAACAAAACAAAACAAGAAAATTCCACATTAAGGGAAGGGAGGACTGAGCCCCCAACTCTGAGGCTCTGAAAGGGTCAGGGCTCCTTGCAGGGAGTGGCAATGCCAGACAATGTGAGGGCTAGGCTGGGCCTCCCCCACCTCCTTCTCCACCAGATGGGAACTGGGACTCGGGGAGAAAGGCCCAACTGGGCCACGCAGGGCTACAGCGGAAAAAGAGTCACCCAGTGAATGCTCTGGCCACAGCCGACGGCTCATTTGCATCATAAACGATTGGCTTTCCCTGCTCGTCCCTCATTAGGACACAATGGACAGTTGTTTGCTGGCGCAGCAGATCATTTACCAAGGGAGAGAGGGGACAAGTGACTGATAGGCTGTGGTGTTGGGGGCGCACAGCAAGCCTCCACCCCTGCGTTCCACCAGCCACGGGAACTTTTGTTTTGCACGCTGAGAGTGGCCCTTCCAACGACAACCAATCCCCTCCTTTGGCAGAGGTATTGAGAGGATGTGAGACTTGAAGTCAAACTGCTAGAGCTGGGGCTTCCGGTACCAGGAGCAGACTCCAGATTCTTGTTCTCTGGGCTCATCCCACTTCAGCCTGTGGTCTCTTCCCTCTCCCTCTTTCTCATCTGGGGTTCTAGCTCACTGTCTCCTGTTCTGGTCTTTGGTGTCCAGTGAGCTCCTCCTGTGTCTCCTATCTCATCTGCTTGCCCTGCTTTACCTCTAACCCCTGTAAGGGTCGATCTGGCAGGAGTGGCGTGGAAGTTTGTGATGTGGAAATTAGTCTGTGTTTTGGAGACAAGTGAGGACAGAACACATCACATCAAGGTGTCATTTTTGTTTTATTTTGTTGTTGTTTTCTCTCTTCCAATTTGAGTTCCTCTAATTTATGAGTGAGTGCCGGGTTACAAGCATGCACTACCAAGCCTGGCTTGGAGCCTTCTGTAGAAACTAGGCATGAAAACAGTCATGTTTTATTTCTTACTATCTTCCCAGGTAGAGCAGAGCTCAGGCTGAGTAACTTGGGCAGGAATACCCAGCTGTCGAGGGAATAGTTGTTTGATTTAAAAAAAAAACCTAGCTGGGTGTGGTGGCATACACTTTTAATTCTGGCAGGAGACCATGGAATCTCTAAGTTCGAGGCCAGCCTGGTCTTCATTGAGTTTCAGAACAACCAGAGCTACATAAAGAGGCCCTGTCTTAACAAACAAAAAGGCAAAAGAAAACCCCTCTGTTCTTTCCTCCAACATCCCCTCACAGAGTCTAAATAACATGGAGCAGTAAGAGGCTCATTCCATACCCAGCCTCACAGAAGGCAGCCACCACTCTGTCCTCTGGTGATAGCCTCCTGGAGGACCTATGCTGACTCCCACCTCTCTCTAGGCCCCTGTTCAGGATAGTGGAACAGCACAGATGCAAGGCTTTTACCACCCCCCTAGGGGGAACGGGGAGGCAGTGGTCCAGACAGAGCAACCTGGCAAACCAGACCAAGGGGGTCTCCCTCCTGCTAACACCCCTCCCTACTCCCATCTGCCCCTCCCTTTTGTGGGTCAAAGCTGCCAGCTTCTGACTCTGCTTCATTATGCTCTGGGGTGGGGGGGGGGAGAATCAGGGTGACGGGTGACGGGGGTGTCTATATGCATGAACATAAGGCCTCCGGGTTCATTCTGACACTGAATGAAAAACTCGCCAATTATTCGTCCAATCTCATTAATATGCAGACAGACATCTGTTATTTAGGAGTCAACAGCAGAGGCATTTTCTTGGTGGGGGGAAGGGGTACTTATGTACATCTCGTCTCTGGCTACTATGGGATAGCTTCGTGGGACTCACCCTAGGCTCCCCCCCCAGAATCTGGAGCACCCCATCTCTCTGACTTCATCGTAGCCTTGAGGATGGGAAGTAGGGGTTGGCTAAAGATGGAGGGCAACCTGGAACTCAGCTGAAAGGAGGGAGGCAGAGGGGAACTGAAATTATAGAGGGAACTACTAGAACAAAGAGCTGAGCTCTTCTTGGGGAAGAGGGTGGGGCAGAGAGAGCAGCAGTAGGACAGATGGCCTGCCAGGGGCCTGATGTCCACTGGGAAATCAGAGACATGACAACGTGCCCTGTTCTTCAGGCCACTGGACAAATCCGAGCAGATCTGAGCAGGTTGCTCTAGCAACGTGCGTCCTTAGAGACTTCAGAGAGCTGGGCACAACAGCATATGCCTGTAATCCCAGTACTGTTATGGTTGAGGCCGGAGAATTACAAGTTCAAGGCCAGTCTGAGTTATATAGTAAGACCCTGACTGAAAAACAAAAACAGCTGGGCATTGTGTCCCAAGCCTGTAACCCTCAAAAGAACCATTTTCTGATGTTCTTAGGAGCTGGGCTGGGTGGTGTAGGCTGAGACATGAGAGTTAGATATGTATCTATATATATAGAAAGTGTGTGTGTGTGTGTTTCCCTCTGAATCAGGGTCTCACTATGTAGCCCTGACTAGCCCCTATCTCCCAAGAGCTGGGATAAAAGGTGTGTGCCACCATGCCCACCTGGAGGAGATTCCTAGGAGAGTCCCCACGGAAACAGTCAGTTCAGAAAACATACATATGAGTGACATTATACTGACTGAGCAAGTTGTCTGTTTATACTTAGAACGGCAATACTGTTTTAAAAAGAAACCGTGAAGCCCGGCAGTGGTGGCCCATGCCTATAATCCCAGCACTTGGGAGGCAGAGGCAGGTGGATTTCTGAGTTTGAGGCCAGCCTGGTCTACAGAGTGAGTTCCAGGACAGCCAGGGCTACACAGAGAAACCCTGTCTCGGAAAACAAAACAAAACAAAAACTATAAAAGGGGGCATGGCTATCACAGCAAACATGAAGTCCTAGGATCAATCGCAAGAAAGAAAAGAAAGAAAGAAGAAAGAAAAGTGAAAAAAGGAAAAACCTGATTCTTCAGGCCTAATTCAAAAGCATTTACATCTACAGCCATGTTGGTTAACTAAGTGAGTTCCAGGACAGCCAAAGCTGTTACAGAAAGAAACCTTTTCTCAAAACAAAACAACAAAAGATAAAGCCTGGCTCAGACTCTGTCAGAGAGTCAGCCAGGGCTCTTATAGTCTTTCAGTTCTCAGGAGCTTCCTCTCAAGGAGGAAGCTTTCCTAGGTATGAAATTGAGGGGTCAAGCAGATATTGGGGCTGGGGCTTTGCCCAATGCTCCCCAGGGGGAAAGCTGCAGGGCTGGACACAAGCCCTAGGGCTCTTCCCATGCCCCATCCTCCTGGGAGGGCTGGAGTCACTGTTGGGTTTGGGGCTTCATAAGCTGAAGTGTTTGAGAAATTAGCCCAGGAGTCTCTCACCCACTCCTGGCTGATGGCCGAGGTTAAAATCCACGATCAGTACCACAGCACAATTGGTTGTTTATTTCATTACATGGTTATCGATGCTACATTGGTGTCTAAATTGGGGGGCGGGGAACAGCTGCAGAGGAAGAAGCTAACTCTCAAGCACACTGGGCCAGGGAGTGGATGTAAGGTCCCCTCCAGCCTGCAAGGACTTTTTGGACCTATGGACAGCCCCGTTGCCTCTTCGCACCCTTTGGGATCCTAGGTCCTGAAACCCATCCTCCTCCTTAGAAATAGGTCTGGCAACACAGCCCTGAAGAGGAAACCGAATTCCCTCCCCACTGGTTTATACTAAACTTTGGGGGTTCCTCCTGCTGATTTATCTTTCTAATTATGTTTGCTTTAGGCGGTTATTGAAATGTTTTTGCATTCTCTAAGCACAAATGGCACAGGAGGAAGACTGAGGAGCTGAAGGGGCACAAGCCTTGCCCTGTGGTGGCTACAGGCTTGAACCTGTTTTGTATCTGAGAGTCCAAGGTAAATACCCTGCCAAAACTCTCAAGTCAATTGTTGTGAAGGCGGGGAGAGTCTCATTCTGTTACCCAGGCTGGCCTTGAACTCTCAGTGGTCCTCCTGCCTCAGCCTCCCTAAGACTGTGATTACAGGCACTAACCATCAGGCTCACTTCTATTTTTATAGTGAAACCCTACTGGGGAAAACCGTCAGTCTTCTGAGAGAGACAGAACCCCACCCCCTCCAGCACCTCTTGGCTCAGGACTTGGGGTCCCTGAGGAAGGGTCTCACAGTAGCCCCAAAACAGTGGAGGGGATGATGTGATGTCTGATATCTAGATTCTCTTAGATTAGCAGTGATGGCTTTTGGGATAGGAATCCCACAGCCCCCAGGTGGTGAGAAGGAGGGGTCCAGTAAGCCGGAAAATGTGGCGGGGGGCGGGGGGAATTCCTCCCTAGAGAATGGGGTCTGGCAGAGGGAAAGGAGGAGTTATTTTATTTGTCATATTTCATAAGAGCCCAAACCCTCAATCTCCATCACCTCATCCATCCAAAAAACCAAATCCAACCGCTTCTGCCTAAAATCCCTGGTGGCTCGTGGCTCCTCACAGAGGTTCTGATTCGCTGTGGGCTCTTCAGCGGCCTCACAGGACCTTTCCAGCCTTGTCTCCTGCCCCTCCCCCGCCCCCAAGCTGTGGAGTTGTCCCAGGCCACACTTACTCTTTCCTCTATACATCTGCACATGCTGCACTTAAGCTAACGGGAACCTTTCCCACCCCCACCCCGGCCCCCAGCCCACTCCCTCAGGACTTACTGGCTCAGGGAGCCCCACAGCAGCCTGTATGTATACGTGTACAGGGCCCCCTCAGCCCAGGGGCCATCTGTATCTGTTCTCAACCTGTGGTTCACCACCTCTTTAGGAGTCAAATGACTTTTTCATAGGGGTCACCTCAGACATTCAGAAAATAGACACTGACATTACAATTCATAACAGTAGCAAGTTTACAGTTATGAAGTAGTAATGAAAATTATTTTATGGCCTTTAATCCCAGCACTTAGAAGTCGGAGGCAGGCAGATTTCTGAGTTCGAGGCCAGCCTGGTCTACAGAGTGAGTTCCAGGACAGCCAGAGCTACACAGAGAAACCCCAAAAACAAAAACAAAAAAATTTATGGTTGGGGGTCCCCACCCACAACATGAGAAACTGTATTAAAGGGTTGCAGCATTAGGAAGGTTGAGAACCACTGGTCCACATTTATGGCTCCTTACTTCCCTACTGGGCTAGCCTCCAGAAGCTCAGAGACTGTCTTTGTCTCTCAATCCAGTATATGGCACCCTTAGCATAGTGCATACTTGGTGAGTGCAGGGAGGGATGAGGGTCCTAGCAGATGGGAGGGTAAGGGCCGCCTTCCTTCTCTCCTGTCTGGGAGAACTGGATGGGGTGGAGTTGGGGGAGGGGAGAGCCAAAGATGGTTCCTGGGGGAGAATGTCACCAAAAAGAGGCCAGTGGGACCAGAGCCAGGGAGGGAATACAGGGCAATCTGAAACCAGACTCCCAAGAACAGACCAGCACTGTCCTTGCTGACAAGTACTCCGGCCACTCTCTCCACCAGCTTTCCTTCGCCAGGGGCTGGGGTGGGGGTGACGCTCAATTACAGAGGATGCTCCCCCACCAATCATTACAGAGCTCAAGACAGAACTGAGAGTCCCTGTTTGGACCCCTGAGGAGGACCCGTGGGGTTACCATCCCCCTAGGACACTTCACCTTATACAGGGTTCAGACTCAATGCCTTCACAATCTCTAGAGCATCGCGGGCTCCAAGCCAGGGCAGAGATGGTGAACAAGGGGCTTGTGCCACTTCAGCAGGACACCCAGCCAGGCTCAGTCATGCTGAGCAGTTGTACATCATCAGTTCCCTCCAAGTCCCCCCTCCCCCCAGAGCTGTCCACTCACATTAACTGGACTGAGGCGTCCCAAGGTATTTTACTCTCTCACCCCCCCCCAAGGCTTTGAGGCTTTTAAACTTTATCCTGCAGTA
>NW_022196911.1:97549655-97549859 GCF_008632895.1 Mastomys coucha | reverse complement strand
TAGCATGTACGAGAACAGATGTGGAAGTGAGAGGAGAGACAGAGAAGGTCATCAAATGGACACTTTCTTTAGAGAAGGCAGATGGGATATGGGGACCAGGGTGAGCAAAGAAGATACACTTTATATAGGAGACTCAACAAGAGTCATTGCTTGCTTTCCAGAATACCCACCTGCCCTATCCAAACTGATGCCCCAGGTGCCTAC
>NW_022196911.1:97547399-97548531 GCF_008632895.1 Mastomys coucha | reverse complement strand
AGCAGATGAGCACGGCATCAGAATCTGGGTAGGCCAGAGGCCGGACATTGTCATAGTAAGAGGAACCTAGAGGAAGAAAGCAGGTAAGTGGATAAGGCAATCTGAGTGAGCAGCAGGCCTGGAAGGGAAGAGGGGACTCAAGTGACAGTGGTCAAGGGATGCTGGTGGTAAAAAGTAAATACCCATCTCAAAGTGTGTCTCTCAAGAGCAGGCAGAGGAGCAGAAAGAGTGGGAAACGGCTTTTGGGTTTCTCTGATCTAACACGGATGAATTCCGATCTTTTGGAGTTTGGAAGCCCTTTAAGAATCTCAGAAAATCTACCACCATTCTAACAAATCTTGTGCGTGCATTCTGGGCTTTTGATGACACATCTTCTAAAGTCCTCCAGGGAACCCAGTAAAAATAAAAACCTTTCCCATGAGGTTGGAGCAAGGACAGGGAACGCGTGTTCCTGTTCTCCGGGGACTCTAGTTCAGACTAGAGAAAAAAAAAGCAAACTACTTTCCACCACCGTTCCCCACCCCAGAAATCCTAAATAGCTTTCCTAAACCCAGTCCCATTTCCCAAGAAACATGTTCCAAAATAAGTCATTTCTTTCCAAGTTCCTTGGGTAAGCAGAATTCAGCTGCAAGGCTGACATTAGGCTTTCTACTTCAGAACATGGTCTCTGTCAGGCATAAGAAACTCTGCCTCAGTTTCCCTGGCTCAAAACAGAAATGGATATTCTGTTCTAAAACTGGACGGATGTCTGAGCTGACCTGGAATCTCAGGCTCTAGCCAAGGGAGGGGCTAGAGTAAGGGACCTTGGCAGTCAGGGTGACCCCGAGGGACTTGGCTACCTGAAGTATCCCACATGTTGAGCTCAATGCGGCGCTTGTCGATCTCGAAGCTGGCAGTGTAGTTCTCAAACACCGTGGGGACATAACTCCCGGGGTAGGCGTCCTTGGCGAACACCTGCAGCAGCGCTGTCTTGCCGCACTCCGCGTCCCCCACCACTACGATCTTGCAGCGGCCACTCTGCCCCTCCATGGTCCCGGCTACGCGCCGGCCCCCCACGCCGCCCCCCTCCCGGGCACAGCCGCCGCCTCTGCCGCCTCCTCCCCCGCCGCTGCAGCTGCAGCCTCTCGGGCCG
>NW_022196911.1:97530042-97547057 GCF_008632895.1 Mastomys coucha | reverse complement strand
CTCCCGGGCACAGCCGCCGCCTCTGCCGCCTCCTCCCCCGCCGCTGCAGCTGCAGCCTCTCGGGCCGCCGACACCGGCATCTCGCGGGCCCGCGCCGAGCCCCCGCCCGGGGCTGCGGGCCCCCTCCGCCCCGCCCCTAGCCCGCGGGCCGCACCTCTGGCCCCGCCTCCCACCCGCACAGCCGAGGGGCGGGGCCTTGGAGGGGCGGGGCCTGGGAGGAGGGCGGTGGGGGCGAGGAGGGCGAGTCAGGCTCTAGCGCGCAGCTGTGACCCCGGGAGCGCCTGAGGGTTTGTGGCCAGCGAGCCCGGTTTCTTTAAGTTCCTCGGTTGTGGAGGCGGGGCCCCCGGACCGAGGGCGAAGTTCTAAAGGGTCGGCTGCGAAGAAGCTACATACACAAGCGCAAGGCCGGAGCCTTCTGTGTGCCCACGCGCGCACGCAGGTGTGCTAGTGCGGCGGCCACGCGCGGCGGCCGCAATCTATTTCCCGAACGCATGGGGGCGTGAGATGTTAGGAAAGGGAGGATTTTTGATTTTTTGTCTCCCTCCTCCACTCCCGGGTGCAGGCAGAGCTTGGGGAAATGGACGTACGGACCCTAGCACTCCCACCCTACGTTAGTGACATCATAGCTTTCCATCTCCCTAACGACGGGTGGCGGGATCTAGGCCTGTGACCAACCAAGGAGCGTGGACTAAGTTCCTCTCGCCAAGTACTGAGTGGAAAGTTTTAGGGGAGCTTTTGCGTCCTCTGGTGGATGTTTTGGTAGAAAGAGCAAAGGGAAAGCTAGAACCGACTGACAGCTAAGCTGGGGCCAGAGCTAACCCCCCTAAAGCCAATTTCAGCCTCATTTCAGACTAACAATAATCAAATCGCCATTTGCCTGACATCTTTTGCCTAGAGGAAGATGGAGAAAGGGGCTTGGAGGGCTGAGAGGAGGGGGACTGTGATTGAGATGTAAAGTGAATGAATGAATAAATAATAAATACATACATAAATGAAAAAAAATTCTTCCTTAGCCGGGCATGGTGCTGCTGCATGCCTTCGAGAAATCCTGTCTCAAAACAAACAAACAAAAAAAACCCTTAAGTCTAAGATGTTCGTTTTGATGTTATCTCGTTTTGAATAACCGTGTAAAGGTAACTAAAGCACACAATATCATCACTATTTTACAGAAAGTAAACAGACACACAGCACTAACACCTAAAACTCTTAAGTTTAAGTTAGAGATGTTAACTCAGGAGCAGAGCTACATTCATCAAGCTCTGGGCTCTATCCTCAAGACCAACAAAAGGAAAAGAGTGAGAAAAAAAAGGGAGGTGGTGGTACAAGCCTTTAACCACAGAACTCGGGACGCAGAGACAGGCTGATCTCTGCGAGTTCAAGGCCAGCCTTGTATTCATGGCAGGTTCTAGGCTCCAGGCCAGACACGACTAAATCGTGAGACCCTGTCTTAGAGGTTCACATAATTGTCGTTTGCCACTGCAAGAACACAGTGAATGAAGTCTGCTTATTACTAAACCGTAGAATTAAACCTGAGGCACAATTTCACCGGAGTCTGATCCACAGGTGGTTAGCTAGCTCCCCAAATCTGATTATAAACTCAGATTTCTTAAATTATCCTTCAGACTGTGTGCCACGACAACTTCTAACTCGTATAAGGCCTTTTACGAATAAATCAAGTCTTAGACTCGGCATGCCCCAGAATCTCCTTACGCTTATCAGTCACACGCACATCCATACCACCACCCTCCACCTGCCCCGCTAGTCCTTTCGCGCCCTCGCAGCTCGGTCAGCAGAGGGCCTGGCCCTTTAAGTCGGCCCGCGAAGCTCCACCCCCCCACAAGGCCCCGCCCACCCACTGGTGTCCGCAGCCTGCGCTCTTCCTGACGCGTGTCCCGCCCTCCCCAGCTGTGCACCGGTTCTGTACAGCTGGGAACGCACGTCGGGAGTCTAGCCATGTCCGCAGAGAGGGAGGCAGCCGAGGCGGCCACGGTGGCGGCGACAGCCGAGGCGGCCACGGTGGCGGCGACAGCCGAGGCCGGGGCGGGGACCGGAGCCGGGGAGGGTGAGCCTTCGCAGCCCGCGACAGTCGAGGTGGCAAGCGACCCGCAGCCGCCCCCGGCCCCCGAAGCGTCGGCATCCGCCTCGGCGCCGCCGCTGCGCTGCCTGGTACTCACCGGCTTCGGTGGCTACGATAAGGTGAAGCTGCAGAGCCGGCCGGCGGCGCCCCCGGCCCCGGGTCCGGGTCAATTGACGCTGCGCGTGCGAGCCTGCGGGCTCAACTTCGCCGACCTCATGGGCCGCCAAGGGCTGTACGACCGGCTGCCGCCCCTGCCGGTCACCCCCGGCATGGAGGGCGCCGGTGTCGTGGTGGCAGTGGGCGAGGGCGTCGGCGACCGTAAGGTGAGCGGCGGCAGGGCAGGAGTGGGCGCGTGCCGGGGGTGTGGCCGGCCCGGGAAGCCAGCAGGGACGCGGGTGGGCTAAACCTGGAACACATGGAAAGCAATTTATGTCTTGAGGCTCCTGGGAAAAGGATTTCCTAGGAACTGGCCACAGTGATATTGCCCCTTCCCAAAGCTTTTTTTTAGTAGTGGCCGCCGCCCCAAGCGGAGTTGGGGGGAAAACAATAAGGCGCCCAGGCGCATGCGCAGGATGACCTGCTCGCCCCCTCCCCTAGTAAAACCACACCTGTACCCCTGCCCACTAAACACTCCCGGGGCAGTTGTGGTCTGTGACTCTGAGTGGTGGTTAGCTCCCCCTTTCCCTCCCGAGGGAGCTTTGAGAAGCTATGTAGATGGGGTTAGGCGGAGGCGCAGAGGCCGTGCCAGAGCGCTAGTCACATGCAGCCCCGTGGTGTATGGGGGTGTATGACGGCCCCTCCCCGAGCTGGGCCAAAGGGGACACACCCATCATGGCTGGCTTCCCCCACCGCCACGGGCCTTACGCTACTACTCGGGTATTTGCCGTGGGGGAGGCGGGATCAGTCTCCCATCTTTGTCTTGGGCTTGCTTTCTCGTGACTGCAACTCCATCTCTTCGGTGACTCAGCGAGCAGGCCACGACCCAGGGCTACCCTTGGGAACTTCCAACCAAAACCCCTTCTCCTCCCTTTCAGAGGACCCCAGCCTCTGAAATCCAGGTGGGGCCCATTTGGACTAGGGTAGGGAGGTGTGGCACCTTGAGCAGGTTGGCCCAGCTTTGCCGGTCTCTTTCTCGTTTATCATTAATCGCAGCCATAACCTTGGCCACATGAGACTTACAGATGACCAGCTTTCTGAGAGATCTCGATTGAGGCCTCTTTATATCATGTGTTCAGGAGTTTCTTTTCAAATCCAGCACCTTCACGAGAAGCTGCTCTTTTGCTGCATTTGTTGAACATGAAAACAGCTTCTCCTCACGAATCCAGCTGTGGTCACACCCTTGCCCTGACTTAGAAATAATCCTACTCTTGGATGGTGCTAAAAGGACTTTGGAGGGTAGGGGGTGGAAGGGGAAGTTAATAGTTCGTGTTACTGCTGAAGGCCACCCATCTATCCACTCCTCCCCACACTTTCCGCCTGGTAAATACAGGATTTCCTGCCTTGGGCAAGAATCTACTTTGGAGCCTAGATTCTATGGGGAGGGCTTTCCCACCCTCCTGGTGGCTGAGTTGGGGAGGGGTCATGGACCTGAGGGCTAAAGGTTAGGTATGAGCCAGATTAAGTGATACTTGTTCTAGATTACATCTGTGACTGGCTAGCGGTCCCACTGGTTTAGTGCTCTGTTGTTAGCTGTCTTCACTTGCTTACTGTGTCTTCTGGATTTGAGTTTGAGGCTCTTTCCCCAAACTCACATAAAAGGTGTCCTCTTCAGTGGAATGTGGGGACTTGATGACATGTAAAAGGGCCCGTGTAGGGGTCTCATTCTCCTACCCTGTGGATCCTAAATGCCCTGTAAGAAGCTAAGACGATCCCTGACTGTCTAGGACAGCACCCACACTTCTCTCTGTGTGGGTCTTCAGAGAGCCAGGAGGACTCATTGCTGACCAGATTACCCACCTCCTCCTGCACAGTTAGTTGCTAAACTAGAGAGATTCTTTGGCCTTTGTCCCTTGCCTCCTGCAGAGAGACCCTCATGCAAGCGACTAGGAGTGAAAGACAGCGCCTTTTCCTTGTGGCTGGAATGGGTTGCCCTTCTTGAGCATCACGCTTGTGTATCATGTCTGAGTTGTGGTTTTTTTTGGGGGGGGGCTGCTAGCGTGAGCCTATATACAACTGAAGAAGACCCCTGGGCTGTTCACACCCAGCCATTTACTGTTTACAACTCAGGCACATTTACCTACACCGTGGTGTGGCCCTTGCTCTATGCAGTCCTCTCTCTACCGTTATTTGCTGGCTTCCTCTCCTTGCTGTTGTTATTGTCATTATTTCTAGCTAACATGGCTAAGTAGTAACTATATGATATACGTTGTACTATCACTTGAGTTTTGTTTTTTCCTAATTAGAGATCTTAAAGTTCCCCTCCTGCAGATGAGAAAACTGGTTAAATAACTTTCATTTGCTCATGGCTGTGCTGTCACTAAAATGGTGGTGCCCACTTTTGTAATCAAAGCAGCTTGCTGTCTTTAACAATAGTTACGCTTGCCCCAACTGTAAGTTTCTTGTGTTCAGGGATCTTACACAATAATGAAGTATATGATCTGCTATGTGGAGATAAGGGCAACCCAGAGCTGCTATGAGGACCGGTTGAATGCTTCCCTATGAAGCACTCCATAAACACTCAGAAGATGATGCTGTTAATGCTACATCCAGCCGCATCTGCTACTTCACCTCCAAGGGATTAGGACATGGCAGAGGTCGGTAAGGCACCTGTGGGTAAATGAATGAGTAATCACGTGACATTTTTCCTTTTTTTGTTTAGGCCGGGGATCGGGTGATGGTGTTGAACCGGTCAGGGATGTGGCAGGAGGAAGTAACTGTGCCATCAGCCCAGACTTTCCTGATGCCTGAGGCCATGACCTTTGAGGAAGCTGCTGCCTTGCTGGTCAATTATATCACCGCCTACATGGTTCTCTTTGACTTTGGCAACCTACGACCGGGCCACAGCGTCTTGGTACACATGGCTGCAGGTGACAGGTCCCTTCCTTTTTTTTTTTTTCACCCGACCTGATTTCCCTTCCAGGCCCCTCTCTGTAGCCTATCTGGTTTGTTGTCATAGCAACACCAGACTGCCTGGCCTGTTGAGCCTAGAGGCCTCTGCAGTATAGTTGCCGTGGTAACATTTAGACACCAGGTCCAGCCAGCTCTGCTTAGCAGCATGCTCTCACCCCCACACCACATACCATCTCCTGTCCAGTCTCTGTCTCTCCGGTTCTCCTTTGTGGAATTTGAACATGGGCCCCCAGAAGGAACTAAGGCACAGTGAAAGTAATGGACTGACTGACAAAGCCCCTAAGTGACTCTGTGTCCACTTCTGCTGCAGGTGGCGTGGGCATGGCAGCCCTGCAGTTGTGCCGCACCGTGGAGAACGTGACAGTATTTGGAACAGCCTCCGCCAGCAAGCATGAGGTGCTGAAGGAGAATGGGGTCACACACCCTATCGACTATCACACAACTGACTATGTGGATGAGATCAAAAAGATCTCCCCGAAAGGTGGGGGCAGGGCCTGGAATTGGGGAGGTCGGCACAGCACAGGGAGATGGACTGAGGAGTCTCTAGATCTGTGGATATTAATGGGTTGTCCCCCTGGATCTTACTCTTTGACAGGAGTAGACATCGTCATGGACCCTCTGGGTGGGTCGGACACGGCCAAGGGCTACCACCTCCTCAAACCCATGGGCAAAGTTGTCACTTACGGTGAGTTGTTGGTTCTCTATCAAATGCAGAGAAGTTGCATAGGGCAGGAGGATGGGACCAATTCATAATAATTAATAGGTAGAAAATCCCACCAATAGGGTGGGATACAGATACAGGGGCCTGAGCTTTTGAATAAGGAAGAAATGGAGAGTCCAGAGCTCTACAAGGAGGTCGGGGTTTGGAAGGGTCCTGGATATTTGAATGAGATTGCTGCCCCTGGGTGATAGCCACACACTCTCTTTCCTAAGTCTCGTGACTCATAGTAATTCTGTGTTCCTATTTGGGGATTATTTCTGATGTAAACCCAATCAGTCCGCCTGCTTCCTGCAGCACCACCTGGGCTTCTTGGGCAAGCTGGATATTTATTTTAAAACCTACTTTACACAAAAAAATGTAAATATAAATATGAGAGCAATTTT
The DNA here is from genome assembly GCF_008632895.1 of Mastomys coucha. Lineage (NCBI taxonomy): Eukaryota > Metazoa > Chordata > Mammalia > Rodentia > Muridae > Mastomys > Mastomys coucha. The sequence continues at coordinate 97,540,807 of NW_022196911.1, read as the reverse complement.
GGGAGAGCACGTGCGCTCTCTTTCTCTACCAAGGGCTCCTGATTCTTCCCTCTCCAACCTTCGTGTCCTGAGTGCTGAGGTGACAGGAATATGGCACCATGTCTGATTTTCTTCCCTTTTTTTGGATAGGGGGAGACAGGATCCTCACTACATAGCTCTAGCTAGCCTGGAACTCGTAGCGATCCACCTGCCTCTCTCTCCCAAATACTAGAATTTAAATTGTGTACTATGACTACATTGGCTCTCTAGTTCTATTTGTTTGTTTGTTTTCTGAGGTAAGGTTTCAGTATAGAATGCTGGCTTCAAACCCACTGGATAGTCAAGGATGAGCTCAAATTTCTCATCTTGTCTCTGCTTCCCAAATGGTGAGATTCAGGCTCCCAGCACACATCCACCTGACTTACTTAGTTCAGGGCAGGCAACCATTCCGACACAGCTACATCCTCAGCCCTTGTGTGTTATAATCTTGTTGTTGTTGTTTTTGCTTTGTTTTCTTTGTTTTCCTTTCTTGAGACAGGGTTTCTCTGTGTATGTAGCCTTGGCTGTGCTGGAACTTAATCTGTAGATCAGGCTGGCCTCAGACTCAGAGGTTTGCCTGGGATCAAAGGTGTGCACCACCAACTGCCTGCCTGGCTGTGTGTTTTTTTAATGTTTATTTATTGTGTGTGTGTATAAAGGTGCCATGGTGCATATGTGGGATTCAGAGGACAACTGGCAGGAAATAGTTCCATTCTCTTCTTCCATCATGTGGGTCCCAAGGCAACTTTGTTGCCAAACTTGGCATAAAGCCAACACCATCTCAAAGGCTGTGTGTGTGTGTGTGTGTGTGTGTGTGTGTGTGTGTGTGTGTACAAACAATTATTTTGGGCCTAATCCTGAATTCCAGGATTGTCCTTGTATTGAGTGTTAACAAGGAGATCAAGGAACTAGGCAGACCTGGATTCAGACACACAGAGATGTACCTGGCAGCTGGATCACAGGACATGTCACTCTGTCCCTTAGGAATGGCTAATGTGCTGACGGGCCCCAAGCGGAACCTGATGGCCATGGCCCGCACCTGGTGGAATCAGTTCAGTGTGACAGCTCTGCAGCTGCTGCAGGCTAACCGAGCTGTATGTGGCTTCCACCTGGGCTACCTGGACGGTGAGGTGGAGCTTGTCAGTAGCGTGGTTGCCCGCCTCCTGGCTCTGTACAATCAGGGCCACATCAAACCTCGAATTGACTCAGTCTGGCCCTTTGAGAAGGTAAGCCTGGTGGCAACAGGAGGGCTAAGAGCCCAGGCCCCCCGGAGAGGATCAGGGCCAGATTAGCTCTGATTAGCTGTGAGGTGGGGCAGGCAGGCAGCATCAGGAATGGTCTTCTCTTTCTCTCCAGGTGGCCGATGCCATGAAGCAGATGCAGGAGAAGAAAAACATAGGCAAAGTGGTCCTGGTGCCCGGGCCTGAGAAGGAGACCTAGGGCCAGCGGCTGAGGGCCCTGGAGAGCCGGGAAGGGAGCCGATGGGAAGCCCTGTAGTGTTGCCCACCAGCCTCTCACATTTCACCCTGTCCTGATGCTCAACCCTCCCTCCCCCAGAAAAGGTCTCTTGCTGATGATGGCTTCCCTGCTCTGAGCTTGCTCAGGGCTCTCCCTCCCCCTTCCTGCCCTCAGGAGAGGTTGGGAAGTGACCACTTGGATGTCTGGGCCCTGCCAAGGGGACAGGGAGGGTCAGCAGGAGGCTGGCTGCTTCCTGCCCATCCCCCACCCTCTCCCTGGGCCTGCCATGCTGCTTTTGTGCCAAGGTTAGCCAGTCCCTCCCTATCCTACCCTGTGTGCTTCCACCTCAAGCCTCATCTTCCCTCCTGCCCCACCCCCACCCAAAGAATCTATGTGTCAGCTCAGGATGTGGGACTAATCTGTGTGAGTGAGTCCAGCATGTACCTGTGTCTCCATAGTATCCACGCAACCCAGGCCAACAAGGCCCACCCCTGGACTTGATCAGTATCCAACCTTGTCTCCTGTCCCCAGTGTTGTAAGCACAATTAGACTTCTTCCACCTCCAGTTTGCTGCCCCCTACAGCAAGGGCAGGAATCAGCCCGACTCCCTAGCTCACGCTCTGGGAGGGGTACTGGGTACCCCACCCTTCACTGAGGTCTCTGGATTTGTCTCAGTGCCTTAGCATCGGAAAACCTGTGCTTATATGTGTGTGTGTGTAGGGGCAGCCCTATCTCTGGCTCCTTTTCCACCCTTCTCCCCAGTGCCTTCCTCGTCCTGGTGGAGCTGAGGCCTACTCCTCCCCAGTCCAACACTGCCAAAAATCTGTGTATGTGCCAGGGGTCAGGGGCGGGGGGTAGAGGGCAGCTCCAGCCTCTGGGGATCAATTGCTTTTCCTGCGGTCCGTGTGGCCTGTCCTGTCTCTGTCAGTGGTGAAGAAGAAAGGCTGGATCAGCTAGAGTTCTGGGAGACACCTCTAGGTCTCATTCCAGGACCAAAGTGAGAATTCAAGCACATTTCCTTTGCTATCTAGGGAGGAGGCAGCTCTGCTGTTCAGCCCCAAACTTTGTTTACACTGGTGGGGGAGGAGGAGCTTGGGCAAGGGAATTACTGGTCTGGTTAAAAGGGCCAGGGCTACTGGTGCCAAAGTGGGGACCTTTGAGGCTAGGAGGGAATACCTGCTGCTTCGGAGCTTGGACTAGAGAGAGCTCTTACTCCAGCCACTGTCAGAAGGGGTGTGGAGGGAAGGACCCAGCCTCTTTGTCGTCTAATTGAGGCCTCCATGTAGGAAGTGTGATTTCTGCTTTTGTGTCCCCCCAACCCCCACCCCATTACCACAGCTGCCTTTGTGTCTGTGTTAATAAAAAGCCAAACCCTGAGTCTTGACTGGATGTTGTATCTGAGAGTTCCTGGAGAGTGGGTGGTGGTGGTGTGCCCGGTCACTTTTTTTTTTTTTTAAAGATTTATTTATTATTGTAAATAATTACACTGTAGTGTCTTCAGACACTCCAGAAGAGGGAGTCAGACCTCATTACAGGTGGTTGTGAGCCACCATGTGGCTGCTGGGATTTGAACTCAGGACCTTTGGAAGAGCACTTGGTGCTCTTATCACCAGCCCGGTGGTGCACACTTTTAATCTCAGCAGTTGGAGGCAGAGACAGGCAGCTCTGAGTTCCAGGCCAGCCTGGTCTACAGAGAAAATACCACAGGATATACAGAGAAATCTGGGAGGGGGGGGGAGAGAAAGTGAGCCAATGGAAAGCCAGTACCAAGGTCTGGGTTCTGCCCTCTCCCTCAGCTATCTTGAAGTACATCACACCTGGTTGGTACTTTCACTGATCTTGGTAGTATTAGGTGGTAAGTGGTCTCAGTCCCCAGCAGGTGGACATGCAGATCTAGCTTGACTCAGAAGTGAAGACAGCCAGCCCCTGCTGCCCTGAAGGCACGACCACCAGGGCCTCCACCTCCCCGCCCCCACGGGTGGGCTTCTGGAAGTGGATCTCCAGGATGTCATGCAGCTCTTGGGCATCCAGGACATCGGGAATATTTGTCACCAGCACTGAATGAGGTGCTTGCTGGAATTTGATCTAGAAAAGGAGACAGGAAATGAATGGCAAGGGCTCATGGGAATGCAGGGCAGTGGGGAGCAGAGGTTGGAACAAGGAACATCCCACAAAAATATGGGATGGGACTGGGAGCTTAGGCTCCTGTGCGGGCCAGAGAGGTTGGGGGGGGGGGGGCACTGAGCCCTCTCTGACAAGTAGATGCTTCCCCAAGCCCACCTTCACTTACCTCAGCTTTCTGGATTTCCCCACTCACATAGGGAGAGACCCTCAGGAGGGCCTGCTGCCGGCCTAGTGGGACTCTGAACTGGCCAACCTGGCATAAGTGCTGAGCCACTGTGGGAGACAGGGAAGGTGGCCTTGGAGCCTTCTCTTCCCCAGTCTCATGCACCCTGGCCCCCTACCTCCTCAGCAAGACGCTTGCTTACCTTCTTCATCAGCAAATCCTAGCATGACGGTTCCTTGCAGCATCTCCCGGGTCTCCACATCCCCACCTCCGTGCTTGGCCTTGCCAAAGAAGATCTCCAGCTTGTCCAGCAACTCTTCCTCACTCAGCCTAAGTCCAGCAGGAAAGCCACTGACTAGCACCCTGTGGCTATCCGGCCGGCTGGACACCTAGCAGAAGACAGGGCAGGCTCAGCTGACCCACTCATCCATAGGACCCAAATGCTGAATCCCACCACCTATTGCATGGAGGACCCTGCCATTCTGTCACCTGGATGTTGGTCACCACAGGCAGCTCCAAGGGCTGGATCTGCACCCGCAGCCGGCAGTCCTCTATGTCAACTTTATGTTCCTTTTGTTGTAGCAGCCGATCAACCACTGCGGGTGGAGGGACAGGGTCAGTATTGGGAAACCTTAGGATCTCCCCTCTGAGCCTTCCCCAAACATCTCTTCACACACCAAGGCTAACCTTTGGGGTCCTCAAAGGTGACCAGAGCAGAACCTCCAGGCAGAGGGCAGCAGATCTTCAAGTTAGAAACTAGGAACTTGGGCACTTGTGTGCCCTGCTTAGTTTGGCCTTGGAATACCAGAGGGACTTCGGGCACTGGGAATGGGATCTAAAGGTTGGGAGAAGGAGGCAAGTAACAACCTTGAAAAGTAGGAGAGGTCCCCCACCGCTCCCTTCTGGGCAGAATGTACCCCCCAATTCTGTCTGATGTGCAGTGCAGAAGGCCTTCATAGAAGAGCTGGGTTTTGTGGGTACAGGCACGTCACACCAGCCACTTGTCATACAAGCTCTTGGCTTGTCCTCGCACAAGCCTGGGAGGTAGGTAACTTCACCTCACAGATGAAAAAACTCAGATCAAAGAGCTCAAACAATGTACTTGAGGTCACATAGCGAGGAAATAAGTAATTACATATATGCATGTGCATCTGTGTGTGTGTGTGTGTGTGTGTGTGTGTGTGTCCAGGTACCCATGCAAGGCCAGGAGAGGGTGTTGTTTCTCCTGCAACTGGAGTTACAGGTAGTTATGAGTTGCCCCATCTAGGGGCCAGGAACTGAACCTGTGTCCTCTGCCAGAGCTGCAGTGTTCTTTGCCACTGAGCCATCTCCTCCGCCCCTTTCTACCCAGGAATAAGGCAGTTCCCACCTGACCTTGTCTCTGGAAGAGCCTGTGCGCTCCCTTTTGAGCTGCTGCAGCTCCTGCAGCCTCATCCTGAGCCTGGCTTGCTCCTCCTGAAGACTGTAGATGACCTGTTGGAGCAGAAGGGAGTAAGAAAACAGCCATCAGCCTTTCTAGAACCTGGAGGAGGGGATGGAGGCTGGGCTCTCCAGAGCAGAGATGATGTTCTGATCTCTGAACACTCCCAACCCCTCCTCCCTGGCCTGGTCCTAACCCAGTCTACCCATGGGCCTGCAACAGCTACAAATGATGAGCAAGCCAAGTCCAGAGCTCTTGCTACATTGTGGCCCTGGGCAGAACCATCATTGTACAACGAGGATGAAAACAACTGAAACCTCTAGAAGGATCCAGGGCTTAAAGTAGCGAGGCTTCATACCACTTTGCTAACGTTTTGTTGTTCTGGGGACTGAACCCTGGTCCTTCAACCTGACATTCAAGGTGCACACTATCACTGAGCTATGCGTCCCAGGCTGCTAGTTAATATTTGCTGAGCTAGATCTGTTTGCTTTCTTTCTACATTTAGTTGCGTGAGGAGTCCTGAGGACTCCTACTTTGTGGAGTCCGTTCTTTCCTCCCTCCCTGTGGGTTCTGAGGATTATACTCAGGTTGCCAGTCTAGTTCAGCAAGCACCTTTACCCCTTTTTTTCTTCCCTCTTTTCCCCACCTCCTCTCCTTCCTCCTTCTTTTGATGATAAAAGTCAAGTAGCAGGCTGGGCATGGTAGCACATGCCTTTAGTCCAACACCTGGGGCTACACAGAGAAACATCCATCGTCTCAGAAAAACAAAACCAAAAAAAACCCTCAGGTAGCCCAGGCTGGCCTCATACTCTTTATGAAGTCATGGGTGAACTTGAACTCAAGTTCCCACCTCCTCAGAGCTGGAATTCCAGACATGTACCACCATGCCAGATTTCTGCAATACAAGGATTGAACTCAGGACTTCCCCAAGTACATATTCTATTCTACTAAGCTACATCTCCAGCCCTTCCCTCAGTTGTCTCGAGGCAGAGTAGTCATGGATAGTCCCAATTGGAAATCTGCTCACCACCCTAGCTCAGGCTGGTCTCAAAATCACAGCAATCCTACTTCAGCCTGCAGAGTTCAGGGATTACAGGCATGAGCTACCCGACCCATAAACTAAACCTTTCAAAATGACTATATCACTCAATTCTTGTTACAACGCTATGGATGTAACTGTCTTATCCCAACTTTATAGATGAAGGGATGAACTGAAAAAAGATTAAAGGATTTGTCAAAAGTCATTCAGCCAGGCCAACTGATGCCGGAGGGCTCTGCCAATCAGTGCTTTCCAGTGAAGAAATGAAATCCAGAGAGGAGAGGGAATTTGCATATCCCAGCTTTCCTCTTTCCACACACCAAGCAGCCTTTCTCAGGTTGGTGTGCATTGGAATGAGTCCAAACAGAACAGCCACAGAACAGAGAGGGAGGAATACCCATGAATGCACCTTTGTTTGTGGCAGAGCTCAGGAGGGCACGAGGAAACCTGATAATTGAGACTGACCCAGAGAACGTCACCTTTACTTGGAACGATCCAACCTGACTTGATCTCCTCTGTATCCCTAATATCTAGAGAAGTCTCTGGAACAAAACAGGCATCAGTAAACATTCGACAAATGAAGCATGTGACATGTGAAATGGAGCCCATTACAGGTGTCACTGAAGACACTGTGTAGGTTTGTTCTGTTTGGAGCAGAGGAAAACTAGAGCTTGAACCACTCAGAAATGGTGAAAGGTCCCTGTTTATATCCGTGACTCAGAGGTTACAGGTGAAAGGTCCCTCTTTATATCTGTGACTCAGAAGTTACAAACAGTGCGTTTGAGGGCCAGTAAGGTAGCACCAAGGAGTCAGGATCCCTGTGGGAGGATGAGTTTTTATATTTCCCCAAGAAGATGTGGTTCCAATAATCTCTATATCTTTTTTCTTTTTAGAAATAAGTTTTTGGGGCTGGTGAGATGGCTCAGCGGGTAAGAGCACCGACTGCTCTTCTGAAGGTCCTGAGTTCAAATCCCAGCAACCACATGGTGGCTCACAACCACCCCTCTTCTGGTGCATCTGAAGACAGCTACAGTGTACTTATTTATAATAATAAATAAATCTTTAAAAAAATAATTCTTTGTTGTTTTGTTTTGGGTTTTTGTTTGTTTGTTTTTTGGGAGAGTTGGGGGTTTGTTTGTTTTGGGTTTTTCGAGACAGGATTTCTCTGTATAGCTCTGGCTATCCTGGCTCTCACTCTGTAGCCCAAGCTGGGCTCAAATTCAGAGATTTTTTCCTGCCTCTGCCTCCTGAGTTCTAGGATTAAAGTTGTGTACCACCAGTTGATCTGGTGTGTGTGTGTGTGTGTGTGTGCACATCCACATCCACACGTGGAACAAGGCAGATGTCAGTTCTCTCCTTCTATCCTGTTTAGACAAGGTCTCTCAGGTGTCACCACTGCACAGACCAGGCTAGCACTGGACTTCTTGGAACAGAAAAGTCTGTAGCTGCCACCTTGACATTGGAGCACTGGGGTTATAGATGCAAGATACTATGCCCAGCTTTATTTGGGTTCTAGGGATTCAAACCCAGGCCCTCATGCTTACACAGCAGGGACCTTGACCACTGAGCCATGTTCCCTACCTACTATGTAACATTTTATCTTTTTAAAAACTATTATTGGTCGTATACATTTTCATTTTTCTTTTTTGTTTTGGTGTTTTGGATACAAGGTCTCTAGATAGCCCAGCTAATTCTAAACTCAAGCAATCCTCCTGCCTCAGCCTCCAGAGCACTGACTGGAATCACAGGAATGCACCATGCTCCTGCCTTTCTCCTGTTATAGAAGATGCTACAAGAGTAATCATTGTACCGATGTTCTCTGTTCACAGTGGGATAATCCTATTGTGAGTAGAAAACACTGTTAATCCAAAATGCATTAACATTTGGATCTGGGATGACCAAAACTAAGAGAACCAACAGTGGAGCCGAAAAGGGCCAGAGCCACCTGCAGTTGATTCTTTGCTCTCACTACACTGGATGCATTTGCAACAAGCCACTAAGAACTATTGCTATTTGGAACACAGTAGAGGTTGCTGCCACCAGGAACATTTCTGAAGTAAGTGTCTTTGATGGTCCTGTGCTTGCCATACTTTCGCATGAGCTGGTCCATTCATCACAAGGTGGTCAGGAATCAATTTTGCTGAAGTCTAGAAGGACTGAACACCTCCACCTGATTCAGATTTGTTAGCAAAGCCCATGTGAAAAAAAGCTTGCTTCATAAGAAAGAAAACCAAACCTCTTCTGAGAATCATAAAATAAAATAAAAATCATATTTATTCTAATGTAAGAGTGAATGAGTCGCCGGGCGGTGGTGGTGGACGCCCTTAATCTCAACACTTGGGAGGCAGAGGCAGGTGGATTTCTGAGTTTGAGGCCAGCCTGGTCTACAGAGTGAGTTCCAGGACAGCCAGGGATACACAGAGAAACCCTGTCTCAAAAAACCAATAAAAAAAAAAAAAAGAAAGAAAGAAAAGAAATGCATTGAATAGGGCTAGAGAGATGGCTTAGCGGTTAAGAGCACTGACTGCTATTCTGAAGGTCAGGAGTTCAAATCCCAGCAACCACATGGTGGCTCACAACCATCCATAGTGAGATCTGACACCCTCTTCTGGTGTGTCTGAAGACAGCTACAGTGTACTTATATACAATGAATAAATAATAAATATAATAAAAAAAAAAGAAAGAAAGAAATGCATTGAATAAACCAGTTGTGGTAGTGTAAGCCTACAGTCCCAGCACTAGGGAGGCTGAAGCAGGAAAACTGAATGTGAGGCCAGCTTGGGTTACATATCCAGACCCTGTCCCAATAAATAAGTAGGAAGGAAGAATGAGAGACACACAGAGGAAGTACTCTGAATTCACTTGCCGTGGTGGTTTATTTAGCATGGCGGACATCAGCTGCCATCCGCATGACTCCTTGCCATCCGCAGAGATAACATCATATCACAAACGGAAGAGATCAAAATTCAAAGAGCACTTCCTCGCTAGGTATGCTGGTGCACGACTTTAACCCCAGCACTGGGGAGGCAGGTGGAACTCAGAGAGCTTGAGCCCAGTCTGGTCCACATTGAGACGTCCAAGCCTAACAGGTCTACGTGGTGAGACTCTGCCTCAAAAGCCAAACAAAAGTAAATGATGAAAGAAGACACTCCCTACTGAGTGTGTATCACTCTCTGCGAGGACTCATCTGTGCGTGAACTTCTGACCATTGCCTTTATGATAAGTATAACTGCTAATTGCTTAATCCAAATGCTCCAGTTGCTACACTGTGACCTGCTTCCCTTCCCACTCCCTCCCCCCAGCCCCAAGCTTCTTGCTGGAAACAGAAGCAGGGACCTTATGTTAAGCACACGCTCGATACCAGAGCTACCTCCCAGCCTATGAGGTGATTTTGTGAAACTTGAATGAGAACCCCATGTGTACCTGTCAGGTAAATAGGTCCTCAGTAGCCACTGATCCACTTCCCCTGCCTGCTGGGTAAATGGCATTAGACTAAAATGGTGGGCAGGAGGGTGGAGGGCGGGGAGCCGGCTGGTGAGATAGCTCAATGATAAAAGCACAAGACACATAAGACTGATGACTTGAGTTTGACCCCAGATACCATGGTGGGAGGAGGGAACTTCCGGAAAGTTGTCCTGTGACTGGCACATGCTCACCATGGCAAGTGAGCTCACACACACACACACACACACACACACACACACAACAACAACAACAACAACAGTAATAAAGATTATGAAGTGATTAAAAAGACACATCATTGACAGGGCAGAGATGACTCAGCAGTAAAGAGCACTGACTGCTCTTACAGAGAATTCAAGTTTGGTTCCCACCACCCACATGTTGGTTTACAGTCACCTTAACTACCCTGGAAGGAGTCCAGTATCCTCTTCTGACTGACCTCTGAGGGTTCCAGGCATGCACATGGTGCACATACATACATGTAGGCAAAACACTCATACACGTAAAATAAGATCAATAAATCTGAGGCTAGAGACATGGCTCCGCAGTGATGAACATTGGCTGATCTTGTAGAGGGTTTAAATGTAGGAAACTAAACATGGGTTTAATTCCCAGTACTCATGTAACTCCAGATCCAGGTACTTTAATGCCCTCTTCTATCCTCCATAGCTACAGGGCATGCAAGTGGCCCGCAGACATATACACAGGCAAGATACCATATAATGATAAAAGATAAGTTAATCTAAAACAAATTTATTGTTATTGTTTATTTTTGGATTGATATAAGATTTCTTGGGGTTAGAGAGATGGCTCAGCCGTTAAGAGCACTGACTGAGTTTAATTCCCAGAGGTCCTAGTTTAATTCCCAGTCACCACATGGTGGCTCACAACCATCTGTAATGGGTTGGATGCCCTCTTCTGGTGTGTCTGAAGACAGCTACAGTGTACTCATGTACATAAAATAGGTAAATAAATATTTTTTTTTCAAGGCAGGGTTTCTCTGTATAGCCCTCGCTGTCCTGGAACTCACTCTGTAGACCAGGCTGGCCTGGAACTCAGAAATCCGCCTGCCTCTGCCTCC
>NW_022196911.1:97496979-97529917 GCF_008632895.1 Mastomys coucha | reverse complement strand
TAGACCAGGCTGGCCTCAAACTCAGAAATTCGCCTGCCTCTGCCTCCCAAGTGCTGGGATTAAAGGTGAGTACCACTACTGCCCAGCTCTAAAGAATTTTTTTTAAAAAAAGATAAGAGGCTGAGAAGATGGCTCAGCTGTTACAAATACTTGCTGTTCTTGCAGAGAGAGGACCTAGGTTAGTTCCCAGAACCTTTTTTGGGAGGGGTTGTTTGTTTGTTTTTGTTGTTTGAAAATGTGTTTTTCAAACACCCATGTGTTTTGCCTGTGTCTGAGGACCATGTGCATGCAGTACCAGAGGGGGCCAGAAGAAGGTACCAGATCCCCTAGAAATGAAGTTACAGAAGGCTGTTGGGCTCCAGGTGAGTGCTAGGAACACTGTTCTTCTGGAAGAACAATCAGTGGTGTTAACCACTGAGTAATCTCTCTAGCAAAGTTGGCAGGATTTTTAAAAAAATGTATATTTTAAAATTGTTTATATTTATGGGTGTTTCGTCAGCATGTATGTCAGCGCACCACGTGGGTGCCTGGTGCCAGGAACGAGAACTAGAGTTAGCCAACAGGTTGGTGGTGAGAACTGAAGCGGGGTTCTCTGCAAGAGCAACACATACTCTTAACTGCTGAGCCATCTCTCCAGGCTGCTACTTTAATTTTCAAGACAGGGTCTCTCACTCACTAACCTGGGCTGAGTGGCTCACCAACAAACCCCAGGGGCGTGCTTGTCTCTTTCTGCTAGGATTACAAGCACATGCCACTGTGCTATTTTTGTTGTTGTTTTATCTCAGTTCTTTTTTTTTTTTTTTAAGATTTACTTATTTATTAGATGTAAGTACACTGTAGCTGTCTTCAGACACACCAGAAGAGGGTGTCAGATCTTATTACGGGTGGTTATGAGCCACCATGTGGTTGCTGGGATTTGAACTCATGACCTTTGGAAGAGCAGACAGGACTCTTCCTGCTGAGCCATCTCACCAGCCCAATTTTTTTTTTTAAAGATTTATTTATTTTATGTGTATGAGTACACTAGCTGTACAGATGGTTCGCTCCAGCCCCACCTCCGGCATAGTATGCTGTAGCTGTCTTCAGATGCACCAGAAGAGGGCGTCAGATCTTATTACGGGTGGTTGTGAGCCACCGTATGGTTGCTGAGATTTGAACTCAGGACCTTCGGAAGAGCAGTCAGTGCTCTTAACCTCTGAGCCATCTCGCCAGCCCGTTATCTCAGTTCTTAAGGACTGAATTTCTTCTCATATTATCTCTCTCTATTTTTTAAAGATTTATTTATTTATTGGTTTTTTCAAGACAGGGTTTCTCTGTGTAGTCCTGGCTGTCCTGGAACTCACTCTGTAGACCAAGCTGGCCTCGAACTCAGAAATCCGCCTGCCCTCTGCCTCCCAAGTGCTGGGATTAAAGGCATGTGTCACCACCGCCTGGCCAAGATTTATTTATTTTTATGTATGTGAGCACATTGTCTCTCTTTTCAGACACACCAGAAGAGGGCGTCAGATCCCATTATAGATGGTTGTGAGCCACCATGTGGTTGCTGGGAATTGAACTCAGGACCTCTGGAAGAGCAGTCAGTCCGCTTAACCGCTGAGCCATCTCTTCAGTCCCCTTCTCATACTCTTACAGACTGAGCTAGCGCCCTAACCCTCCCTCTAGATATCCTTGTGAAGAAGTTTAATATCCCTAGATAGCAAGTGAAGAAATGGGGATTAGACTGTAAACTTTAGAAAGGCTAACGTTTGGTCCAGTGCAACGTGTCTGAAGAAACTAGGATCTGAAACCAGGCAAGTTTGCTCTTCTTTGCTCCTTTTCCTTATTTGGCTTCAAATAGCTCTTTTTTTTTTTAATTGTCTCTGCGAGGCAAATGGAAGTTTTCCGTGCCAGACAGCTAACAAGGGAAGACAGAGCTGTTGACAAGCTGCATTGGATCCCTCCTCACAGGTGGCTGCCCACTGTAGGACACTGTGCTTGCTCCCAAGGCATCACTGGCAGGCAGATTTCACAGCTCAACCTAGCTTATAGAGGTGGCCTCAGTCAGAGGCACTGAGAGAGGAGACCACCCGTCCCAGAGACAGAGAGGACCAATGGTCAGGTTGATGTGGCAATCTGAGGGGAGGAGCTGGGAAGTACCTTTGCTGTTAGAACAGCCAAAAGCCTTTGACTTTTACAGCTTTCTACAAATCCAAAACATACATGCACATGAAGAATTACCAAGGTCCTGACTTGGGGTGTCAGAGTTTTGAGGCAATAGGTAAATGACCAGCTCCACAGGCCAAGGTATCTAAGTTCTCTACTTCTCTCCCACCCTCAGCAGGTCAGAGCTAAGCAGTTCTCAGCCTAGAACACTCTGTGTTCCCCTCCACATGCGAGGCAAATGCTCTCTTGCTCCCTTACTTACAGCTTGCAGGGTCATAGACATGGCTCTCTCACGTCAGGCTTCAGAGCAGGGTTCAAAGTGGAGAGTTCTGAAACACTCAACTCCTTATTTAAACTCTCAGAGGTGGCTTTGGTCTCCTCAGCCTCCAGCAGTCTGAAACACACTTCCACTTTCGTTTCTGCCTCTGAGCACACAGCCCCGCCCTTGGGAGGAGCCTCCTAAGTCATCAACTCTAACCACCTAGACAGGCATGTGCTCCTGGGACTGGAAAGGGAAGACTGTCCAACTAACCTTCCCAGGCAGCCAATTCTAGCATAAACCTATTGGGTAGGGTAGGATTCTTTTTTTAAGATTTTATTTTATGTATATGAGTACCCTATTGCTCCCTTCACACCAGAAGAGGGCATGCGATCTCACTATAGATGGTTGTGAGTCCACTTGATGGCAATTGAACTCAGGACCTCTGGGAGAGCAGTCAGTGCTCCTAACCGCTGAGCCATCTCTCCAGCCCCCAATTGGCAGGATTCTTAAGACTTCGAGACAGACAGACTCTCAGTAATGTAGCTCTAGTTGGCTTCAAACTCTGACATCTGCTTTTGCCTCCAAAAGGCTGTGATTAAAGAAATGAATTGCCGGGAGGTGGTGGCGCACGCCTTGAATCCCAGCACTTGGGAAGCAGAGGCAGGCAGATTTCTGAGTTCGAGGCCAGCCTGGTCTACAGAGTGAGTTCCAGGACAGCCAGGGATACACAGAGAAACCCTGTCTCGAAAAAAAAGAAAAGAATCAAGTGGTGGTGGCACACGTCTTTGATCTCAGCATTAAATGGGGCAGGTGAATCTCTGTGATCAGTCAAGCAAGCCTAGTCTACAGAGTGATTTTTCAGGGCAGCCATAGCTACACAAAGAAACCCTACCTCCAAGACCCAAAAAAATAAAGGGCTCAGCAACTGAGTAATAACTGTTATTCCAGAGGACCCAGGTTCAACTCGCAGAATCCACATAGCCAGTTTGCAACTTTTTTGTTGTTTTTCGAAACAGGGTTTCTCCTGTATAGCCCTGGCTGTCCTGGGCTCACTCTGTAGACCAGGCTGGCCTCAAACCCAGAAATCCTCCTGCCTCTGCCTCCCAAGTGCTGGGATTAAAGGCATGTGCCACCACTGCCCAGCAACCTATTTTTTTAAAGATTTATTTTATGTATATGAGTACACTGTAGCTATACAGATGGCTGTGAGCCATCATTTGGTATATGGTTGCTGGGAATTGAACTCAGGACCTCTGCTCACTCTGGCCCAAAGATTTATTACTATATTTAAGTACATTGTAGCTATCTTCAGACACACCATTAGAGGGCGTCAGATCTCATTATGGGTGGTTTGTGAGCCAACATGTGGTCCCTTAGACAGACATGCAGGCCAAAATAAAACCACACCACTAAAAAAAACAGAACCCAGCACATCCAGCATATATTTAGAAATTATGTTTATGATGTGGGTAACCATGCACTGTTGTGTAGGCCTGGGGGTAATATTACTTGCGAGTTGGTATTGTCAGCCTTAGCATTTTGCCCTCCCTTAAAAAACCAGTGTGTGGGCTTGTGTAAGTGACATGGGTGCTGGGAAACAAAATCTCAAGAGCAGAGTTCCTAACTGTTGAGCCAATGGTGCCTCCAGCCTCAGGACTTCTCTAAATCAGTTAGCACAAGCTTTGCAATGCAGAATGTACCCTGACAAAGCTTTTTTTAATATTTTATCATTTTATATATGCGAGTACACTGTAGCTGTCTTCATACACACTATTAGAGGGCGTCAAATCTCATTACAGATAGTTGTGAGCCACCATGTGGTTGCTGGGAACTGAATTCAGGACCTCTGGAAGAACAATCGGTGCTCTTAATCACTCACTGAGCCATCACTCCAGCACCCCCCCCCAAGCTTCTTAACCATGCACTAGTCAGAATCCTTATGCTTCTGAAATGGTGCCACAATACACTGGCTGGCTTCAACTTTGGAGATCCACCTTGAGTAAGGTCCTCATACTTGTATTTTCTGAGTGTGCGCATGAGGTAAGGGGTGGGAGTGGCTTCAAAACAGGGTCTGTTACCATGGGCTGTCTAGAACTTACCATGTAGACCGTGATGGCCACAAACTCAAAGATCTGCCAGCCTCTGCCTCTAGAGTGCTGGGATTAAAGGGAAGCGCCACCCCTGCCCAGTACTATGGCTATGATCTTAATCTCTGCTTTACTTCTTTTCCTGTAGTGTTGTCAAGAACCCTGTGTTACAAGAATGAGGTTCCTAATGGGAGGCAGTATTGAGCCTCACCGTCCCAATCTGAGGACACTTGTGTTTCTCATTAAAAAAAAAAAAAAAAAAAAAAAAAATGCCAGGAGCAGCCAGGGGGTGGTGGTGCAGGCCTTTAATTCCAGCACTTGGGAGGCAGAGGCCAGGAGCAGCTGGTGGGCAAATGCTCACTTTCCTCAAGGAGGCTGTCATGCCACCAGATGGTTACCCAGCCGAGGCTCAAGTCTCACCACAACACACCTATTTCATTTCCCCAGTCTCTTTCCCAAGAAATGTAATAGGCAGACACTTGTTTTTTTTTTTTTTTAAATTTTTAATGACGAAAACAAAATATACCTAAAAGCGAAGCTTCTGGAAAAACCATTTGTTCTTCCCTGTCTTGTATCTAGAAAGGAAAAAAAATAAACAAGTGACACACAGGAGAAAAATAAACAGGAAAACAAATTCTTTGACAAGAAGCAGTAACTGTATTCAACAAACATAGGACCCACTTACCGCTCCTCAAACTTGACCTTGGCCTCTCGCCTGGCCTTGCGTTTCAAAGCTGGGTCCCTGAACACATCCTTATTGACAACAGTCTTGTCCAAGGGGATATCCACAGAGTACCTGGGTTAACAGTGCAGAGGCAAGATTAGCTAGGGACACCAGGAAACTAATTTCTCCAGAGACCTGGTGTGGTCACAATACAACTCCTCAGCAGCACAGCCAGGAATGTCCACCATGCCACACCTTCATGCAATTCCTAGGAAATTCTCATTTTGTCCTCAAATTTCTGAAACTCCTTTTAAGAGGTGAGATTCACCACACCAGACCTCTCTCTTTTGGAGACAGGGTTTCTCTGTTTAGCCCTGGCTGTCCTCTGTCCTTGAACTGAGAAATCTGCCTGCTTCTGCCTCCTAAGTGCTGGAATTAAAGGCGTGTGCCACCACTGCCTGGCTCCTTAAAGAAAAAAAAAAAAAAGATTTGCTGGGCAGTGGTGATGCCTTTGATCCCACCAGCACTTGGGAGGCAGAGGCAGGTGGATTTCTGAGTTCAATGCTAGCCTGATCTACAGAGTGAGTTCCAGGACAGCCAGGGCTATACAGAGAAACCCTGTCTCAAAAAACAAAAAATTATTTATTTTATGTATATAGGTACACTGTAGCTGTCTTGAGACATATCAGAAGAGGCTGTCAGATGGTTATAAGTCACCATGTGGTTTCTGGGAATTGAACTCAGGACCTTTGGAAGAGCAGTCAGTGCTCTTAACTACTGAGCCATCTATCTCACCAGCCCCAGACCTTACTTTCAATGCAACAGCTGGCTATCTCTCCAGCTGGATTTTCCTTAGCCAGGTATGGCGCACACCTGTAACACCAGTACCCCAGAGGCTAAGATGAGATCTCACACTAGCCTGAACTGAGCAAACTAGTATGGCTCTAAGAGTAAGACAGCCCCAGCAACAAATCCTGAGGACACATGCTGCTGCGCCCCAAGAAATCTAGTTCAGGACCCCTCAATTCCCCTAGATCAAGAGAGCCTATTCGAGGGACCTGTCACTACATAGCTATAGCTGGGAGATCCACCTGCCTCGGCCTGTTAAACGCTAGGATCCTAACTGCATTACCGCCTTGCCTAAAAAGAGATTTAGGGGAGGTGTCTAGAGAGAGAGAGAGAGAGAGAGAGAGAGAGAGAGAGAACAGTAGTAACAGTAGTTAACTGTCAGCACTTATGGTGTGGCCATACATGAAAGCAAAACATCTACATACATAAACCACCACCAACAAAACTAAAACAAAAAGCAAACAAACAAAACCAAAACTGGGTGGTAGTGCTGATCCCTTTAAACCTAGCACTTGATAGAGGCAGGTGGATTAGGTAGTTCAAGCTAGCCTTGACTAGCCTAGAATGTATGTGTTTCTGTGCACATGAACACAGGTTCCCTCCGGAGATCAGAAAAGGGTGCCTGATTTTCTGGAGATAGTATAGGCAGCTTGGAGCCTTTTAATATTGTCAGGTTCTGGAAATTAAACTCAGCTGCTCCACAAAAATAAAATAACTATCCTAATGACCACGCTGTCGCTACCCTGGTTCAAAACAAAACTGCAGAGCCCTCTCCTTCCACCCTTATGCGGGTTCAAGGGATTGAAGTCTGGTCACCACCAGCAGGCCCTAAGCTCTCTTACAGCCCAAAGAAAATCAGTCATCTTGTACAAAGGTGAGAGAGGCAGAGCAGATCATGTCTCTGAGAAAGACAAATCCAGCAATCTAC
Organism: Mastomys coucha; assembly: GCF_008632895.1. Classification (NCBI taxonomy): domain Eukaryota; kingdom Metazoa; phylum Chordata; class Mammalia; order Rodentia; family Muridae; genus Mastomys; species Mastomys coucha. The sequence continues at coordinate 97,522,985 of NW_022196911.1, read as the reverse complement.
ATTTAATAAGGTCAAGCCGGAGAACAGAAAACCTTTAAAGGGACCTGAGACAGGATGCTCACACCTGAAATCCAAAACACAGGACTCCAAATGTGAAGATAGCCTTGTGCAAAAACGGATGCAGAAGATAAAATGAACTACAGACTATTATCAAGTCTACTCGCTTCTCCCAACAACACTGTCGTCAAACACGAGATCTGGTTTTTTTTTTTTTTTTTTTTTTGGTCTTTCAAGACAGGGTTTCTCTGTGTAGCCCTGGCTGTCCTGGAGCTTATTCTGTAGGCTGGAAAATCCACATGCCTCTGCCTCCCAAGTGCTGGGGTTACAGGTGTACACTGCCTGGCAAACCCAGGGTCTTACATCTGCTGGGCAGTGCACGGTTATACAAGCTTAGCATTCTTAAGACCAAGAGAAGAGGATCTAGAGACTATGATGGCCCATTCTTAAACCACAGGCTACTTTTTCTCCTCAGCAGAGGATATGAACTTCCACTCCCATTTCTGGAAGGCTCACCTTGTGGGCATGAGGTGGTTGTAGTTATAAACTTTCACAAAGGACTTGATCTTGGATCGCCTGGCGATTTTCTTCTTGCCCATGGCAGCTGTCACTTTGCGGGGATAGCGGTCAATTCCAGCCACCAGGGCATGGCTGTAAGGGCGGTCCGAGGTGCCATCGTCAATGTTCTAGATGAGAAAAGGGAAAAAGCCACGCGTTACCGCTTAGGCCCTGTCTTAGTAAAACTGTGCTTATTAAACATACCCTCCCCAACTCTAGACCACTATAGAAGACAGTCATTCGATGCCAAGAGTCAACAGGAGTGATGCTAGGCGCCCCCAACACCTTCCTCAATTTAAACAGTTAAGGTTAGAGCTGAGACAGCAAAGCTGGCAGCCTCATCTGTTTTAGATAAATGACAGGAGCAAGAAGCTGGGAAGTGTTCTTAACAGCAAAGCCAGTGGTCTTGTGGCTAGGACAAGGGGTATAAAACTGGTAAGAAGCAAGTAGCAAAAAGGTTAAATACACCCAGGGAATGCTCCCAAGTGCTGGGGTTACAGGTGTGCACTGCCTGGCAAACCCAGGGTCTTACATCTGCTGGGCAGTGCACGGTTATACAACCTTAGCATTCTTAAGACCAAGAGAAACAGTGTCTCCCATCCTACATACTCTTAGCTGCAGCATCCATTACTTCGACCTGTCAAGCAACTTAACACCTCTAATCCTTAGTGCCTGAAATTAAGTTACTTAGGTCTTGGGTTAGTTACTGCAAGAATTACACACCACAGCTGTAATACGTTCAATACACAATGGCCAACATTAATACCCATTATGCATTCGCCAGTGACTAATGCTCGGACAGATCTCAAATTCCGATCCGGCTCATCCCGGCATGCAAGCAGTCCAAAGAGCCCCGGAGGTCTGGTACCTTCACGATGACGGCTTTGCGTCCGGAGTAGCGTCCAGCCAGGACCAGCACCACTTTCCCGGGTTTCATGAACTTGCCCATTTCTGCAGAGAACAAAGACAAGGAGCCGCTCAGAAGTTTGTAAAACGGAAGGCCCCGGAGGCGACTTCTACATGCGAGCCCCGGTCGTAGGCCCGCGACTTTTGATCACTCGCTGCCGACTAGGCCACGCAGCCCGGAGGTTCTACTCGAGGGATGCGACTCGCCGTGAAGCCGCCAGAGGCTTAGAGTCCAAACGAGCCGGGCAACCCGACCCCGGGGCCGCGATGGTCGCGGATTGCAAGACCCTCTCCAGGCCTCTACTCACCGACAGCTAGGAGCAGACACCTGGCAGAAAGGAAAGGAGGATACTTCCGCTAACCTTTCACCTTACGGAGAGGAGGCTTCACTTCCTGTCCCGCCTCTCAGGCCCAGCCGTGCTGCGCGGTTGGTGGTCAAAGTTGCTGGCGGAAGGAGCTCGTCAGGGTGGGTCCGGCGACGCGTTGGTTTGAACCAGGCTTTATTAGCAGCACGAGCAGCAGACAGGAACAGAGAGTTCCGGTTCCGGTGTATGGAGGGAGGGGCAAGGAGGACTCGCGAAATTGCATTCTGTTCTATCGCCTTCTTTGTTGTAGTCCCCCGCTCTGCCACTAGGAGGGGGACAGAGTCTGAAATTTAGTTTTGCTTTGGAAGATAGAGCCAGGTTTTGCGGGTTCGGGGGTAGGGGTGGAGGTGGGGGATGCTACACAAGTCTGTAATCCCAACACTTGAGGGGCTAAGACAGGAGTTCCAGTTCCAGTCCAACGTAAGTTACATAGACCCTCTCTTCAATAGGTAAATAAAATTTATTTTAATTTAAATAATAGTTTAAAATTATTATTCATAGAAACAAAGTGATATCGTGCACTGTTAGATGAAAGATGGGGAAGATCAGACAGAATCCTTATCTCCAATGTTCAACCCAATGATGTCAGATATTATTGACTACAATAAGCATGCAGGCCAGAAAAGGGCATCAGATTCCTGACACTGCAGTTACATATGGTTGGTAGCCACTATGTGGTTCCTGAGAATTGAACCCAAGTATCTCTGTAAGAGCAGCCAATGCTCTTAAGCTCTGTGATGTCTCCCCAGCTCCTACAAATAGACTATTTTATCAAGGAGCAGCTGACTACAATGTTTAGCCACTTCCACTTGCCTGGCTTGATGTCTGTCTGAAGATCAAATTCTCTATACATCATGGTGCTCAGTGTGAGCCTGCAGGTTCATACTGAGATCTCCTGAAAGCTGCCTCCTGACAAGTGTGTGGTGGAAATGTTCTTTAGCACAGGGGAAGATTTAGGGGTGGCCCCTCTGCTGAGTGGTGGGAATGTTCTTTGGCATAGGGGAAGATTTAGGGGTGGCCCCCCTGCTGAAAGGCAGGGAAGGGGCACCTTCACATAATCTCCCTGCAGCCGAGAGCATGACCGCTCCATGAAGGAGGGGGCGCCTTCTGATAATCTCCCTGCAGCTGAGGACATAACTGCTCCATGAACCCAAGATGTTTTGGAAGTAATTCAAGGCTACTGAGAGTTGTGCGTGCAAGAATCGAAGAAACAGACCCCATGCACCTGAGCATGGGGAAAAATATTTACTGTAAGATAATGAAGAAGTGGGCATGCTTTGCCATGAGAAAGTGCTAAGAGATTGTTGTTAAATTCTATTTTTAGTCTTACTGTGTTTTACTATAAAAGATTTCTCACATTAAAGTTTATTGCCATTGCCAGCAGAGCGGTGGTCCTCTCGTTCTCATTCAGTCGCCCTCTCTACTTCAGCCTCACCCTTGTCGGCTGGCTCCGACACAAGTGTCACTTCAGGCCTAGTGCACTGGAGAACACCAAGTGTGAAACACTGGAGAGAGTCAGAATGAATGGTAAAAGAGATGTCTTTGACATACTATTAAGTAGCTCCACAAAAGGACCTGTGTCCTGAGTGGTGGCCCATGACTATAATCCCAACAGGAGGCAGTAAAAAGATTAGAGAAGTTCAAGGTCATCCTCAGCTACATCAATACCAGCATAAGCTATTGAAGACTGCCTCAACAACAAAACAAGGCTTCCTGGTGGTACAAGCCTGTTACACACAGGGGCAAGAGGATCTCTGAGTTCTGGGCTACCTGGTCTACATATGGACTCTGTCTCAAAAACACCAAACAAACAAACAAACAAACAACCTCAAAACCAAACAAAAAACAAATCCCAAGAGGCTGGAGTGCAGAACATGCTGTCTTATTGTTTTTGTTTTGTTTTGTTTTTGAGACAGGGTTTCTCTGTGTAGCCCTGGCTGTCCTAGAACTCACTCTATAGACCAGTCTGGCCTTGAACTCAAAGAGATCTGCCTGCCTCTGCCTCCCAAGTGCTGGGATTAATGGTGTTACCACCTAGTGGCAGTCACTCTTTTTTTGTTATACTATCTCTCCTACCCAAAGATTGATTGATTGTTTATATGAAAGTACACTGTAGCTGTCTTCAGACACCACAGAAGAGGGCATCAGATCTCATTACGGATGGTTGTGAGCCACCATGTAGTTGCTGGGATTTGACCTTTGGAAGAGCAGTCAGTGCTCTTAACTGCTGAGCCATCTCTCCAATCCCATGGCAGTCACTCTTAATGCTGTCAGTTGCAGGGTCTACTGTGTACAGAGAGCTGTCCCACTCATGCTAGCCTGCTGCTTTCACATCCCACAGCCTAGTGATTTGAGTTCAGTTTCTGGGATCCACATAATGATAGAACTAGCTACAGAGATGAGCCATGGAACTCATGTTCCCTGACCCAACCATACACGTGCAAATTTAAGTTAAAAGACAATATCTGGACCACTCCAAACACTGACAGCCTCACAAGTGGACTTAGCAATACTGATTTTCAGAAGCAGCATGTATAGTGCCATTCACGGCATTGCTGATGCTATAGCCTGCACAAAGTGAATGAAAATGAGCAGACAAATACAATACATATACAAAACCTATACTGCCACCAAATCCTGACCCAGGAGGAAGTGGACAGGTTTTTTTTGTTTTGTTTTTGTTTTTCGAGACAAGGGTTTCTAAGGGTTTCTCTGCGTAGTCCTGGCTATCCTGAAACTCACTCTGTAGACCAGGCTGGCCTCGAACTCAGAAATCCTCCTGCCTCTGCCTTCCAACTGCTGGGATTAAAGGCTTGTGCCACCACTGCCTGGCGACAGTTTCTAAATAAATACTGACCTAGATTAGATTACATGGGCTGATAGGACTAGAGAGACTTAGAAAGTGGAGAGGAGCTATGGGCTTTGCAGAGAAGCTACACAAAATATTGAAACTTTATTAGCAATCACAGCTATATCATTATTCATGACATTTTACAATTCCCTTTTTTCCCCTGGGGTTGATGCTAAGGGTTACCAGGCAGGCACTCTCCCACTGAGCAGCACTCCAAGCCCAACCACAGCTGTGCTTTGGGAAACACTAAGTCAATGATGCATCTTAAATGACACATTGCCGAAACGAGGTAAAGTGCACTTCACGGGAACAAAGTACAGGAGGCAGGCTGGATGAGCCATCTTCAGTGAGTCCTGGAGCAAGTGCCTGCTGTAAGCTGAACGATGACCTTCACAGTCATGCTGGCCCTGCCACTGTGCACGTTGCAAGAGCAAACCTCCTGGCAGTCAGTCTCCAAGCCAAGTGGTTCCAATGAGTCACACCCCAGGGGCTGTGGCACTCGTCACCACCAGTGTGACCCTGACAGGGCTTCTGAATGCTTTCACTTCTGCAGGCTGACTGTGTCAGTCCTGAGAGGGCCACAGAAGAAAGTGACTTTCCCAAAACAGCACAGGACATGAGCTGTCATTCCTTATAACTGGTGGAGTGCTGACTGTGTGTGAGGATTACCTCAGCAGGGAGACTGCCATTCTCTTAGACTCATCTTAAAACTCCCTCACAACAAAGGGGAATCAGAATTCAGAACTGCACTTACAGTTCTGGCCCTAGGGCTCTCAAAGCTGCTTCTGAAAAAGGGAGAGTTCCCAGCTAGACTAGCAGGAGCCTCAAGTTCCGTGTCTTCCAGAACCCCATCATACAGCAAGCTGCTGCCATGAAGTAAAGGGTGGGCACAACCTGCATTTTCTAAAAATCAGACATGGCACAGTGAGTTGGCATTAGCTGTGTGGTAACTGATTTTGTTACCACAGGCTCCAAAAGTGGGCTGGGTACACTGTGGTGGGCTAGGGTACACTGTGGTGGGCTGGGGTCAGCTTCTTCTGTTTGCTTCTAACATCCCCAGCACTGGCTGTGCATGGTTTGCATGCATAGTACCAATGAGCTCCACCTCTAGTCCTGATACTGTTTATTTTTTAGACTTTACTATTACATTTATTTGTGTTAGGGCAGGGATTCACATGTGCCACAGTTCATGTGTGGAGGTAAGAGGACAGTTAGTGGGAGGTCTGTTCTCTACTCGTACCACTCAGATTGCCAGGTGTGACAGCATCTTTACCTGGTGAACCATCTCTCAGGCCCAACACTATTTTTTGATGAGAGGCTCTGGCACATCTTTCTAAAATGCTAAGAGAAAAATAGGTCTTGCCTTCATTAGCTGACCACCTGAAAAGGGTCTAAAAAAACTTTCTCTAACCCTTCCTCCGACTCCCTGGCTTTTAATCTACAATTCCAGGCTATCTACCTCTTCAGATTAAGGTGTGTGGGGCTAAGGTTAGGCATTCTCATCAAAAGGCATCTTTGATGTTCTTGAGCTGGCGCACAGCCAAGTCTACAGGAAGGCTGAACTTGAGGCTGCTGAGGCGGCTGAGCAGGTTGAGGGCACTCTCAAAACCTGTGTGGGCCATGTAGCTCCAGGGCTGGTAATGGGGCTCAATGAGGGAGCCTGACTTGCAGATGAGGTTCACCCAGGACACCAGGCGCTGCTCATTCAGTGCCATGCACACCAATGCCTTCAGTTCTGAGTCAGCACTGCGCTTGAAAGGGTCATGTTCTGTCAGCACCAGGTGGATGGCTGTCAGAAGGCTCTGTTTGGGGGTCACGGCAGTGTCACCCATTATAGGCAGAGCGAAGGACTGTGAGAGCTTCCGGGCTGGGGATTCCACATATGCACGGCCATTCTTGGCATGATAGTACTTTACAAAGAGCTCCCAGGGGTGCATGGTCTCAGGGGCTGAGGAGAAAGCTGGCAACAAGCAAGCAATGGGGGCCATGACAAGGCTCATCCCAGAGGAGGGGGTATATAGTCCATGGGCCAGCAGGTCCCTCACAGCCACTGTCAGCTCCTTCCGCACAGCCATAGTCAGCTCGTCCTTGCCTCCCAGAGAGAGGTCCTGGAGGTTGGCCGAAGTGATGACATGGTCATGTGGCTGATGTCTCAAGGCTAGCTGCTTTACTCTGTCTACCGATACTTCCAGTCTTTTCAGCAAGGGGGAGTAGTCTCTGTCTGCCTGGCTCCTCTGCCACAAGGTTTGAGGGATCTGGCCTGTGGCACAGCCCAACTGGCTAACGGCGAAGATCTGGAGCACAGCCAGTGCTCGCCGCATCAGGTGCAGCCCTGTCTCCCGGACTCTCTTGGCGTCTTCTGCCTTTGCTGCTTAGAAAACAGAAAGAGGTCAAAATGACACAGGACATTTAACGAATCACAAGCTGTGAGCAAGGTGTCATATGAAGGCAAGGACATAGCTGGACTGGCTTATTTTTGGCTGATAATACTAGCTATAACTGAGATACTGTGTAGCTCATCCATTTCTTTTTTTTTTTCTTTTGTTCTTTTTTTCTTTTTTTTATTGGTTTTTTGAGACAGGGTTTCTCTGTGTAGCTCTGGCTATCCTGGAACTCACTCTGTAGACCAGGCTGGCCTTGAACTCAGAAATCCGCCTGCCTCTGCCTCCCAAGTGCTGGGATTAAAGGTGTGCGCCACCACGAGGACAACCAGAGGAGTCAGTTCTTTCCTTCTACCATGCAGGTCCTGAGGATTCAACTCATGTCCTCAGGTTTGGCAGCAAGGACCAACACCTGCTGAGCCAATCTTACTATCCTTCTTTTTCCCAGACAGGCTCTCGATGTACAGTCCAGATTGGCCTTGAACTCTCGACCCTCCTGCCTCCACCTTCCACTTTCTGCTTTCTGCTTTTGTAGCCTGTGTGTTCCAGGAGCTGTACTTACCTTTGCTGGGTCCTGGAGGCAGTGGGCTGCCGCCTGCCCTGGTGGAGCTGATGCCTGCCTTCCCACTGGCTTTGCACTCACAGTGTCCACCAGTCTGCAAGGGGCTTCCCACTTCATCTGTGGTCAGAAGTTACAAAAGCAAGACATGTATTTATACCCCTCATAGTAGATTTTTAAAAGGAAAAGAATAGTTAATAGAGCCAGGCAGTGGTGGCGCACGCCTTTAATCTCAGCACTTGGGAGGCAGATGCAGGCAGATTTCTGAGTTCGAGGCCAGCCTGATCTACAGAGTGAGTTTCAGGCCAGCCAGGGCTACACAGAGAAATCCTGTCTCAAAAAAAAAAAAAAAAAAAAAAAAAAAACCAAACCAAACCAAAACAAAACAAAAAAATAGTGAATAGTGTCTATGATCAGAATTTTCTAAATTATTGTGCCTTACTGTGTGAGAGGTGTCTGGTACAGCATAGTTGGCTCAATAATATTTGCTACATAAATGAGGAATGAATCATCCTCAGTAAAACTAAGCAGGAGGATTCTGCTCAAGGCCAGGAGGCCAGCAGTAGACCTGGAAGACCTTCAGATCATGTTCTTTCCATCCTACTGTGGCATACATGAGAGGTCTCACTCTGGAGGCCAGCCTGAACTCACACTATATAACAGGCTGGCCTATAACTCATATCTGCCAGCCTCTGCCTCTCTGAATTCAAGGATTAGAAGCATGCACCACCATACCTCTTCAAGTCTTCTAAGTACAGTGGGAACTGGCCCCTTAGGTAGAAGTTCTCGGTTCACACAGAACTGCCACACTATCTTCGCATCCCCCTGCCAGATGCTCTCTGACCTTGGATGAAGCTGATGAACATTTCCAGGTCCCGTATCTGGGTTTTCAGCTGCTCCACCAGCTGCTCTTTCACTCGAGCTGGGTTGACAATCTGAGCCACTGCTGCGTCCACACGTTGACGAAGCTCCTCGGTGGACAGGGAACTGATGTCCTCATTCAGATTCATGTCCAGTTTCTTTATTAACTCATCAATGATCACCTGTGAAGATCACAGCAATGAGTGTACCCTCCTCAGTTCTCAGGAAGAGGGCAAGGGAGGAAAACCAGGGCTACTGTACTCAAAAGTAAATAAAACCCGCACAGACCTCCCACTTTAGGAGAAATTGCTGCACCTGCTGATTAAGACAGGGCCTGAGAGACAGCTCAGCAGATAGAAGTGTCTGCTATACAAGCCTAATGACCTGAGTTAGACCTCAGAGCCCATATAAAGGCTGAAGGAGAGAGCGTGTGCTGTGCACATGTGCACAAATGTGCATATACATTCATACAGTAATTTAAGAAGAAAGATGGGGACACAGATTCTCTTGCCCTTCCAGAGTCACAAGAACCCTCAGCTCAGGGCTGGAGGAGAAGCTGTTGGTAGAGTGCTTTCCTAGCATGAATAAAAACCTGGGCACATGTTCTCAGGTACCATAGAAACCAGGTGGGAAGATGAACACCTGTCATCTAAGCACTTTTGCAGGAGGATCACAAGTTCGAGGTCATGCTTGACTGTATAACAAGAGGCCAGCCTAGGCTGTATGAGGCCTGTCTCAAAAACAAAACAAAACAAAATGAAACAAAACAAAAGAACACCTAATTCCTTTTGGTCAGAAATGGTACCTCTCATGTACTGTGAATTAAAAAGCCAGTAAGCTTTCATCCAGTAGAAGGGAGAAAGATCCAAAGTGGCTAAAAAACCAATAGCCTCATATTTGGGCTGGAGAGATGGCTCAGCAGTTAAGCGTGCTCTTAACTGGCACGCTGTCTGGGACCAGGGTTGGGTTCCCAGCACCCACATGGCAGCTCACAATTTCTGTAACTCAACTTCAGCCTGCTACCATCTTCTGGCCTATATAGGCAGTTGCTTGATACCCTTGATAGACAGACAGATGTATAGGTGGGCAAAATAACCATATGTGTAAAATAAAAAATAAAATCCCCAAAGCTTCATAATACTTTCTCTAAAGGTTTCTGAGTGAGGTGCAGGGGGAAGGGGTTTGGGGGGGCTAAAAAAAAAAAGGTTTCTGAGTGAATATATATTTATTCTTTCCTTTTTTTTTCTCTAAACAGGGTTTCTCTGTGTAGCCCTGGCTGTCTGGAACTCATTCTGTAGACCAGGTTGGCTTGAACTCACAGAGATTCTCCTCCTCCTGTCTCTGCATCTCAAGTCCTGGCACTCATTATGCCTTAATTTCTCATATTTTTTTATTGATGAAAACAAGTGATAGAGGAACTTTGGAAGAAAGGGAGCAAAAATGAGAGACTGGTTCCAGGAAGCAGTCAACTTTCCTTTGCTTTGGACCCCAGGTTCTTGGTAAGGCTGTGGGAAGTGCACTGGGCAGAGGCCATGCAGGAATGCCACCGGCAGGCACATAGTAAGCATGAGAAATGCCCGAGTCGCCCCTGAGGTCTGCTCACCCGCTGCCTTTCCAAGACCACGGACTGTGGCAAGGAGTCATAACTCCCCTCCTGATAAGCAAATGTTTCCAGGTCATCAAGCTGGGTCTTGAGCTGCAGAATCAATTCTTTCTGCTTCTCCCTCTGGGTTTCCAGGCGTTCCCGTTTTTCCTGTTCACTCTGTGATGAGAAATAGACTTGGATCTATTTTACCGAAAAGAGAAACCAAGGGCCAATAATGGCCAGGGAAATACATAAGGCTTCAAGGGAACAAAAGACAAGGCAGGTTCCGCAGGAACCATGTACTTCACTCATGGCAATTGATTACATCTGTGTTTTCATTTAGAGCATGATACAAACACGATGAAGCCTTTTGTTAATAGGCTTGTGGTTTTTCAAAGGTCTAGTCAGGAGAGAGAAAACAGGTAAGATAGCCTCCAGGAGTTAAAGGTGTCATCTTTCATAGTCAGTCGACAGAGCATAACTCCTCACTACTCTGTGCAAACCAATTTTTGCACAACTGTCTGGGGAAATGAGCCAGGGATGGTGCCTTGTGAAGATCAGAGGTTCGTGCCCAGCATGAGCTAGATAGCTGGTTTGAGGGTGAGCTACAAGAGACTCTATCTCAAAAGGCAAAGCCTGGGAAAGGCTTACATATATAGAAATCAACCAGTTTTATGAAATTTCAGAGTTACTTGGAAAGGTTATAGCTATTTCTGTAAAACGGGAAACAATGAAATGTAAGTGCCTAACGCATAGAAATCTAGAAGCCAAGTTACAGGGATGGGACGCTAACAGTGTGGTGTGTGGGTGTATGTGTGGGGAAATTTCTGAGAACAACCCCTTTCTCACCACCAGCTACCATGGAGCTTCTGCCTTTACGTTATTAAAGTCCATTACAGGGATCAAGTCTTGCCAACATATTCTTAGATACTGGGTCTTTATCATTTTGAGTACAAAAACAAAACAAAAAGCAAGCCAGATGTGATATGTACACATGTACTCCTCAGTGAGTTTCAGGCTAGCCTGAGCTACATATACGGACTTTGTCTTCACCACCACCACTGACAACCAACCAACCAAAACAGAAGCACTAAGCCACGCATAGACATAGGCTGCATTTTAAGCTGGGATCTACACAGCATTGAACTTAGCCTTACAGTGGTACTTACCAAGCCCTCAAGAAGCAAGGGAGGAGAGAGAAAAGACAAAAAACAAAGAATATGTTTTCATTCAACTTCTTAAAGAACAAACCCCTTCCTCTAGCTTTGTTGAACATGAAAGACGCCTCAGGATGCTCTCCAGCTCTGAGTGTTGCCGCTGTTTCTCATAACCCCATTCTTTTCCTCAGCTAGTCACTAGGCCTCCACTGAAAGCTTTCCCTAGCTTTCTCCAGGAAGAACAAGTCATTTCTTCCTTTGTATTGTGTACACTTAGTCATCACAGTGTTGGTTTAGGACCTGTCTCTACTAATTTACGAACTAAAGGACCTTGACTTTTGATCTTCAGTACACCTAGAACTGTGCTCAGTATGGGGTGAATTCTCAATATATACATACATATATATACATATATATATCTTTTCCTTAAAAAAATATCTTTAACATTTTATTTTATGTTCATGGATGATTTGCCCCCATGTATGTCTGTGCACTACATGAGTGTCTGGTACCCAATGACTTGAACAGCATGTATAGACAGTTGTGAGCTGCTGTGTAGATGCTAGGACTCAACCCTGAGTTCTATGCAAGAGCAGCCTGCTCTTAATCACTGAGCCATCTCTCCAGACCTCATTACATATTTCTTATATGTTTTTGGACTAAATTAGGTACAGAACAACACATTCCAAATAATGAACTGGAAGAAATTGTCTAACTACCCAAAAGAGAAAGAAACAAAAACATAGTCTATCTTTGCCATCCCTTTGTGAAGCCAATGGGCTGGCGAGATGGCTCAGCAAATAAGAGCACCGACTGTTCTTCCAAAGGTCCTGAGTTCAAATCCCAGCAACCACATGGTGGCTCACAATCACCCATAATGAGATCTGACACCCTCTTTTGATGTGTCTGAAGACAGCTACCGTGAATTACACTGGAGCAAGCAGGGCCAGCAGAGATCCTGAGTTCAATTCCCAGCAGCCACACACATAATAGCTCACAGCCATCTGTACAGCTACGGTGTACTTATACACATAAAATAGATAAAATAAATCTAATAAAAAAACAGCTATAAATCTTGACTTGCTTCCATGATTGCTCCTGCCAAGTCTGTCACTAGCTGACATTGTTACAGCATATTTGCTGGAATTATGCAAACAAATTATCAGCAAGACCAATAAGTTCTGGGGTAAGGCAGGAAATAATGGATTTAATGTCCAGTACACATTGAGACAAAGTTGAAGGTACTCTGGAGAGACTGGGGCGATAGCTAACTTGGTAGTGTGCCTGCCTAGCATGCACTAGGTGCTGGGTTCAAACCCAAGCACTGAATAATTGGGGATGGTCCTCGTGCCTATAATCTCAGTATCCAGAAGTTGGAGGCCGAGGAGAAATTCAAGGTTAGGAACACCGAGCCTGATGGCTTGTGTTTGATGTCTAGAACTCACATACTAAGGAGAGAACTAACTCCTGAAAGTTGTCCTCTGAACTCCACATGTAGACTATGACACCAGCACTGTGCTCCTACACACACACACACACACACACACACACACACACATTAAAAAACAAACAAACCTCAAGATTATTCTATAGCAAGTTCTGGGCTAGAGAGCCTGTCTTTAAAAAAATCAATAACGAAATTTTCAAGGGCTGAGGACATAGCTTAATTGGCGACAGAGTGCTTGCCTAAACATGGAAGTTCCTGGGTTTCACCCCCAAGACTGCTCCCTTTGCCCCCCAAAACAGAAAAAGTACATCACTCTGCCCAAAGAATGCACTTAACAATAAAGCTGCTGCTTCTTCTTCTTCTTCTTCTTCTTCTTCTTCTTCTTCTTCTTCTTCTTCTTCTTCTTTTCTTCTTCTTCTTTTCTTCTTCTTCTTCTTCTTCTTCTTCTTCTTCTTCTTTTTTTTTCGGTTTTTCGAGACAGGGTTTCTCTGTGTAGCCTTGGCTGTCCTGGAACTCACTCTGTAGACCAGGCTGGCCTCGAACTCAGAAATCCACCTGCTTCTGCCTCCCAAGTGCTGGGAATAAAGACGTGCGCCACCACCGCCCGGCTCAATACTCGCCATATGTCTTTCTGCATCTTCTTGACTCTATTCTCTCTCTCTCTATTCTCTATAGTACTTCTATTGTATTCTCTCTATTCTCTACAGTACTTCCAGCTGGGTCGCTCCACACCCTTTCTACCTGGTTCCGTGTCAGCATCACCACCCACCAACTCCCTGCCTGCATCATCTTCATTCTCACCCGGACCTAGCGGCAGACACTCACCTGGTCCTCACTCCGCACCCGTGGCCGGTCCCCCGGCAGCACATCGTTTTCGTCACCGCCACAAGGGTCTTCCAGCCCCTCGTAACCTAGGACGTGAGGACAGCCGCGGAAGGCAAAGTCTTCGAGCTCGCGCAGGAGTCGCTGCTGCTCCGCCGGCGCCCCGCGCACTACCTGGCGCAGGCGGAACTGCACCTGCGCGAAGTGCGAGGACAGCGCGAGCAGGGCGGAATCCAGCTGCCGCCGCTCGGCTTGCAGCCGCCTCAGCGTGCGGACCGTCGCGTCGGGAGGAGAGCCCGGAGCCGCTCCAGGCTCTTCGGCTGCCGCCGCCTCGGAGAACGTCGCCGCCCCAGGGCCAGTTTCGGCTACTGCCCCCACGGGAGCCCAGCGCACAGTCTCGCATGGTGGCAGCGACTCCTCCTCCTCCTCCTCCTCCTCTTCTTCCTCGCCCTTCGCCTTAGGCTCGAGAGCGGTCACCACAGTTCCCAGCTCGGTAGCCACTTCCACCGTCGCCATCTTCCCGGAAACGCCGCCGCACGTCAGTTGCGCCCCCTTGCTGCCATGGCAACCGGCACTGGCAGGGAAGCCTGGACGAGCGGTGGGCGGGCGTTGCTCGCCTCCAATCTCGGGAGGGCCCGCCCCCTCGGAGCTTCTTTAATACGTTTTTGTCAATTAGACACTTTGCGTTGGAGGAACAAGTGAATGAAACCGAGAACAAGTAATGTCCTGCCTATAGTGTCTAGAGTATCCCTTTCCCTGGCTAAAGAGGGTAGATATTGTATTCCTAATCTGTTTATTTCTGGAGACCCCGAGACGTAGTAAAGTTTCCCAAATCACTTTTGCTGTCAAGCCACCTTTCCCTCCCTCTCAACCCTCCCTCCTACCATATAAGGAGAGGCAGCTGCTAGGGGCCTCCTAGGATCTAAAAATAGAGGCCTTTGCGTGGGACTCCAAAAGCCACGGGGCAGCTGGAGTCACCATGGAACGGTGAGTTTCAGCCCGCCATCATACAGGTCCTACATACTCCCCTGCCCGTTTTCCTGCCCCACATCTTGTAGAAGCTGCTGATTCTGCCCATCAAAGAGAGCCCCAGACTCCAGGTCTCTGTGACTGTGGGTGAGAGGGGGTGGTGAGATCTGAACGTACTTCTTAACTCCTTCCTTCCCTTGTCTGTCTGGGTTTATTCTCGCCACCTCCACCCACTCCCACCACTCCCCTCTGCCTGGTTCAGCGGCACCATGTACAAGTCTACTGTCTCCTCCCTCCACCTTTCCATATTGCCTTCAGTCTTGCCCACCCCTACCAAGCCCCACCTCCAACCTCTTCAGGCAGCATGCCCGGACTCTGTGGTACGACAGACCCAAATACGTTTTCATGGAGTTTTGTGTTGAGGACAGCACCGACGTCAGTGTGCTCATTGAGGACCACCGCATCGTGTTCAGGTAGTAGCCTTCCCCCGTGGACCGGCCTGGCGTCTCAAAAACTGTTCCTCCCCTCCTGGTGCCTCAAGAACTTGTCCCGTCACTTCCTCTCTCTCTTTATTGTATCTTTAGCTGCAGGAATGGTGATGGAGTGGAGCTGTACAACGAGATTGAGTTCTATGCCAAGGTGAACTCCAAGGTGAGGGCAGGGTAAGGATCGTCATGTCTGAACAAGAAAGGCTGGCCAAACAAGGAGACTGGAGGTTTATCCTAAAAATGAGGCTCTCTGTCTGACAGGACTCCCAGGATAAGCGCTCTGGTCGTTCCATTACTTGCTTTGTAAGAAAATGGAAGGAGAAGGTGGCCTGGCCTCGGCTCACCAAGGAGGATATAAAGGTGAGTGTGTAGGGAGTGACCTACTGCTGTGCTCTCTTCATCTGAGGAAGCTTTCTCTGTGCACCCAGGCATCAGAGTTATATCTGGAATGGCGTTTGCCTTCTTTCCAGACACTACTGAGGGAGCCCTCTGGGCCCTGAGTATGCGATGTCCCAATTATTCTCGAATCTATGTATTTCCTCCTAGTCTAGACAGCACCCATCAGGGTTTGTCTGCGTTTGCTTTTGTTTTCCTCTTTCTTCGTTGCTCAGGCTAGCCTTGAACTTGCCATCCTTCTGCCTAAGCCTTCTGAACATTGACACTACAAGCATGCCTATGACATTACAGGCATTACTATGCCTGACTCTGTTGCATATTTTCTGTCTCATTTCTTTTTTCTTTTTGTTTTTGTTTGTTTTTTGTTTTTTCAAGACAGGGTTTCTCTGTGTAGCCCTGGCTGTCCTGCAACTCACTCTGTAGACCAGGCTGGCTTCGAACTCAGAAATCCGCCTGCCTCTGCCTCCCAAGTGCTGGTTTAAAGGAGTGCACCACCACCGCCTGGCCAGAGAGACCTAGTTTTTAAGAGCAGTGGCTACTCTTCTGTAGGACTCAGGTT
The DNA here is from genome assembly GCF_008632895.1 of Mastomys coucha. NCBI lineage: Eukaryota > Metazoa > Chordata > Mammalia > Rodentia > Muridae > Mastomys > Mastomys coucha. The sequence goes on along the minus strand of NW_022196911.1, from coordinate 97,507,084 downwards.
CCTACTCTAGCTCACTGCTTGGTTGAGTCCTAGGGTGCTTTGTGTTGGCCACCCCAGTCCATCAGCCCTCGGAGGGTAGAACTCTGTGCTTTTTCAGACCCTGTGTTTTTGGTGTTGGTGTTGGTACCAAGGGCTTGGTGAACATTTGTGGATGCATGTTGGAGGGCAGGTTGGGGGCACTGTAGCACATTGGCCTTTCCCTCTGAGGTCCCCGTCTGTGCACAGGCCCCCACTCTTTCCCTGAGCTGTTGCTCCTGTCCTCCCTGCTGTGACGATCTGTGCTTCCTCTTACAGCCTGTGTGGCTCTCAGTGGACTTCGATAACTGGAGAGACTGGGAAGGAGATGATGAGATGGAGCTGGCTCAGGTGGAACATTATGCAGAGGTATGAAATACAGCACCTGCTGTTCATCTTGATCAGTCTGTGTTTGTCTGCACATACTAGCTAGGGAATTAGCAAGGCCCAGACAGGGATATTGGAACTCCTTCAGCAGGCTACTTGCTGGTGCTAATATCCTATATATTTGATTCATTTGTATATTTAGCAGAAACGAGAGAAATTAGTATTAGTGAAATTTAAAAAATGAAAGATTTATTATTTTATTTATTTACTTTTGAGACAGGATCTTAACTATGGAGCTCTGGGTGGTCTGGAACTCACTCTATAGACCAGGCTGGCCTCAAACTCAGAGATCCACTTCTGCCTCCATGGTGCTGGGGTTAAAGGTGTGTTTCACCATGCCCTGGATTATTTTTATTTGTGTGTGTGTTGGACCCCTGGAGTTACAGGTGGTTGTAAATTGTCTGATGTGGGTGTTGGAAATAAAACTTGAATCCTCTGGAGGAGAAACAGGTACTCTTAGTTTTGAGCCATCTTAAAACAAACAAACAAACAAACAAAACCAGCTGGGTGGTGGTACTGGTGGTGCATGCCTTTAATGCACTCAGGAGGCAGAAGCAGACAGATCTCAAGCAGGCAGACTTCTAGGACACCAGAGTGAGTTCTACAGAGTGAGTTCTAGGACAACCAGGGCTACACAGAGAAACCTTGTTTTTAAAAACCAATAAATAAATAAATAAACCCAACAACTTAATACATTGTCTTTGTTTGTTTATTGACTGGGATGGGCAGACGTGCACAAGCCCAGGGTATTCCACCAGTACCCAACATGGAGGTCCCAGGAATTGAACTCATCTCCTCAGGCTTGGTGGCAGCTGCCTACTTTTTTTTTTTTTTTTTAAGATTTATTTATTGCCAGGCAGTGGTGGCACATGTCTTTAATCCCAGCACTTTGGAGGCAGAAGCGGGCAGATCTCTGAGTTCGAGGCCAGCCTGGTCTATAGAATGAGCTCCAGGACAGCCAGGGCTATACAGAGAAACCCTGTCTCGAACCCCTCTCCCCCCAAAAAAATAATAGTAAAAATAAAATAAAAGATTTATTTATTTTATGTATGTGAGTACACTGTAGCTGTACAGGTGGTTGTGAGCCTTCATATGGTTGTTGGGAATTGAATTTTTAGGACCTCTGCTCCCTCCAGTCAACCCCGCTCGCTCTGGCACAAAGATTTATTTATTATTATACATAAGTACACTGTAGCTGACTTCAAATGCATCAGAAGAGGGTTTCAGATCTCATTACATGGTGGTGAGCAACCATGTGGTTGCTGGGATTTGAACTCAAGACCTTCGAAAGAGCAGTCAGTACTCTTAACCATTTGAGCCATCTCTCCAGCCCACAGCTGCCTATTCTTATTGAGCCATCTTGCCAGCCCATAGTAGTAAAACTTCCCACAGCCTCACTTACAATTTGCAGAGTAGTGTCTGTATTAGGTAAAAATGTAACAAAACCACTCTGTAATTCTTGCTTCTGTGATTCTAGGTGGTTTTCTTAAGCTGGAAAAGTTGATAGGAATCTAATACTAGCCAGTATAAAACTCACAAGTCACTGGCTCCCCATAAACAACACCTGCCTTGTGGGATTTGGTTTTAGAAGACCAGAAACTCCGTAATTCAAACTGTAAAAGGACTCACAGATCCCAGACTCTGATTGACATGGAGGATGCTTTCTGAGTGTGTTTAAATTGATTGATTTTTTTTTCTTTGTGAGACTCAGTCTTCCTATGTAGCTTAAGCTGATCTTGAACTTGCTATTCTCCTGCCTCAGTCTTGTGAATGCTAGGTGTCTGTGACACCCACTTTAAATTAGTTTTTTTTTTGTTATTTTCTTTTTTTGTTTTTGTTTGTTTGTTTGTTTGTTTTGTTTTTCGAGACAGGGTTTCTCTGTGTAGCCCTGGCTGTCCTAGAACTCACTCTGTAGACCAGGTTGGCCTTGAACTTAGAAATCTGCCTGCCTCTGCCTCCCAAGTGCTGGAATTAAAGGTGTGTACCACCACTGCCCAGCTTAAAGTTATTTTCAACGTGGTTTGTTTGTTACCTGCTTTATCATGTGTTTATGTGTGCCTAAGTGAGTTTCTGTGTACCATGTGCATGAAATCTAGGGACTGCCTGATGTAGGTGCTGGGAACTGAACTGGGTGTCTTACTCAGGGTTTCGATTCCTGCACAAACATCATGACCAAGAAGCAAGTTGGGGAGGAAAGGGTTTATTCAGCTTACTTCCACATGGCTGTTCATCACCAGAGGAAGTCAGGACTGGAACTCAAGCAGGTCAGGAAGCAGGAGCTGATGCAGAGGCCATGGAGAGATGTTCCTTACTGGCTTGCTCAGCCTGCTCTCTTATAGAACCCAAGACTTTCAGCCCAGGGATGGCACCACCCACAAGGGGCCCTACTCCCAATCAGTAATTGAGAAAATGCCCCACAGCTGGATCTCATGGAGGCACTTCCTCAACTGAAGCTCCCTTCTCTGTGATAACTCCAGCCTGTGTCAAGTTGACACACAAAACCAGCCAGTACACTGGGTTACACTGCAAGAGCAGGAAGTGCTCTTAACCGTGGAGCCATCTGAGCCATCTCTCTAGGCCCTGCACTCCCTCCCCATTTTTGTTTTGAGACTGGGCTTCTCTGTGTAACAGCCTTGGCTGTCCTGGAACAAGCTTTATAGACAAGGCTGGCCTCCATCTCACAGAGATCTGCCTGTCTCTGCCTCCTGAGTGCTGGGATTAAAGGCTTGTGCTACCACACCTGGCTGGCCCTGGTGCTTTTGAGACAGTCTCATGAAGCCCAGGCTGACCTTGAAGAACTTCCTATGTAATGAGCTGAGGCTGGCCTTGAACTCCTGACCTTCCTGCCTCCACTTGTTAAGTTCTAGTATTTGCAATCAAGTGCCAACATACATACTCTGTCCAAAGTTAACTTTTGTAAGCCACCAGGTGGGTTCTGGGAACCAAAGGCAGGTCCTCTTAAAGAGCAGCAAGTGGTCTTAACTGTTGAATCACATGTCCAGTGTCTCCTGGCTGGGACCTTTCTCCCATCTCTACTACTGCTCTCCCCTTACCCCTCCTCTCTTGTGACTGTTTCTCTTCCTATTAGCTTTTGAACAAGGTCAGCACTAAGAGGCCTCCCCCTGCCATGGATGATCTGGATGTAAGTAACACCTTCCCTAGATCTTTCAGCTTCCTTTTAGCCTTTACAAGTAACACATTCGAGCTGGATACAGCTCAATGGAAGAGTGTCTTCCCACCATCCACAACTCCCATGCTCCAAAAAAAAGGAACAGGAGGGAAAAAACCCCACAAACTTCTAAGAATGTGTATTCCATTCTCCAGCACACAGTGGTTCTCTGCGTGTTCTGGTGTTCTGAGCCTGACACGAGGCCGAGTGTTCTCTAAGCCTCCCCCTTCTTCCTCCCTATCCTAAAGGAGACCTGGCTCCGATGAGTGTCTACAGCTCTTTAGAGCTGTAACACCCTTCGAAATCCTCAAAACAAGGGACGCACAATAGAGTCCTGTTCATTGAGTGCTTTACCTCATTCCCCAAAGTTAGCCTCCTAAGAGATGTGACTTGGGATTTCAGAAGAGCAGGGGGAGTGAGTGAGCAGCATCTGTGAAGGTCACCATAGAAACCACAGGCACTCTGTCTTCTCCTTCCAGGATGATTCTGACAGCTAACTAACTTTCTGTGATGGTGGACCCAGGGAGGAGGCGGTAGCTACCTTCTGTCATGCTGAAAAGCTAGAACGGGGCCTTCTTCAACTACTTCGCCATGCACCAAGATCCACAGAGACCTCTGAGGCTTTCCAGAAGCTCCTTCTGAAGAGTCCCTCTCCATGTGTTAGATCTTCCTCCTCGGCGCCTGGGTGTGGTCCTGCATCAGATGGGGTGGGAAGCTGACTGCTGGGGCTGACCTCCCACTCACCTGACTTAGAACCTGTGCTTGGGATGCTTGGATTGTTGGACATGTGTTCACATGTGTTCACATGTGAGAAGGCAAAGGCCAAAGAAGAAAGAGATTATAATAAATTCTAGTAATGATCCTTCTCTCTCCTTTCTGTACTTTTCCCTCCCTGTGGAAAGCCCCTTGTTTCTGCAGAGCTTCTGACCACTTATTATTATTTGTAATAATAAATACATCTTTGGGCCAGAGCAAGCAGGGACTGAGCAGGGTTGACTGGAGTGAGCAAAGGTCCTAAAAATTCAATTCCCAACAACCACATGAATGCTCACAACCATCTGTACAGCTACAGTGTACTCGTATACATAAAAATTAAAAAACTTTTTAAAAAGTCCAAATTATTGGGCAGTCATGGTGAACTCCTTTAATCCCAGCACCTTGATTATTTTTTTTAAAGATTTATTATCATATGTTAGTACACTGTAGCTGTCTTCAGACACACCAGAGAGGGCATCAGATCTCATTAGATTTCATTACAGATGGTTGTGAGCCACCATGTGGTTGCTGGGATTTGAACTCAGGACCTTCAGAAGAGCAGTCAGTGCTTTTAACCGCTGAGCCATCTCTCAAGCCCCCGACCCCAGCACTTTGAAGGCAGAGACAGGAGGATCTCTGTGAGTTCAAGGCCAGCTTTGTCTACAATGCAAGTTCCAAGACTGACAGCCAGAACAGTTATACAGTAAAACCCTGTCTCAAAACACCACCACCACCCAAAAATACACATTATCATAAATCATAGATTTCTGAGGTTTGTGAGTTAAATTTCTTCCCTTTAGTTTAAAAAAAGTTACATGATAAAATATTATGGGTATTGGTTTTAAATAAAATATTAACATATATGCCTTGTGTATTTTTGTCCAGCCCTTCTCATTTCCATCTCTATGCCGCAAGTCCTCTCCTGGTCAAGTCACAAGTCCCCAAGAGCTGAAGAACGTCTTAGTTCGAGCTGTGAATTTAGTTTTGTGGTCTTTCAGTCTCAAGTCGGTGACAAAACAACACAGAACACGTACAATCAGCAGTTTTAGTAAATGTGCGCAAATTACACGCCTTCACGCTGAGCGCGGTAACGCTTAAGAAAATTTGTCCCACATCGCTCTCCGTCCACCGCCCGGCTTTCCTGCGCGCGCGGGTCTCTCCGGCCTAGGAGACCGCGATGGCGTTCCTGTGTCAGCGCGACAGCTACGCACGGGAGGTGCGTTCCGTGGGGCGAGGGTCCTGAGACGGATGGTGCCATCGGTAGGGAGGGTGGCTGCAGGCTCCAGTGTCGGCGCGAGAGGCATAATGCTCGCTCCGCTCTCTCTCTGCGCAGTTCGTCACCACGGTGGTCTCTTGCCGTCCCGCCGAGCTACAGACCGACTTGAGCGGCGGCAAGAAAGAAGTGTTGAGCGGTTTCCAAGTGGTTCTGGAAGACACGCTGCTTTTCCCCGAGGGCGGGGGCCAGGTACTGGGAGCAGCCTCAGCCTAACCCCCTCCCAGGAACCCCCACATTCTGGCTCGCTCCTGCAGAAAATGCGCTCGCCCTTTTCTCAGCGTCAGTAAATCAGAGGGACGTTAGTTCATTACACTATTCATTCAGCATATGCTTATGTAGATAAGACACATGCAGTGTGTCATATTCCAGGCGCTGAAGATAGACTGAACAAGACAGTGCCTCTAAAAACACGTGGAGTGCCTATTGCAGACAACCCCGTATGGCAGGTATAAGTAACGATAATGTCTCTAGAAATAAGCTGGATAAAAGGGAAAAGAGTGGTGGGATGCTCGCCTCTGTAGAGAGCCTTCTGGACTACTTGGTAGTTGTCTGTGAAAGGAAGAGGTGAGCCCGTGCAGCTATTTAGTGGTTCTCAGGTAAGAGAAATAGTTCAGATAGACAGACTAGCTGTGCAAAGGCTCTGAGATGCAACTCAACCCGAAGCATTTTACAGGGACTAAGATGCTGTTCGGAGAGTTCAGAAGACGGGCATTGCCTTTCAGAGCAGACCTTTCAGTGCTCTGATGGAGAACATAGCTACAGTTTATAAGAAGAGAGTGCCCACCTAAAGTGGGAGGAGCTCCAGGAGGGTTCTTAACAGCCAGGTTGATAGCAAAAACAAGGACAGTGAAGCCTGAAAGAATCGCTGAATCTACCTAACTGTAAACAAAGCAGTGTGATAGTGCTGGAGCTTGTGCATGTTGAGGACAAGCTAGACAGCTTTGGAACGGTAATTGATGCTAGTTCAGAGGGTCCACGAAGACTCTGGCAGCGCACGGCTTTAATCCCAGCACTTGGGAGGCAGAGGCAGGAGGGTTTCTGGGTTTAAAGCCAGCCTGGTCTACAGGGTGAGTTCCAGGACAGCCAGGGCTACATAGAGAAACCCTGTCTCGAAGAAGAAAAAAAAAAGTACAGACTCCATTCAGGAAACCAGTGAGCTGTGGAAGATCTGAGTCAGGGAAGACGTCAGTAGACCTGTGAGGGGGAAAGCCTCAGTTTTTGCTTTTTTATTTAAAAATTTTTTTTTCTTAAATTTATTTTTTATTTATATGAGTACACTGCAGTTGTTTTCAGACACACACTAGAAGAGTATATCGGATCTCATTACAGATGATTGTGCTACCATGTGGTTGCTGGGAATTGAACTCAGGACCTCTAGAAGAGCAGTCAGTGCTCTTAACCACTGAGCCATCCATCTCTTTAGCTCTTTATTTATTTTTTTTTAATCAGTTCCTACTTCCCCACATCTGATCTGCTAAAGAAAAACCCTTGACCTCCCAAGTGTGTATAAAGTGCCTCTTATTTTTTTTTAAAAAAACTACACTTACTCATTCAATTTTTATTTATTTGTTTGTGTGTGCTGTGTGTGTGTGTGTGTGTGTGTGTGTGTGTGTGTGTGTGTCAGAGGACTTGTGGGAATTAGTTTTCTCCTTCTAGACAGGTCCCAGCAATCTAACTCAGGTCATTAGGCTTGCCAGCAAGTACCTTTAACCTGTGAGCCGTCCTACCAGCCCTGAACCTTTCCTATTAAACGTTACTCCCTTCAGTCTTCCTGATTTCCCAGACTATTAGGTCTCTTGAGACTGAGTTTCTGTGGCGTGATCTATGTGGCGGGATCTATGTGGCTTATCTACATGTTTTTCGGATGGCTTGATACTTTTCTAAACGATGATTAGATATTGTTTAATCTCATCCTGGTGTCTATGCTGAGGACTGAGTGGTTAAAGGCAGAACACTCAGACCACTTTAGTCTGTTAAAGATAATCCAAGTCAGAGGTTCTCAACCTTCCTAATGCTGTGACCCCTTAATACAGTTCCTCATGTTGTAGTGCCACCCAGCCATAAAGTTATTTTGTTACTACTTCATAATGAAATTTTGCTCTTATGAATTGCTATGTAAATATTTGATATATGTATGACCCCTGTGAAAGGGTCATACAACCCCCTAAGGGGTCATGACCCCACAGGTTGAGAACCACTAATTTAAGGTGCCAACAATAAGGATTAGGATCTTTTGAGCTTTACTCAAATCTTCAGGGCTGCACGTAGTTCCTTTTGTTTTAATGATGCTTGTCTGCCCTAGAAAAAAAAAAAACCCAAAGGTGTTGACAGCGTGAACAGAGAGAATAGAGCATCTAGGTAGGGTGAGCCCTGCTCCAGGGTTGATTACTTCTTTCCCCTAGCCTGATGACCGTGGTACCATCAATGACATCTCTGTGCTGAGGGTGACCCGTCATGGGGCCCAGGCCGATCACTTCACACAGACACCTCTGTCCCCTGGAAGTCAAGTCCAGGTCCGGGTGGACTGGGAGCGGAGGTTTGACCACATGCAGCAGCATTCAGGTAAGGGGCACAGGACTGGGGGCACCCAAGAAGATGGGCTGTGAATAGCCATATCACAATGGCTGAGCTGGGGTTTCAGTTCTCTGGGGAGCAAGAGCGACACCATTAGAATCAGCTTCGATCCAGGCAGTGTGCAATGAATATTGTGAAAACAACATGAACGTTAAAGTTCTAGAACAACTGTTGGCCTTTTGTTTTGTTTTGTTTTTCGAGACAGGGATTCTTTGTATAGCCCTGGCTGTCCTGGTACTCACTCTGTAGACCAGGCTGGCCTCGAACTCAGAAATCCGACTGCCTCTGCCTCCCAAGTGCTGGGATTAAAGGAGTGTGCCACCACCTCCCAGCGAGTCAGGCAAATTCTTAATCACTGAGCTATATCGCCAGCCCTTTCTTAGTTTTGGGGGACAGTGTTTTCTCATGTAGCCTTGGTTGGCCCAAAACTCAATATGTAGATCAGGCTGACCTCCTGCCTCCTGAATACTGGATTACAAGCATACCATGCCTACCCAGTTACTGCTGGTTAGAAGTAGTCTCACTTGATGTCTCTATCTGGATGTCTTATAGGTTTTCAAATTCATAATGCCCTAAACTGGAGTGGAAAGGTCACTGTCTTCTCCCTGCTTGCTTTAATATCCTGCTGGTCTTCAGCATTTCCCCAGTCACTCACAGCATCTCCCAGTCTCTCACAGCATCTCCCCAGTCACTCACAGCATCTCCCCAGTCACTCACAGCATCTCCCCAGTCTCTCACAGCATCTCCCAGTCACTCACAGCATCTCCCCAGTCTCTCATAGCATCTCCTCAGTCTCTCACAGCATCTCCCAGTCACTCACAGCATCTCCCCAGTCTCTCACAGCATCTCCCCAGTCTCTCACAGCATCTCCCAGTCACTCACAGCATCTCCCCAGTCACTCATAGCATCTCCTCAGTCTCTCACAGCATCTCCCCAGTCATTCATAGCATCTCCCAGTCACTCACAGCAACTCCCCAGTCACTCACAGCATCTCCCCAGTCACTCACAGCATCTCCCAGTCTCTCACAGCATCTCCCCAGTCACTCACAGCATCTCCTCAATCAGGTCATTCCAGATGCTTCACTAGAGACAGTAAGTCAGTCACCGAGTGTCTCCATTTATCCTCAATTATCTTTCTGCTTCTGTCCACTGCAGTAGTCCCAGCCCCCGCCCTCACTGTCTCCCCTATGGACCTCTGGCTGGTTTCCTCATGTGCAGTCTTGCTCCTTGCTCCTCTGTTCCTATACAACAGCCCAAAGAGCCTTTTCTTTTCCCCATATTAAGGACTAAATCCAGGACCTCGTGCCACAGAGCAATCCTCTTATTTCCTTGTACTGCTGGAGAGTAAAGCCAGGGTCTTGCCTGTGCTAGCTGAGCCCTCTGTCACAGAGCAGCCTTAACAATCCTTAAAAAAAAGAAAAGAAAAGAAAAAGAAAATGAGATCACCTCACTCCCCTGCTCTTCAAAATCTTCCTGTAGTTCTTGTGTGTAAAGCTATTACCAAGGCCTACAGACCTGCTTCTCGTGTATGTTCTGACCTTACCAGGACCCCCACTGCACCCATCTTTTTGAACTGATTACTGGTACACATCACACCCGTTCCCTCCTCAAGGCTTTGTCAGTTCTTTATGTCCTCTTGCTTCATTCTTCCTTTCCCTTTTCTCCCTGTCTTCTTCCCTCTCATCAGTCAGGAGTGCAGTTGCGCCTCAGAAGCCAACCTCTGCATTCTGCATGTGGTAGGCATTCAGTAAACATTTGTCAGATGAATCAATGCACATGCCAGAACTCCAACTCAGACCCCGCTTCTGAGGAGATATTTTGCCTTGGCAAGTCATTGTGATGTAGCTTTGTAAAGCTGCAGGGAGAATTCTCAAGCTGATCTATCTATCTATCTATCTATCTATCTATCTATCTATCTATCTATCTCT
>NW_022196911.1:97485331-97496969 GCF_008632895.1 Mastomys coucha | reverse complement strand
ACCTTATACTTACTAGGCAAGCACTCTGTCACTTTGAGACAGGCTTCCAGCCCTTACGGTTTTCAGTGAAAATGCCTGTCAGGCCTATGGCTGTGTAGCTGGCCATCTCACTTTGCTCCTCTCTCTTGGCTCAGGGCAGCATCTCATCACCGCGGTTGCTGACCTTCTCTTCGGGCTGAAGACAACGTCATGGTAAGTAGAGGCACATGGTATGATTGGACCCAGTGCTGGGTTAGGGCAGGCAAGTAAAGGCAGGGACAGTGCTCAAGGTACCTGCCTTCTCTTGAAGATTGGGTCATGGATGCTTTGGTGTCTCTTAGGAGAAACTTAAGAGGAGACAGGCACATCTGCCTTTGATTGGGAAAGAACATACAGTATAGAGCCTGGAGCTAAATCTGTGGTTCCTCCATTGCATGACTTTGGTCCTGTTGTTTATTACGCTTCCATTGTAAAATGGGAATGGCAGTCTCTACCTATGGGGTTTTGTTTGAATTCACAGCAGTTAGCCTCCTGAGTATGGATAAGTGTGGCCCCTACCCCTTTTGTTATAGGAACCTGAACTCACTGTGTATTCACAGGCAACCTTAAAGTCCAGGCCTCCCTCCATCTTCCAAGCACTAGGATTCAGGGCATGCACCTTCAGGCTCGGTGTGAGCGTGCCTCATGAACTCCCAGCATGATGTGTCCATGCTTCTTTCCCTGGTAGGGAATTAGGGAGACTCCGGAGTGTGATTGAGTTGGACAGCCCTTCTGTGACTGCTGAGCAGGTGGCTGCCATTGAGCAGAGTGTCAATCAGAAAATCAGAGACCGGCTGCCTGTGAGTGTGCGGGAGCTGAGCCTGGATGACCCTGAGGTGGAGCAGGTGAGGAGAGAGCCAGCAGCAGTTTCCACAGGGTGGCTCTCCAAGGGCTCCTCATCGAAGTTCAGACAGCCCTGTTACCTTCCCTCTGTTCCAGGTGAGGGGCCGGGGTCTGCCCGATGATCATGCTGGGCCCATTCGAGTTGTTACCATCGAGGGTGTTGATTCCAACATGTGCTGTGGGACGCACGTGAACAATCTCAGTGACCTTCAAGTAAGTGAGGACAGGGTGTTGGGGAGCAGGGCTAGGGGTGGTAGGTGAGTCTCTTAAGTCTCTTCTTTGTTACTTCAGAGCTAAAGAGAGGTTCTGGTCTCTCTTGCCTTTATGTCCTAAGACCCACTGTGGTGTGTGTGTGTGTCTGTGTGTGTTACCCTTGGTGTAGATCATTAAGATTCTGGGCACTGAAAAAGGGAAAAAGAACAAAAGCAACCTGATATTTCTGGCTGGGAACCGGGTACTGAAGTGGATGGAGCGAAGTCATGGAAGTGAAAAAGCCCTGACCTCACTACTTAAGTATGCCCTGCCCCGCCCTGCCCCGCCCTGCCTTGCCCCTGCCCCACCCCCTGCTCTCAAGGCCTGCACCCTGGGCTTAGCATATCCACCTGCTGGAGAGACAGAGTGACCTGTTCCAGAGGGTCAGGTGCTCTGGACAGCAGCTCAGATCCCCACAGAATGCTTTAGTCCTGTGTCCTACCTTACAGTTGCTTAAGGGCCTCTTTGAATGTTCCCATATTGAAGAAGGTACCCCAGCAAGGAGGTTATCATTGATTTCTGTCCCCAACTTCGGAAGGGCCTGGGCAGTTGGCCATTATCCATTAACCGTTGTCTTACAGGTGTGGAGCGGAGGATCACGTGGAAGCAGTAAAAAAGCTCCAGAATGCCACCAAACTCCTGCAGAAGGTGATTGACTCTGTGGGGAATGGAGAGAGCCTGGGCCCCTTGCCTGAGCTCATGTGTGGATTCTCAAGAGGGTTTGAGGGCAGTGCAGGAGGAGAGACAATGGTGCCCTATCTGAGTTCTCATATCTGTTTCAGAACAACCTGAACCTCCTTAGAGACCTGGCCGTGCATACTGCCCACAGCCTCAGGAGCAGCCCAGCCTGGGGGGGTGTGGTCACACTACACAGGTGAGAAATGAAGGGCCCAGGTCTCAGCCTCTCCCCACAGTGCAGTGCACAGTAGGATGTGGGTTGCTAAGCGGTTGGTTTGCTAGTGAGCAGACCCCAGGAAGGGTGCTACTGATTGCCTGGGTTTGATAGTAACATCTTTACTGTGACTTTGTAGGTTTCATTAGCTCCTTTCCTGGCGTCCCTCACCATCTGTCAGATCTGCCAGTATCTTTGGGATCCATGGGTCTAAGCCTAGGAGGCTGAGAGCGTCTTCTCTATGCTAAGGAGTCTGGGACTTTATGCACTCAAACAGGAAGCACTGAGGACTGTCAGTTGTAGACCTGCCTCCAGAGGAGGAACCCAGCCTCTTACGGTGTCACAGCACCGCTTCATCCTGCATCTCTTGTCTGTGTCCTTTGTCGTAGGAAAGAAGGTGATTCTGAATTCATGAATATCATCGCCAATGAGATTGGGTCAGAGGTAAGAGGAACATGAGAGTCCTTCTCCACAATGTAGAGGCCCTGGGAGGTATGGATGAGGGAGTTAGCTTAGCCAAGGTCCCTTCAGGTTAACACAAGAAGAGTTATTCAATTTTTTTTTTTTTTTTTGGTTTTTCGAGACAGGGTTTTTCTGTGTATCCCTGGCTGTCCTAGACCTCACTCTGTAGACCAGGCTGGCCTTGAACTCAGAAATCCGCCTGCCTCTAAATCCGCCTGCCTCTGCCTCCTAAGTGCTGGGATTAAAGGCGTGCGCCACCACTCCCAGGAGTCTCCTGCCAGTTTTGATCCAGCACAGGAGGCGCCATGCTTCTTTTGCCCTTACTTCAAACTCTTTTTTTTTTTTTTTTTTTTAAGATTTATTTACATTATATATGTGAGTATACTGTAGCTGTCTTCAGACACACCAGAAGAGGGCATCAGATCCCATTACAGATAATTGTGAGTCATCACGTGGTTGCTGGAAATTGAACTCGGGATCTTTGGAAGAGCAGACATTGCTCTTAACCACTGAGCCATCTCTCCAACCCCAAACTCTTTTTTTTTTTTTTTAAAGATTTATTTATTTATTTTATGTATATGAGTACACTGTAGCTGTACAGATGGTTGTGAGCCATCATGTGGCTGCTGGGAATTGAACTCAGAATCTCTGCTCACTCCATGATTTACTTATTACTATATATAAGTACACTGTAGCTGTCTTCTGACACACCAGAAGAGGGCATCAGATCCCATTACAGATGGTTGTGAGCCACTATGTGGTTGCTGGAATTTGAACTCAGGACCTTCGGAAGAGCAGTCGGTGCTCTTAACCGCAGAGCCATCTCTCCAGCCCCCCCTTTTTTTTTTTAAAGGTTTATTTATTTTATGGGTGTGAGTGTATACTGTAGCTGTACAGATGGCCATGAGCCATCATGTGTGTGGCTGCTGGGAATTGAACTCAGGACCTCTGCTGGCCCTGCTTGCTCTGGCATAGTTCACTGTAGCTGTCTTCAGACACAACAGAAGAGGGCGTCTGATCTTATTACGGGTGGTCGTGAGCCACCATGTGGTTGCTGGGATCCGAACTCAGAACCTTTGGAAGAGCAGGCAATGCTCTTACCCACTGAGCCATCTCACCAGTCCAACCCCAAACTCTTTATGGAATGCCTGCTGAACTCAAGCCTCAGGTCTCTTTGTAATTCTGTTCAATAAGCTAACAGAGTCTGACAGAGCCCTGTTCTAACCTGAGAGACATGTAACTTCAGCATTTGTAATTTGAAGTGATAAATGCTGGAGGCAGAACACATTACTTAAAGAGAATGAGCGGCTCTGGCCAGGCCACAAAGCCTGCTTAGAGGTCTTTAGGTAGCCAAGGAGCAGAGTGGCCAGCAGAAAAAAGAGGTATGGTGGTTTAGGCAATGTCAGATAGGGTGTGTGGTTCAGCACATACAGGAAAGGGTTGAGAAAGTGAGACTTCTACTCAGTATGGTTGGTGGCCTTCTCCTAGTGTTTAACCTCTTGGCCATTCTCATAGAGCTTTGCAGCCCAACACGCCAGAGTGGAAGGCTGCGACACCACCATCAGTGACAACTCTGTAGTTTAGAGGACTGTTCTTGACACAGAGCTTAGGGGAGTCGTCCCCATGTGTGCTCATCTCCTTGTCTTCCCTTCTAGGAGACCCTCCTGTTCTTAACTGTAGGGGATGAGAAAGGTGCTGGGCTCTTCTTACTAGCAGGCCCGGCAGAGGCTGTGGAGACCCTAGGGCCCAGGTAATGTGAGTGGCTCCTGTGAGGGGGAAGTTGTGTACTTCAGCATACTGGTGCAGCCTGTGCTACTGCAGGGCATCACTCTGTGATGTCCTTGGTTCACAGAGGCATGTGAGGCAGGCTGAGCAGATGTAGTCTGCCTACAGCAGGCACGCCTGGTTTGACAGATGGAGGACCTTATATCATGCACTTGAGGCCTCATAGCTACAGGGACAGAAGGAGACAAAAGCCCAGGGCCTTGTTTGTTTGTTTCCTTTTTTTTTTTTAACAAAAAACTTGATCCTAAGCAGCGGTTCTCAACCTCTCTAATCCTGTGACCCTTTAATACATTTCCTCATGCTGTGGTGACCCCCAACCATAAAATTATTTTGTTGCTACTTCATAACTGTAATTTCACTACTGTTATAAATCTTAGTATAAATATCTGATATGCAGGATATCTGATATGTGACTCCTGTGGAGGGGTCATTCATTCCTCAAAGGGGTTGTGAATACAGGTTGAGAAACACAGCCCTAAAGCTAGGTTTTACCTGACACTATTCCTGGGGAACTGGGAACAAATGTTTCCTCACCCCAGATTGGGATCCAAAACCAGGCCAAAGTACAGATACCAGCAAAATCCATTTGGTTTTACTGGGGTTACTTATAGGAGCAAAAATTTCTTAAAGATAGCCATGTCATCAAAGCCCAACCCAGCACGGGTGACAGGTCCCAGCGCCGGGAGAACCTGGAGCTCACTGCATGAAGAATGCACATGTGGCATTGTGCCTTTGGCTATCCCTGAGCACTGAGTCCCACAGAGCCTGTCTGCTCTCTCTTTCCTGTTCTGCCTCTGTGCAGTGCCAGCCCACTGTGCTGGTTCCGCCCTGAAGTTCTCTTTCTCTTCTTTTATTCTTCTGAGACAGGGTTTCTCTGTGTAGCCCTGGCTGTCCTGGAACTCCCTCTGTAGACCAGGTTGGCCTGGAACTCAAAGATCTGCCTCCCAAGTACTGGAATTAAAGACGTGGGCCACCATGCCTGGTTTATTTTCTTTTTTTAACCACATTCAGAGGTATATGACTTCTGTTCTTTTGGGCATTAGAAGTTTCACTCATCATTGGCTCTCTGGAGTATGTGTTCCTTGGAAACATCAAAGGAAAACATAGTTATTTATAATGGAGACTCATAACAGGCAGCCTCAGGTGGCCTGTAGTCCAGCTTGGCAACATCTCCATAACCATCTCTCCGTTCTCTAGGGTGGCTGAAGTCTTGGAAGGCAAAGGAGCAGGGAAGAAAGGCCGCTTCCAGGGCAAAGCCACCAAGATGAGCCGACGGGCAGAGGCGCAGGCGCTTCTGCAGGACTATGTCAGCACACAGAGTGCTGAGGAGTGAGGGGCCGGGACATCATGCCTGTGACCACAGCAATCTCCTGGACATTAAAATATCGTGACTCAAGCATGGCTGTGTACTGCAGTTTATGTTAGTGTGCATAATTTTCGAGGCTTGTTCCAATGTGCTAAAGCGATTAGCACCAGTGTGAATGGTTTCTGACTCGGCTCCATTAGGGTTAACCTCCATGAATGGACATTAAAACAATGAAAGGTGCTGATCTAGGTCCTTTCTAAAGCTTCATGCCATGGTATAGTTGTTTATGACTAGTGCAAGACCTCACCTAGGGCTTAGCCTTATCCAAATCTCCTTGCTTTATTTTGTCTTTGTTCTTTTTTTTTTTTTTTTTTTTTTTTTTTTTTTTTTTTTTTTTTTTTTTTTTTTTTTTTTGAGGCAGTCTTGCTGTGTCATCTGAGTGCTAAGACTATGAGTATAGGTGACCAGGTTTCAGACCTTGGTTTTGGGAGGGGGGGGAGTGCGCGGGTGCACGTTGT
Organism: Mastomys coucha; assembly: GCF_008632895.1. NCBI lineage: Eukaryota > Metazoa > Chordata > Mammalia > Rodentia > Muridae > Mastomys > Mastomys coucha. The sequence goes on along the minus strand of NW_022196911.1, from coordinate 97,490,893 downwards.
GTGAACATGTGTTTGGAGACAACAGCAATTTCCTCAAGGTATCAGTTTTGGTCTTTGTTTATTTACTTTGTGGGTTCTTCTACTCTTCTCTACCCCTTTTCTTCCACCCTTGAACCCCTTAACACTAGGTAGGAGAGAAAAACGGATAGAGAGGAAAGGAAGGAGACCCTGAATAGAAAGTCGGGTTGGAAAGAGGGCAATGCCATCACTAGACTACTTCCTGCAAGTTTGATCTTTGCAGTCAGGATATCTAATTTCTCCTTGTTTCTTCTTTGTGCATGTCTACTTAACAAACTACGACCACCGACAACAACCCACCAGCCTCTCAGGGCCCTCTGAAGAGTCCCCAGACTCCCAAAGTCACACAGTTGCTGAAACTATCAACAGCCAGTAAATTCACACCCCTGCTGGAGCACAGTTGCTGAAACTATCAACAGCCAGTAAATTCACACCCCTGCTGGAGCACGAGGCAAATCATAGTCAGCTGCTGCCAAGCAGACCTCTGTCTCACACTTGGGATCCAAACAAAGACATATTCTTATACTATTTCTGTGGTTTGTTTGTTTTTTAATTTTTTTTAAAGATTTTATTTTATGTATAGTGTTTGTACACCTGTGTAACAGAAGAGGGCATCAGATCCCCAGTACAGATGGATGTGAGCCACCATGTGGTTACTGGGAACTGAGCTCAGGACCTCAGGAAGAGCAGCCAGTGCTCTTAACTGCTGAGGCATCTCTCCAGCCCTATTTCTGTGTTTTTTAAAAGAAATCAAAATTCCATTGGGTAGTGGTGGCACACACCTTTAATCTCAGCACTTGGGAGGCAGAGGCAGGTGATTCGAGGCCAGCCTGGTGTACATAGTGAGTTCCAGGACAGCCAAGGCTACACAGAGAAACCTTGTCACGAGAAAAAAAAAGAAGGGCCAGAGAGATGGCTCAGCGGTTAAGAGTACTGACTGCTCTTCTGAAGGTCCTGAGTTCAAATCCCAGCAACCCCATGGTGGCTCACAACCATCAGTAATAAGATCTGATGCCCTCTTCTGGTGCGTCTGAAGACAGCTACAGTGTATTTACATATAATAAATAAATAAATCTTTAAAAAAAAACCCAAAATTCCAAAATTACACCATTCACTGTTTAAAATATTTATTTACTTATTTTTGCAAAAGCATGTCTACTATCCTGGAGCTAATCAAGTGGCCTATGCTGGTGAGTGAGCCCTGTCTTTGCTTCCCCAGCCTGAGATTACAAGATTGCACTTATGCCTTTTGTTTGTTTTGTTTTGTTGAGACAGGGTATCTGTATAGCCCTCACTGTCCCGGAACTCACTATGTACACCAGGCTGGCCATAAAGTCACCATGCTAAGCCTGATTTTTTTAACATGGGTTCTCAGAATCATGTTAAGTCTTCGTGGCTTCAAGACAACAGCTTTGTCAACTGAACTAGTTCCTCAGGCCTCTTTGTGTATGATGTGTGAGTGCACGTACACAGTATATTATGTGTTCTGTGCCCATGTGTGTGCCATGTGTGTATGTGTGTGTCCTGTCTCTGCCTCTCATCTCATCATAGGAATGCTGGGATTACAAATGCATGCTTCTGTTTCCTGACTACTTAGGATCTTTGTTTGTTTTTGTGACAGAGTTTCTCTGTGTAGCTCTGGCTGTCCTGGAACTTAACATGTAGACCAGGCTGGCCTTGAATTCACAGAGATCCACTTGCCTACACATTCTGAGGGGATTAAAGACACAAATCATTACCACCTAGCGTGGTGTTGTTGTTGTTGTTGTTGTTGCTGGTGGTGGTGGTGGTTTTTTTTTTTGTTTTTTGTTTTGTTTTGCTTTTGTCCTTTTTTTGTTTATAATATCTAAAATAAATAAAATAAATACGTATTTATTTTGTCTGTGTATATGCCAAGTCTGTGGATGGCACAGAACAACTTTGTGTGAGTCAGTTCTGTCTACCATGTGGGTTCTGGGGATTTAACGCAGGGTGACAGTCTTGGAGGCCAGTGGCTTTGTGTGCAGAGCCATCTTGTCAACCCCAACCTGGCTTCTTATGCGGGATCCAGGGGTCTGAAGTCAGACCATCTGGCTTGCAGCAAGCACTTTTACCTACTGAGCCAGCCCAGGCCCCCAGACCTCATACAGGGCACCAATCACAATTCATGAGTACCCTGCCTGCATCACACAATCATATCCTAAAGGCTACATACAGCCCCTGTGTACCTCCCAGGGGACACAGCACTGAGGACATAGGAATAATAAGTCAATGGTAGACTGGGCATTTGCTCAGCGTCTCTTAGGTAGGCTCTGTTCCCTTGGAGCATGAATGGTTTATTCAAACTTGGGTTCACTTCAGAACAAGTCAGAAACCCGCCTTGCTGGGTTACTCATCTGGCTTACTGCTGAGGCACTCCCTGGCTTCTAGTTTCTTGACCTGAGCTTGGGGACATGAGCATAGTGTCCTAAGAGAGAAGAACTTTCTGAAATAGCTCATCTTGGAAGAGACATAAACCCCGGGGGTAAATTATGTGAAAACAGAAATTAGTTGTGTAGAACAGGATAAATAAGCAGTGTAACTGACGACATCACTCAAGTCTGTGTTCCAGAAAGGGGTGGATTGCCTGATGGGGTTCACCAGAAAGCACAACAGAACAGACTGATTTGTTGGAGAAGAATCTTAGTGGGGCCTGGGAGATAGATGAGCAGTGAAGAGTGCGTGCCATCTCTCTTTTGGAGATCTTGGGTTTGGTTTCCAGCTCCCATATTGGATAGCTCACAATCACCTGTAGCTTCAAATGCAGGGGATCTGATGTCCTATTCTGGCCTCCTCAGACACATGTAGCAGACAGATATGAATAAAACTTCACATGTTTATAATGTGTTGGAAAGGTGGCTCAGCTTTCTTTCTCTCTCTCCCTCTCTCTCTCTTTCTCTCTTTCTTTTTTTGCAACAGACAAAGGCTTGTTTTATTTTAATGACTGATCCATGTGAGGCCACAGCCAGCTCACTATGCACAGACTCGAGGGAAGCTTTCTTTCTTGGTCTCTTCCTCCTTGGACAGTCTGAAGCTTTCTTTCTTGGTCTCTTCCTCCTTGGACAGCCTTTGTTTGTTTTTGTTTTTTGTTTTTTCAAGACAGGGTTTCTCTGTGTAGTCCTGGCTGTCTTGGAACTCACTCTGTAGACCAGGCTGGTCTCGAACTCAGAAATCCATCTGCCTCTGCCTCTCAAGCGCTGGGATTAAAGGTGTGTGCCACCAGCGCACTGCCTCCTTGGACAGTCTTGATGATCTCTTCCTTCTTGGCCTGGAGACTCTCCTTCCAGTGCTTTTGTGCTTCCTTGGTCTTAGACCTGCAAGCCTCAGCCTGGTCAGCCAGAAGCTTCGTGCAGGCCTTGTCTGCCTTCAGTTTGTGGATGTGCTCCATGAGAATCCACTTGTTTTTTAATGCATTCCCTTTGACCTTCAGGTACAGGCTGTGATTCATTTGGCGGTCAATCTTCTTAGATTCCCAGTATCTCCTGAGAAGCCGGTGCAGGATCCTCATCCTTCTCATCCACGTCACCTTCTGGGATCTCCGAGCATTGGCAGTACCCTTCCTCTTCCCTATGCCCACATACCTGCCCTTCCATCGGCCAAGGTATTTTGCCGGCATCGAGCCCAGGAATGGATAGTCACACGCTTCCGGATGATCAGACCATCTTTGATCAGCTTCCAGATCTGCTAACAGGAGTTGGCGTTGGCGATTACATTGGTCTCATTGGAGTACATCCAGACCTTCTTTTTCCCACAGCAGAGGACACTAGAGGCAAGCCTCTTCTGTAGCCTGAGCATAGTCATGGCTGGAGATGCAGCAGTGAAAGGGAAGGGGTGGCTTGGCTCTTAAGAGCATTGGCTGTTCTCCTAGAGGACCCAGGTTCAAGTCCCAGCACCCACATGGCAGCTCTGTATAACCAGCTATAACTATAGAGGTTATAGTTATAGTACTAGAGGATCTAATTCTCTCTTGGCTTCTCACCAGGCACATTATGTGTAGGCACACATCCAGACAAGACACCTATACAAATAAAAACTTAAAAGGAGAGCTGGAGAGATGGCTCAGTGGTTAAAAGCATTGGATGCTCTTCCTCAAGTTTGATTCCCAGTGTCCACATGGCAGCTCACAACTGTCTGTAACTCCAGGTCCAGAGGATTTGAACCCTCACATGACATACTGGCAAACCACCAATGCACATAAAAAAAATAAATCATCTTTAAAAATGAAAAGGAATTATTTATGTCTACATATAGAGATCATACTTTCTTCAGCATAGTTATGGTACTATATGGTACAGCTGTCTTCCTGGAGTGTGAAAAACTGAATGGAATCCCAGAGCAGGAGGCAGACAGTTGAGTTAGAAATGTCCCTTGTCCCCACCTCACCCTTTGTTCCTGGGTGGAAAGCCATGAGTCCCGCCACACTATGCCAGAATGCCTGTTTTTTTTTTCCTCAAGGAGACCTTAAATAAACTCTGGGGCCCTGTTGGCACTGATGGGAAAACAGACTGTGATGAGAAAAGGTCTTGGAGAAAGTGCCTGTGTTTGCTCTTCCTGAACCTGAGTCAACTCTGACTATGATGTCCTCAGCAGAGGGCAGCCTGGCCATTTAGGGGGAGTGATGGAGGAGTTCCCTTTATCCTCCAGGAAAGTGTCACACCTTCTGTGTAGTGTCAGCCAGCAGGACGCCAGCTCCACACTCTGACAGTCAAGAGCAGGTCTTCCCTGACAGTCCTGGCCTGTGCTCAGAGCTGAAGAAGGTCTCCCAGGGAAAGCCTTTCATTTGGTGAAGCCTTTGCTAAGGTCCTTCCTTGTATGCGGCTGAGGCCTGATGGTAATATCCCTGTATCCCTGTTCTTTTTTTATTTTATTTTATTTTTCTTTCCAGACACAGCTTCTCTGTGTAGCTCTGGATGTCCCAGAACTCACTCACACTCATCACAGGCTGGCCTCAAACTGAGAGATCCACCTGCCTCAGCCTTGTGAGTGCTGAGAGGATTAAAGGTGTGAGCCACCACAGGCCCCCCTCCCTGGTTTTCTTAAAATGCCAGCTTCAGGATATATGAAAGTCCTGAGTCTCAAACTGAAAAACAAACACCCAGAAACCTCATCAACCTCAAATCTAAGTGAGGTAGATTGAGGGAGGGTACTGGATAAATGTTGGTGAAAGTACAGTCAAAGGATAGAAATTTACAAAGCTGGTATTGTGGCACATGCCTGTAATTCCCAACGTTCATGATGATAAAGCAGGGGGATTGCCTTGAATTAGGAGCCTCCCTGGCCCAAATAAACAAAGCCTGTTCTCAAGAAAAAGGTTGATGGTGTGAGGAGAAAGTTTAGTACAGTACTTGCCACACACCCACATGAAATATCAGGAGGCAGAGTCAGGAGGATTCCCTGAATCTCCATGGCCAGTCAGCCTGGCCCAATCAGGGAGCTCCTGGCTCAGTAAGAGACCTTGACTTCAAAAATAAGGTGGTGTTCTGAGTTCGAGGCCAGCCTGGTCTTCAGAGTGAGTTCCAGGACAGC
>NW_022196911.1:97480464-97485321 GCF_008632895.1 Mastomys coucha | reverse complement strand
GGTGGCAGAGATCAATAGAGGAAGATGTGGGACAATGACCTTCAACCTCCATGTAAATGCATACGCAAGGGCACTCAAACACACACTTGAACTTGTACCCACACATGAATGTGTAATTTTTGAGACAGGGTCTCTCTATGTAGTATGGATGTCCTGGAGCTCATTATTTAGACCAGGCTGGCCTCAAGTGTCTGCCTCCCAAGTGCTGGGATTAATGGCATGAGCCCCCATGTTCAGCAATATATAAATGTGTGTGTGTGTGTGTGTGTGTATGTGTGTGTGTGTGTGTGTGTGTGTATGTGTATATATACACATACATACATTTAGGGAGGCAGAAAATTTTAAAGAGCTCCACAACACCTCAAGGGGTCGGGGGAGAAAAGGTGCACTGGGGATCAATCCTAGAGCTTTAACACTTGCTAGGCAAGGGCTTTTCACTGAGCCACACTGTCAACACTGCTGGATTCTTAAGATTTGTAAGAATAGATAGTAATTGTCAAATAATGTCTGAGTTGGTTCATATAAACAGTAGCTCACTGAGCCATTCTACAGTGTACACACATTTCAGAATATCAAGTTTTATGGTAAGTACATAATTTTTTTTGCCAATTAAAATAAATAAAGTTAAGGAGTCTCAAAAAGAAATAACCAAAATGCCCATGGACAGAACAAGCCCTTTTTCCTCTTACAGCAAGGCAATTTATGTTTTTGCTGTTGCAGTTGACTTGTGTCTATAACATCCTAGCCCAGGGAACATTTGCTTTTTTGCTCTGATGTTTATTGAGAGCTCAGCCTGTGCTAAGTGTGTCCCAAGGTCCCGAGATCATGAGTGATACATCTGTGGGCCTTGTTCTTCAGGCAGTTGTAGCCGGGGAGAAAAAAGGTGATACAAAAAGGAAGAAAGGCAAGAAGAGAAGGGGCATCTTGGTTGGGGTTTCTTTTCTTTTCTTTTTTTTTTTTTTTTGGAGTTTCTTTGTGTTGCCTTGGCTGTCCTGGAACTCGCTCTGTAGACCAGGCTGGCCTCGAACTCAGAAATCCGCCTGCCTCTGCCTCCCAAGTGCTGGGATTAAAGGCGTGCACCACCACTGCCCAAGACCAATCAGTTTAAAGGCTGCACTGTTCTGCCAATCATATTGTGCCTAGTTGCTGATGCTCTCTCCCCTGGAAACCATATAAAAACTTGCTGAGTGGGTCACTAGGGGTCGCCACCTCTCCTTTGGGTCTGGAACAACCCCAACACATGGGAACAATAAAATTCCCCTTGCTTTTTGCATTGATTCCGGCTCCATCCAGAGGCTCCTCAGTAAGCTAAGGCTTGCAGAGTCTTACAGCATACTCATATACATAAAATAAATAAATCTTGAAAGAAAGAATGACCAGAGAGGGAGAGGGGGAGGGGAAGGGGTAGGGGAGGGGAGGGGGAGGGAGAGGGAGACAGATATTATCTGTTAAGAGCATTTGTTGGAGCATTTGTTGGCGCACACCTTTAATCCCAGCACTTGGGAAGCAGAGGCAGGAGGATTTCCAAGACAGCCAGGGCTACACAGAGAAACCCTACCTCGAAAAAAAAAACAAGAGATAAAAAGAGCATTTGTTGCTCTTGTAAGGGGCTTAGGTTTGATTCCTAACATTCTCAACACTTATAACCATATGTCACTTCCGTTCTGTCAGGGGATCCAATATCCTCTTCTGACCTCCATGGGCACCAGAACATACATGGTGCCCATACATTTATACAGGCAAAATGCACACTCATACACAAAACAAAATATACACTCATACACAAAATGAATGTAAAATAAACTTTTAAGGAAAATAATCGCTTCTCGGCCTTTTGGCTAAGATCAAGTGTAGTATCTGTTCTTATCAGTTTAATATCTGATACGTCCTCTATCCAAGGACAATATATTAAATGGATTTTTGGGAGTAGGAGTTGGAATAGGAGCTTGCTCCGTCCACTCCACGCATTGACCTGGTATTGCAGTACCTCCAGGAACGGTGCACCCTGTTGGTTGTTTTTGTTTTTGTTTTTGTTTTTTCGAGACAGGGTTTCTCTGTGTAGCACTGGCTGTCCTGGAACTCACTCTGTAGACCAGGCTGGCCTCAAATTTAGAGATCTGCCTGCTTCTGCCTTCCAAGTGCTGGGATTAAAGGCATGTGTTACCACAGCCTGGCCCGCTGGGGATTTGGGAATAAAAAAATAAATAAACAAGGAAAACAAACAGAACAGGGAAGTAGATTATATTATTAAGGGGAAGCAGGCAGGGAAGAATTGTGGGTATATCACGAGGCCTGGGGAGGGCTTGGTTGCCTGGTTTCCAGCATTTGGATCACTAGTGCTGAAGAGACCAAACTGTGTACACAGGCTGGTTGGTTTCCCTTCCAGCAGGATGGCCACCCAGAGCCCTTCTTTTAAATTCTAGAGCTGCAAACACTTTGCCTCAAAGCTCCTCAGAGCCTACAAGAAACTGGTTCATCCATGACCCTTCAAATGTGGCAGCTGTAAGAAGGTTGAGAGTAGAGTATTCTGCTAGCAGCCTTCAGATGAAGATGTAGAACTCTCAGCTCCTCCTGCACCATGCCTGCCTGGATGCTGCCATGTTCCCACCTTGATGATAATGGACTGAACCTCTGAACCTGCAAGCCAGCCCCAATTAAATGTTGCCATTATTTTTAAAAAGAAGAAGAAGGTATAGAGTAAGGCTGGCTTGAGGCTACTGCTGCCTCCCCCCTTCTCTCTCCTTCTCCTTCCCCTCCAATATCCTCTTCTCCCCTCTCATCTCATCTCAGACAATGCCTCACTCTGTAAGCCAGGCAGCCCTCTAAGCTGAGGTCCTCCTGCTTCTGGTTCCCCAGCAGAGGACTACAGTATGCACCACCATGCCTACCTGGGCTGTTTCTTCTGACTCCATGAGGCTGATCTCTTTCCTCATTCATAGATGGATAAACCTTTGACAGCTAGAGACAGTGGCCAACCCCTGTGATTCCAGAGCTCAAGAGACTGAGGCAGGATAATTACCTAAACCTAGGAGTTCAAGACCAGCTTGGCTGACATAGTGAGACCTGTCTCAAAACGAAACAAATCTTGAGGGTATGATGTTTGCTTTGTGTTGGAGTGTATGATTAGGAAGCTCAGAGCGCCAGGCTTCCCATCACCACTGAAGCAGTCAATCAAAAAAACAAAAAGCAAATACAAAGTACACCCTTTAAACCTTCATGAGACTTCTGTGAGATAGGTCCTATTGTTATCCACATTGCACAGGGGAGGATACTGAGAGAGAGAAGGAGCTTGCCTGAGCATGAGTCTGCTCCTTCTCCCTACCTCCCTAACATCCACCACCCCCTCTTTCTTTCTTTTTCTTTCTTTCTTCCTCCCTTCCTTTCTCTCTCTCTCTCTCTCTCTCTCTCTCTCTCTCTCTCTCTCTCTCTCTTTCTTTCTTTCTTTCTGAATCAGGATATCCCATATCTAGCCCAGACTGGTCTGGAACATGCAGTGATCCCCCTGCCTCTATCTCCCTCATGCTGAGACTGCAGATGTGTACCAGCATGCTTTGAGGCACATTTCTAAGCAGCTGCCTGGCTCCTAAGCCAGTCACTGAGCCACTGTGTTGTCTGACTGCTCAATAAGGTATTATACAGGAACATAAGCTACAATGGCTCGTATCTTTCCTATCCCATAAAGTCTCATCACTTCTTCCAGGTCAAATAAATAATTTTGGGGCCTTGAGGCTTTTGGGCAATTCTGGCAGGAAAAATAACTCCATCATCAAGCTGTATATGTGAAATCTTCCAACGTAATGTCACCATGAGGTCTCTAATTCAGGGCAGGCACACATATAGTACTGTTAACTGAAAAAACAGGTGACCAAGCCAGCTCAGTCAGTCAACAGGTTCTCCAGGGCAGGAGCGAGGGTTAAAAAGAAAAAGACAATTAGACAACACTGTAGCATGACCCCAGCCAGTTCGGAGGCTGAAGTGAATTATTTTTTCCAAATCTACTTTTATTTTTATTTTAATTACATGCAAGTAATAAGGTCAAGCAGTAGAATAAACACAAACAGTTAAGGAACAAGCAAGGCAATAAACAAAGTCCCATGACCACTCCTGTGATCACTATTTCTAAGGGCTTGTCAGGATGACCAAGATATCTGAGCCTACTTCCCTGCCTAGCCCAAAGTCATATTCTTGCCTGAAGCCTACTTCTTTGTTCTAGCCTAAAATCAGATTCCTGTCTGAGTTTACTTCCTTGTCCTGGCCCAATGTCAAATTCTTGCCAAGTGGCCCCCAAAAGCTCTCCACAGCCAGGCTTTCTTACGTTCTGTCTTTGCATGTGAGGAAGGCCTAAGGACAATGTCAGGTGTTTTCTTCCTCTACCCTTGTCCACCTTATTCCAGTGAGACAGTCTCTCTCTCTCTCTCTGTCTCTCCCTGAGCTGCAAGCTCACTATCTAATGTAAGCCAATTCTCAGTGAATTCTAGGTCCACCTGCCTCCACCTCCTATTGCTGGGGAAACAGGCATGCATAGCCATGTACAACTATTTTATATGGGTGTTTGGGATTCGAGCTCAGGTCCTCACATTTGTGCAGCCAATTCTCTTCCCTTCTTGGCTGTCTTTCTAGGCTCCAGAAATTGATGTTTATGTGGCTCTAAAGGTAAGCCCATCGTCACATATCTCTTCCTGAGCCTGCTTTTCTTCCTTGTTTCTGTAACCCTGGTTAACAGATAGTATTAAATGAGCCCTTTTGATGCCTTTGCCGTGGATCTCTTGAAGGTTTCTACTCCGCTTAGAAAGTCTGAAAAGCCATCATCGTGGCGAAGTTCAGGCCCTTGGCTCCCTTTGCTTCCTCAGTGTCTGT
>NW_022196911.1:97473607-97475364 GCF_008632895.1 Mastomys coucha | reverse complement strand
CACACACACCATACACACCACACACACACACACCATACACACCACACACACACACATATACACACAGGCACACCATACACACCACACACACACACACACACACACACACACTCACACCATACACACCACACATACATCCATACCACATATACACATACCACATACACACCATACACTACACACATATACGCATACATGCACACACACACTATAAACCACACACTGTTGCTGTAGTTTTAAAAAACATGCTACTGCCTTGCCCAGGAGCTGCTGTCCCCTCCTGGCTCCTTTGTCTCACCTGGCTGAGCTCCAGGATCAATCGCAATCAGCCAATCCAGCTTCCTTTTCTAACCACCTTTGCTCTAACTTGGCTCTGGGAGGGGTTGCATTACCAGCCCATTCCCAGGACCCTTGAATCCATGGATAAAAGACACTCAGACAGTTTTATTACTTTAGAACTTGCCTGCTAGTACAATTGCTGGGTGCAAATACCTCCCGCTAGGAAATGTGTGCCCTTATCAATTTATTATTTCCACCTTTCCCTCTGCCCTAAACTTAGTAGCTTGTATCACCTAACCCCTGCTAATCTCCTTGGCCATCAGCCCATAGTGGAGGCTGCAGGCCTCAGCTGCCCGGAGGCCTTACATGATGGCAGCATCCTCTTTCCTCCAAAGCATGGCAGAAAAACAACCCCTCTCCTTCCTTGCATCTGCCTTTCCCTCCTGGACCTGAAAGTCCCGCCTACACTGTCTGCCCACCAATTGGCTCCTGGCCTTCTTTACTGACAAATAAAAAACCAATTAGAGAACTGGACCTTAGTATCAGAAACTACTCTTATGGGGCTGGTGAGATGGCTCATCTGTTAAGAACACCAACTGCTCTTCTGAAGGTCATGAGTTCAGATCCCAGCAATCACATGGTGGCTCACAACCATCCATAACGAGATCTGATGCTTTTTTCTGGAGTGTCTGAAGACAGCTACAGTGTACTTACATATAATAAATAAATACATATATTAAAAAAAAAAGAAATGACAAGGACAAGTGTGTGTTAGTACAGAAACACCAGGGAGGGGTGGCATCAAGACCTTCTGCGAAGGCGCAGTGACCTGCAGTATCTGCTGCAGTCCTGGACAGCTGACCAGTTACATATAGTTATGATCTACCTTGTGGGTGGGGAATCGAAATTGGAGCTTCTGGAAGAGTAGTTAGTGAGTGTTCTTCAACTCTGAACCCTCTCTCCTGACTCTTTTAATTTTTTATTACATTTTATTGGTTAATGTGTAGGTGTGCATTCCAGTGGGATGTGGGGTGAGGGTGTCAGAGGGCAGTTTGTGGAAATCAGTTTTTCCCTTCCACTATGCGGACCCTGGGGATCAAACTCAGTCCTGAGCCCTGAGGAGAAGGACTTTTACACTGGCACCCTATCTATCTATCCATCCATCCATCCATCCATCCATCTATCTATATCTATCTATCTATCTATCTATCTATCTATCTATCTATCTATCTATCTATCTAAAGACAGGTTTTCAAGTAGCCTAAACTGGCCTCAAACTTGCCAGACAGTCTACTGTGACCTGGCATTTGTGATCTCATGCTTCTACTTCCCAAGCGCTTAGTTACAGGTAAGTGTCATCACTATGTTTTCTATGGCACTAAGCATCAAACCCAGGGTTTTCTAAATACTGAGTTAAGTACTCCACCAACCAAGTTACATCTCCAGCCTTGTATATAGAACTTTTTTTTTTTTTTTTT
>NW_022196911.1:97442737-97473597 GCF_008632895.1 Mastomys coucha | reverse complement strand
TGGTTGCTGGGCTTTGAACTCACAACCTGGAAGAGCAGTCGGTGCTCCTAACAGCTGAGCCATCTCACCAGCCCCCATATATAGAACATTTTTAAAGTAGAGTATCATGAATGTGAGTTACTATTTAACAACCAGAAAGCAAGGTGGTGTTCACTGGAAGAAATGTTGCTAGTTAATGTTTGCATATCAAGAAGGACCTCATGCCGGCTGGAGGTGGTGCACACCTTTAATCCCAGCACTTGGGAGGCAGAGGCAGGTGGATTTCTGAGTTCGGAGACAGAGAAACCCTGTCTCAAAAATCCAAAAATAAATAAAAAAATAAAAGAAGGACCTCATTTTTCTAATGAATTCTTTTTTTTTTTGTTTTTTTGGGTGTTTGTTTGTTTGTTTGTTTTGGTTTTTTGAGACAGGGTTTCTCTGTGTAGCCCTGGCTGTCCTGGAACTCACTCTGTAGACCAGGCTGGCCTCGAACTCAGAAATTCTCCTTCCTCTGCCTCCCAAGTGCTGGGGTTAAAGACGTGGACCACCACTGCCCGGCTTCTAGTGTATTTCTTAATACACTTAAAACACTTCTAGTGTATTCAGACAGTTATTCAGCCTGGTAATTTTTTTTTTTTTTTTGCAAGTTCTAGACCAGCTTGGGCTATATAGAGAGCTTCAAGCTAGGCTTAGACTAAGGAGTGAAGGGAAGGAAGGAAGAAAGGAAGGAAGGAAGGGACAGACATGGGACATGTTTTATCGCCTCCATCTCTCTCTGGGAAGTCCGAGCAGAGTTATACTGTTTGTCTTAACTACGTTCTGTGTGGTTCATAGAAGAATGTGCTTTGTTTAGCTCCTTCTCCTTGGTGATTTCACAACAATGTTAAGTACATCCAAGCCTTTGGGGAGACATATGATCTCTCCCACTAACTCCTACAATGGCTGGCTGTGTCAGACTTGGCCTATCTCACTTGAACTTTGGCTGAGATGCTCGTTAATCTAGAGTCCAGAGCTGTTGGCATCTGTGGGTGGATTAGTACACAGTCAACATTGCGGTGGGGGCTGACCCTAAAGCTCACAGTACTTTTACTCCAGCGAATGTGCATGAAATGACTAGTTGCTTTAACAGCTAGACCTGATTGGAGGAAATATTTTCAAATTTAGAGCAATATATCTCCCATGTAAGATAGAACTGTGAAAGGGCTTGTTTAAAAATCAACTTCAGGAACAACCCCCACTCTCTTCCCCTCAGAAGTCCAAGGTCCTTTGAGCTGAGTAGTGAGTGTGAGGGCAGTTAGGTGGTTATATGATGCTTTGCCTTTAAAGAACAAGGAGCTGGGTGGTGGCACATGCCTTTAATCCCAGCAGGGGCAGGGGCAGTGAGGCAGAGAGAGAGAGAGAGAGAGAGAGAGAGAGAGAGAGAGAGAGAGAGAGAGAGACAGACAGACAGACAGACAGAGACAGACAGATAGAGACAGAGAGAGAGGAGAGAGAGAGGGAGAGACAGAGGAGAGGGAGAGACAGAGACAGACAGACAGAGACAGAGGAGACAGAGAGAGGAGAGAGAGACAGAGGGGGAGAGAGAGAGGAGAGAGAGACAGAGGCAGAGAGAGAGAGAGAGAGAGGAGGGACAGAGAGAGAGAGGAGAGAGAGACAGAGGCAGAGGAGACACAGAGAGAGGAGAGACAGAGGCAGAGAGAGACAGAGAGGGGAGGGAGAAGAGAGAGAGAGACAGAGACAGACAGACAGAGACAGAGAGGAGACAGAGAGAGAGGAGAGAGAGAGAGAAAGAGACAGAGACAGACAGACAGAGACAGAAACAGAGAGGAGATAGAGAGAGAGAGACAGAGACAGAGAGGGGAGAGAGAGAGAGGCAAAGAGGCAGAGGCAGCTTGGTTAAGAGAGTGAGTTCCTGAGTTCGAGGCCAGCCTGGTCTACAGAGTGAGTTCCAGGACAGCCAGGGCTACACAGAGAAACCCTGTCTCAAAAACAAAAACAAAAGCAAAAAAGGGCTGGCAAGATTGCTAATCGGATAAAGGTGCTTGCCCCTAACTTTGATAACCTGTATTTGATTCCGGCACTCACATTGTGGAAGGGGAGAGAGCACTGACTCCCACTAACTGCCCTCTGACTTTCAGATGGGTGATGTATAATGTGCATGCTACACACACATACACATACACACAGAGAGAGAGAGAGAGAGGGAGGGAGGGAGGGAGGTACACACACACACACACACACACACACAGACACACAAACTAATAAAATTTTAGAACACTAGACCTGTTGCATGGTGTAATTTCTCAGATATACCATGGCTTGGCCTACCTAGGATACCCCTCCCTGCCCGCACTGCATTATATTTCATTACAAATTTCTCATGGCTTTGTAAATGAGGAAGGCCCTATTTCTAGATATGAGTTGGTACCTACTGTGACCAACAGGACTGCTGATCAAATGGGGAGAGCCTGGCAAAGACTGGGGTTACTCTATTCACTTCTTTGAATCCACTCTGATGCCCCTCAGAATTCTACCCAAGGCTTCAGAATCAAGGAGCCCTCTGCTCTGGTGTCATGGTGGTTTACAACAGTGTGTAGGGACAGGCATGCACATATCATCTCACTGAAGCAAAATGGGCTGGTAAGGAGGACCTTGGCAGTTTCATGACCTGGTCTGTGTTAGTTGCTTTTCTCATTGCTGTGGCAGAAAACCTGACAAAAAGCAACTTAAGGGGGAAAGGGTTTATTCTGAATTAAGGTTTGAGAGTGTGGTCCCTCTGGGGAAGGTTGGCAAAGAGAAGTGGATGCTGGGGTCTCTCTCTTTCTCTTTTCTTTTTTTCTTCTCTTAAAAGTAAATAAATATTCACAGGACTTGAAGGCAGAGGCAGGAGGATCTTTATGAATTTGTGGCCAGTCTGGTCTACAGAGTGAGTTCTAGGACAGCCAGGGCTACACAGAGAAACCCTGTCTTGAAAAATCAAACAAACAAAAACCTCCCTCCTGTGTGTGTGTGTGGGTGTGCATGTGTGTGTATGTGTGTGTGCATGTGTGTATGTGTGTGTATGTGTTTGCATGTATGTATATGTATGAGTTTCTGAGGAGTCTACTGTCTCTTTCTCCCATCTTGACCTAGGAATCCTAAGGTAACAGAAATGTGCCACCAACCACCCAGTCTCACCTTACACAGGATCTGGGGATCAAACTCAGATCCTTGCAGGCACTTTTACCCAGGCATCCATCTCACCACCCCCTGGCTTTCTCTTTCTCATCAGACCCCAGCCCAGGGGATGGTGCCAATCAAACTCAAGATAGGTCTTCCCTCCTCAGTCAAACCTCTCTGGAAACATCTTGAGGTGTATCTCCTAGGTGACTCAAAATCCAGTCAAATTGATAGTGAAGCCAACTGTTACTCAGTCTAAAAGAGAACACTGATTTATGTCATTTGGGTTATCAAATCAATTAAATCCAACTCTGTCTGTCTGTCTATCTCTATCTCTTTTTTTTCTCTCTCTCTCTTGTTTTTAGACAGGGTTTCTTTGTGTAGGACTATTCTGGAACTCACTCTATAGACCAGACTAGCCTCAAATTCACAGAAATCCACCTGCCTCTGCCTCCTGACTGCTGGGATTAAAGGCTTGTGCCTGACCACCAAATTATATCACTTGAAAGGTTTATTTGTCTTAATGAAGAAGTGGATCCAGTGGGGACCATGGTTTAAAGATGGACTTTATGTGTGTGTGTGTGTGTGTGTGTGTGTGTGTGTGTGTGTATGTGTGTGTGTGTGTGTGTGTGTGTGTGTGTGTGTGTGTGTATGTGTGTGTGTGTGTGTGTGTGCAAAAAGTCCACACTGAAGATGAAGGGATTTTTGTTTTGTTCGCCCTTGGAGAGACAGGACTTGTAGAAAGCCATCCCCCAGGCAGAACATCAGTACTACCCTCAGCAGAGCAGCTGTGACTCCTGGCAAGAGATTCACCAGATTGGACCTGTGGACATTCTGTTACAGAGGAGGGATGGGGATACCCATTAAACACCTGCTCAAGATCCCAGCTCCTTCCCACAGCTCCCTGCCATCCACGTGCAATTCTACCTGAGCAAAATTGGTCTTGTGAGTGGGGGAAATGATAGAGTGTATAGACAGGGACCGGGGGGCTGGTGATAAGGCTCAGTGGGTAAGAGTACTGACTGCTCTTCCGAAGGTCCTGAGTTCAAATCCCAACAGCTACATGGTGGCTTACAACCATCCATAATAAGATCTGACACCCACTCTGGTGCGACTGAAGACAGCTACAGTGTATTTATGCTGGGCAGTGGTGGCACACGCCTTTAATCCCAGCACTTGGGAGGCAGAGGCAGGCAGATTTCTGAGTTCGAGAACAGCCTGGTCTACAGAGTGAGTTCCAGGACAGCCAGGGCTACATAGAGAAACCCTGTCTGGAAAAACAAAAAAAACAAAAACAAAAAACAGGGATGGGTAACTGAAAGACGGTTGTTCCGTCTATAGAAATGGTGTCTTCCATCTTGGGGTGAGACTTCATGGTAATCTAGGTGCTTGGTCATGCTTTGTCCATAAACCTAACAAACACATTGGTTCTCCCAAGTTGGACTTCAGTGGAATTATACTTTGGTCTGTCATTGGTGGGGTGCAGACATCTTTTCACATCCCCTGGGGGAAGTTTATGCAAGTTTATGGGTAATAAAGGACTGGACCCAGGCTAGAGAAGTGACTCAGCAGTTAAGGGGACAGACTGGGGGCTGCAGAGATGGCTCAATGGTTAAGAGTACTGAGAGAACCTGGGTTTGATGCCCAGCAACCACGTGTGGCTCACAGCTGTTTATAATTCCAGTTCTGGAGAAATCTAACACTTTCTTCTGTCCTCTGAAGTCAGTGCACACACATGGAGCACAGATATACATGCAGCAAACACACACACACAATAGATATATAACACAATCATATATATATAATTATATATATAGTGTGTATGTATATATATTACATATATTATTAAAAAAAGGACTGGGGGCTGGGCGGTGGTGGCGCACGCCTTTAATCCCAGCACTTGGGAGGCAGAGGCAAGCGGATTTCTGAGTTCGAGGCCAGCCTGGTCTACAGAGTGAGTTCCAGGACAGCTAGGGCTACACAGAGAAACCCTGTCTTGGAAAACCAAAAAAAGAAGAAGAAGGAGAGGAAGGAGAAGAAGAAGAAGAAGAAGAGGAGGAGGAGGAGGAAGAGGAGAAAGAGGAGGAGGAGGGCGGCAGCGGCAAGGAGATAGCATAAAGGAAAAGTATGGAAAAGTTGCTCTCTGAAAGACTAGACTCATACTTAAAACAAAACAAACACACACACACACACACAAAGCCCAGAAAAAACGAACAAACACCCCTCCCCGAGACCCCACCCTAAGCCCAATGAAAACATGGAGTTTTTGTAGTTAGCTGTGTGTCTGCACCAGGGATAGTTAAGAAAGCAAAGGAGGTGAGAAAACACAGAACTTAAAGACTGCATGCCCCCCACCCCCAAAACACACACACACAAGGATTCTAGCTGTGGCCTGGTTCTGCTTCTAACAAGCTGGCTCTGTTTACTCTCACACCTTTTACTTCCATTTCAACAGCTGTGTGTTGACAGAGCCATCCATTACAGGAAGGAGACTGGCAGAGGGGAGCCTGCTCTGGGCTGAGAATGAGGTGACCTGAGGACAACTTATTGTTGTGACTTAGGCCAACCATTATACCAGTCTTGGCCTCAATTGTTTTCTTTTTGTTTTTATTTTCCTTTTCATTCCATCCTCTCTCCTTCTTTCTCTTTTCCTGCTTCCCTTTCTCTCTTCTTTGGGAATAGGGTCGCACTGTATAGCTGGCTTGAACTACAGGCTGGCTTCAAACTCAAAGTCATCCAGGTTCAGCCTCCCCACCAGTTACCTGGAGACAGCTAGGTGTACCTGACTCACTATAAAAGGGGCTGCTTGACCCCTTCTCCCTCTCTTGCTCCCTTCTTTTCTCCTCTTGCTTCTGTTCCCTTACCTTCTTCCTCCTCCCCTCTCTAACATGTGCTCATGGCCGGCCTCTCTCTACTCTCTTCTCTCTTCTCTTCTCTTCTCTTCTCTTCTCTTCTCTTCTCTCTTCTCTTCTCTTCTCTTTTCTCTTCCTCCCTCCCCCTCTCTCTTTCTCTCTCTCTCTGCCTCTCTCCCTCTCTCCATTCTCTTAACTCCCCTCCCCATGCCCTAAATAAATTCTATTCTATTCTATACTATACCATAGTGTGGCTGGTCCCTCGGGAGAGGGTATGCCTCAGCTTGGGCCTGCAGAGGCACCTCCTTCCCTCATAACTTTATGCCCTTCCACCAAACATATCTTGGCTTTTCTTTCTTTTTATAAACCAAACAACCCTTAATTGAATGAATAATGCTCACACACACACACACACACACACAAAGCCAAGCAGTGGTGGTACATACCTTTAATCTCAGCATTGGGAGGCAGAGGCAGGCAGACCTCTGAGAATTCAAGGCCAGCCTGGTCTACACAGTGAGTTCCAGGACAGCCAAGGATACAGAGAAACCCTGCCTCAAAAATCCAATAAATAAATGAATAAACAAATGAATGAACGAGCAACTTAGAAGATTGAAGCAATTCCTAGACTTGCTTTCTTGTTGCCAAGCAGCAAGCAGGTTTTTAACTTTTCCTGCTGAGATTTGATGTGGGGCTTCCAGCTGTCCACTACTGTCAGAAGTTGCTAGCGACCATCTTTAAGTCCATTAACTTTTCTGACAGTAGTGACTTTGTTGCCTGCTCCTTCACTCCATTCCTAGTCTGCTCTTTCTCAAAAAGCACCGAAAGCTTCTCCTCCATCTCAAGAGGCTCACTCCTGTAGAAAGAACTCTTAGGGACTAAGGCTACCATCCCATCTGCTCTACGCACATGGGCCTCAGACGCATCTGGTCCACTTCAATGATCACTGCAGACTAAAATCAATAACTATTAATAATTCAGCCTCCAAAGTCATGGGTGTCAGCTAACAGTCAGCTGCTCAGTTGCTGAGAGATGGAACTTCCAATGTCCAGATGGGCCCTCATGAAATGACCTAGGCCCATACAGTAGAACAGCAAAGCCATTGCCAGTGGAAGGTAGGAGGTGCTCACATCAGAGTCCTTGACCAATCTTTTACAGGGCAAAAAAAAAGTGGACAAAAGTCCTGACTGGGTGTGATCCCAGCGAAACCACAGGCAGGCTGGCAGTTCCTTACAAGGTTAAATATAGTCACTATAAGACTTGGTGTTTCCATTCCTAAGGATACTCCCATCATGCAGCCATGCAAATATTCATAACAGTGTTATTCATAATGACCTCATAGTGGAAGCAACTCAAAGTCCACCAATTGAGTTGTAAGCCAACAAAGTGTAGCACATTCCTACAGAGAAATATTGTCCATGACAAAATGGATACCTGCCCAACATGGTAGCACATGCTTTTAATCCCAGCTCTTGGGCAAAGGCAGAGAGATCTGTCTCTGTGAGTTTGAGGCCAGCCTGGTCTACAAACCAAGTTCTAGAACAGCCAGGGCAGCATAGTGAAGTGCTATCTCAAAAACCAAAACCAAGCTGGATAGTGGTAGTGCATGGCTTTAATCCCAGCATTTAGGAGGCAGAGGCAGGCAGATTTCTGAGTTCAAGGTCAGCGCGGTCTACAGAATGAGTTCCAGGACAGCCAGGGCTATACGGAGAAACCCTGTCTCGAAAAACCAAAAAAAAAAAAAAAAAAAAAAAAAAAAAAAAAAAAAAAAAAAAAAAAAATTACATCTATGTATTTATTTAGTGTGTGTGTTTGGGAGGAAGGTGGCTCATACAAGCCATGGAAAATCTTAAGAGGTCAGAGAACAATCAACAGGAGTGGGTGATGTATTTTATAAAGTCAAGGATATGGTTTTTGTTTTTTTGTTTTTTTTTTAAGATTTACTTATTATTATATATTATTATAAATAAGTACACTGTAGCTGTCTTCAGACAGCACCAGAAGAGGGTGTCAGATCTCATTATGGGTGTTTGTGAGCCAACATGTGGTTGCTGGGACTCAAACTCAGGACCTTCGGAAGAGTAGTCGGTGCTCTTACCAGCTGAGCCATCTTACCAGCCCCCCAAGGATGTGTTTTATAGAGTATGGTGTGGTGTGGTGGGAGGAGGTACCTCAGCAAGCCCATGCTGAGGCATTCTCCCCAGGTACCAGCCATACAACAGGTCTAGTATAGAATAGAGTTTATTTAGGGGCATGGGAAGTTGAGAAGGGAGTAGAGTCAGAGAAGGAGAGAGAGGGAGAGAGAAAGAGAGAGAGAGAGAAAGAGACCCTTTATAGCAAGCCAGACCCACCTGGTTGTTGCTAGGTAACTGTTGGGTGAAGCCTAGAAGGAATGCTACCTGTGGGTCCTTTCCTACTACAGGGGTCCTGGGGATTGAACTCAAGCTGTTAGGCTTGGTGGTAAATGGAAGGAGGGAGAGGAGAAGGGGATGGGAAAGGGGGAAGAGGGGAGAGGGGAAGGGGAGGGAGAGGGAGAGGGAGAGGGAGAGGGCAGGAGAGGGTTGTGTCTACTCCTAAAGTCCTAAAGTTTATTATAGAAAGCATAGAAGAAAATGTGTCTGGAAGAGTCCAGACTGGACCTTGCAGGCCGACTCAGCAGGTACTCCATATGACCAGAGAGGGGAGGGAGGAGGGGAGAGAGGGATGGCCAAGAGGCCAGGAGACCAAAAGAGCAGTTGGGGACCAAGAGAGGTTGGGCAGAGAAGGGCTTAGCCAGACTGGCTCAATTATACTGGAGCCAGAGGATCTGTGGAGTGGGAAGTCAAGCCACTGTGCAGGGTTAGGGGCCAGGGTATGCTAATCCTAACCCTGAGCTCTAACCCTAGGGCAGCCAGCTTCTACTTTGATTTGCTAATAAGTGCCATTGACCCCCTTTATCTGCGTTTGAAGCCCTGCTGGTGGCAAGCATCTTTACCCCTGAAGCTCTGTACTTTAAAAATTTGCTGTTTTTATTTATTTATTTATTTGTTTATTTTGGTTTTTCAAGACAGGGTTTCTCTGTATAGCTCTGGCTGTCCTGGAACTCACTCTGTAGACCAGGCTGGCCTCGAACTCAGAAATCCACCTGCCTCTGCCTCCCAAGTGCTGGGATCAAAGGCGTGCGCCACCACCGCCCAGCTTTTTTTTCTTTTTTCTTTCTTTCTGTTTTTTTTTTTTTTTTTGGATACCATTTTACTTATAATACAGACAACACACACAGTACCTTATTTTCTGTACTTTCACCAGCTATAAAGCTCACTGCATAAAGAGGCTTCTCTGATCGAGGTTGAGAGCACCACACATCTATGGATATAAATATTTAAAAGGCAGTTTGACAACATGGATGTTAGTGTCTCAAACGGGACCCAGAGGTGACAACTTAATAATATCAAATGGGACTTGGCTGTCAGGTTCTCCCAGCATCCTTCAGTCTGGCTGGCATATCCCTAAACTTCTCCAGCTCCAGGTATTGGGCTGGGCTGCCCTTCCCCCAGGTACCCTTCCCTATATAAGCCAACCATTTTGGTTACCTGGCCCTTTTGTTTATTCTCTTGGGTTTGGCCTCTTGGATTGACTCTTCCCTCTCCCATCTACCTCTCCTCACATGGCCCAGCAAGATCAGGCCACATTCACTCTGGACTCTCACAGATGTCCCTGTCTCCAGCCAGCTAGGCTCTGGCTTCTATCTACAATAAAATTTCTCCTCCACCATCCCCAGGAGCAGTCATGGCCTTCCTTTTTATTTCCTTCTTTTCATTCAATAACCACTTAGCAAAACACTGAGAGGGTAACTCCCCAGGGCCTACAGTACCACCCATGAGTCCCCTGTGGAGTATGTGCACATGCCCAAGGAGGTCAGAACAGGATTCTCTGCAATGGAGTTACAGGCAGTTGGGAGCCATTGATGCAGATGCTGGGAACTGAACCTGGGTCCTCAGGAAGAGCAGCAAGTGATATTAACCACTGGACCATCTCTCCGGTGCCAAGGCTTCCTGATTGGTTTTTTCTTTTTCTTCCTTCTTTCCTTCCTTCCTTCCTTCCTTTCTTCCTTCTTTCCTTCCTTCCATTCTCTTTCTTTTCTTTCTTTCCTTCTTTCTTCCTTCCTTCCTTTCTTTCTTTCTTTCTTTCTTTCTTTCTTTCTTTCTTTCTTTCTTTCTTTCTTTCTTAAGATTCCTTTATTTATTTTACATATCTGAGCACACTGTCACTGTCTTTAGACACACCAGAAGAGGCATCAGATCCCATTAAGGATGGTTGTGAGCCACCATGTGGTTGCTGGGATTTGAACTCAGAACCTCTGGAAGAGCAGCAGCTGGTGCTCTTGACCCTGAGCCATCTTTCCAGCCCTGACTTCCTGATTGTTAAACTGGCCCCACCATTGTGACTAGCTCCTCAGCCCCCACCCCCAATGTTTAAGCACATGAAACATGAGGTTGAAAGACCCCTCAAGAGAGGAGACCCTTACTCTAGTCTCAGGATTACACGATCCCCCACGAAACTCATGAGAGACCGATCTTGCTGCAAACACATGAGGTTTATTTGGGAAACCAGTGTACTGGGGCCGAGCTTGTAACCCATGCAGAGGCAGAGGAGTTCGACCCCAAGCTCGAGAAGTGTAGGGTATTTAAAGGAGAAAACCACAAACCAGGGGGAGTGAGGGGGAATTCCAACCCAAGGTATTCAGTCAGTTAGGGAGGGGAACATATTCATTTTAGGAATGTAATCTTCATCTACTGGTTGGCAGAGTGGAGAGCCTCGTGAACCAGTTGACCTTCATTCCTAGTTCTGCCCTCATTATGTCTCACCGGGAGGGGCAGGTCTTGGGAACCAGAGCCCTGAGGCTCTGAGTTAGACAAGTTCTTGGAACCCAGAGCTCTGAACCGGCTGACCTGCATTCTTAGTTCTGTTCAGTCTGCTAGGAGTCATAAAAAACTTTTTTATATTTTCTGTACCTTTCAAGCTTAAATGATGGTAACTGCCCCACAGTGGTGTTGAGAGGATGGCTATGTTGAGATCTGGTCTGTTGCTATGTATTGTAAGGCTAAGTACTAGTCCCCAAGATCTTGTTGCTTCCTTACTACATCAAGTGATGCTATGTGACCTTGCTCCTTAATTCAAAACTATTGGTTGAATAAAGATGCCTATAGCTGGGCAGAAGAGAGGTAGGGAAGAATCAGTTCCTGAGCTTAGGGTCTGAGGCAGGACAATGAACAGGGAGAAGAGGAGTGGAGAGAGAGGAAGACACCGAGGGGCAAGGGAGAACTGGCTATGAGGGCTGGCCAGTTGGAATAAGAGCGGCCCGGGTGGAACGTGGCAAGTCATATCTTAGGGTTATTGACAGAGTAGACATAATAGACATAGACAGTAGATTCTGCCCGGCTCTAGCGCTTTAAAGGCTTATTATGCATATCAGGGTTTTGTGTCTTCTATCTGGGAACTGAATGATCACAGGTGGAGTAGAAATCCCCTGACTGAGATTAAATAATTCCTACAGCATGGATGGTTTAAACTGTAGAGATAACTCATACAGCAAACTAACAAGTGTTTCCTGTTACTGGTGTGCGTATCAGTGACACAACTAGAATGCTGAATGCTTTACATTCAGCTTGAATCCTCTGGCAAGGAACCAGAGTTTGGAGCATCAAGCATGGGCCCCAACCCGAGTCGTGGGGTTCAATCAGACAGATGGTCCTGTGTGGGACCATTAGAGTCTTTGCCAGACTTAGGCTACTGCTGAAACTCTCAAGATTGGTATGAATGCTTACCCTCCCTGAAATAAACACATTCCAGGAGTCTGGGGCAATCAATCAGCTCTTTCCTCATACAATGTAGGATTATGGTGAAGAGGGAGTGGGGGGAGGTTTTGGAGGTGGGGTTGTGAAGCAGGATGAAATAAATCGCTTAACAGAAGCTTGAAGTAGCTTCTTTGAGCATTCCTGGGTGCCTCGAGCTTCCTTAGGGTTTTTTAAACCTTTAACCCCAACCTTTGCTGACAGCAGGTAACTTGTCTTGTCCTGCTCCCTCCACCCCCAACTTTCGTGCAATTGCTTCACTTGGCAATGACTGCCCCACAATCCTCCAAATTGCAACCTAATCCTAGAGCAACGCCTGCTGACCTATGGTCTGGTAACCAGTGTGCTGAGTCTTGGCCACTTGGTCTGAAGCTCAGCACTGAGGCCAGATTGTAGTCTGCCTGCCTATTTAACCTTTGTCTTTCACAATAATTGTTATGGTGACTTTAGTGATCAGCAAGAGAGCCTTCAGGTAGATCCCCGACCCTATCCCAGCCTGTCAATTGTTTAAATGTCGGGAGCTGCACATGGGAAAATGGGCACAAGAGTAGTTTCAGGAAATAAAAACTCTTACCCTCACTGCCTTTGGTATTAGGGGGATGAACCTAGGGCCTTGCATACACTCTGGTCACTGAACCAGATTCTCAAAGTGTATGAGTGTGTGTTTGTGTATGTGTGTGTGTAGAGCAGAGATCAATGTTGGCTGACTTCCTCAATCACTCTCCACCTTATTTTTTGAGGCAGGGTCTCTCACTGAATCTTGAGTTCACCAAACTCAGCCTGGCTAGGCAGTGTATAAACGGATGGCATGATCACTCCATGACTTGGTTAAAGGAGGGAGGGTTTGTTTTTGTTTTTTTTAAATTTATTTACTTTATGTATGTGAGTACACTGTTACTGTCTTCAGACACACCAGAAGAGGGCATCAGATCCCATTACAGATGGTTGTGAGCCACCATGTGGTTGCTGGGATTTGAACTCAAGACCTACGGATGAACAGTCTGCTCTTAACTGCTGAGCCATTTATTTCTTCAGCCCTGGAGGGAGAGTGCTTATTGCAGATGTTAGAGAGAGAGAGAGAGAGAGAGAGAGAGAGAGAGAGAGAGAGAGAGAGAGAGAGAGAGAGAGAGACCATGGAGAGCAGTGGGGGAGGGAAACAAAGTGAACATAGCAACATAGCCTGGGTTATAAGGTAGATGAGTAGGGGAGGGGGGGAGGGAAGCCCATAAGCTGGAGGGAATTTAGGGTAGGGGAGGAGGTGAGAAGTGCTGGGATGCCAGCATGGATTCTGAGATGTGAACCATGTACTTGTGCTACTGAGGGAGCCTGAGAGGCCAGCGTGCGCTTTGGTGTGCTCACAAGCACCTCAGACAGGCATTCGCCTCTTCTTCCTTTTAGAATGTGGGCAAATGGAGTTTCCTTTGGACCTGACAGCCAGCGAGCCACAGGGATCCTCCTGTCTCCGCTTCCTCATCTAAGGGATTACAGCCCTGTGCTGCTGCAGTTGGCTTTTACATGGATGCTGATGACTGAACTCAGGCCAGGATGCTTGCAGGGCGAGCATTTTGACAGCTGAGCCATCTCCCCAGGCCTCTTAGTTTGTTCTCCTTGAGACAGAGTCTCTTTACATTGTTCAGCCTGGTCTTGAATTTGCTCTGCAGCTGGGGCTGATCTGGAACTAGTAGTCCTCCTGCTTCAGCCATCTGAGTGGCAGGGATTAAAGTTGGGGTTCTCAAACTTCCTAATGCTTTTATCCTTTAATACAGTTTCTCATGTTGTGGTGACCCCGAACCATAAAATTATTTCATTATGCCAGGCGGTGGTGGTGCACACCTTTAATCCCAGCACTTGGGAGGCAGAGGCAGGCAGATTTCTGAGTTTGAGGCCAGCCTGGTCTACACAGTAAGTTCCAGGACAGCCAGGGGCTACACAGAGAAACCCTGTCTCGAAAAAAAAAAAATTATTTCATTACTATTTCATAACTGGTAAGTTCACTACTGTTATAAATTGTAATAAAAAGTCTGGTATGCAGGATATCTGATATGCAACCCTTGAAGGTGTCATAAATCACAGGTTGAGAACCGATGGATTAAATAAAGGCTTGCTTTACTAGGTTCGGATGATCTTTGTCCTTGAGACTTAACAGAATTGAAAAGCATCTAGTTAGCAATTTAAATACAAATCTCCAGCTGTGTGCCCACCAGTCTGCAATCACCACTTCTTATATAAACTGGCCTTAACTCAGGCTCCCAGGAAGATGGCCCTCTAAGTGCCCTTTAGCTAGCTTATGATAAAGCCCTTTTGCTAACACATCCTCCTCCCCCCACCATGTGTGTGTTTGTGTGTATGTGTGTGTGTGTAACCTCATGTGCTGTTTCTTTTCTTTTCTTTTTCTTTTTTGGTATTTTCTAGACAGGGTTTCTCTGTGTAGCCCTGGTTGTCCTGGAACTCACTCTGTAGACCAGGCTGGCCTGGAACTCAGAAATCTGCCTGCCTCTGCCTCCCAAGTGCTGGGATTAAAGGCGAGCGCCACCGCTGCCCGGCTCATGTGCTGTTTCTTAACATCCTCCACCTTTTAAGGCAAGATCTCTCATTGGCCTGCAACACCACCTCATAAGCTAGGCTCAGGTTTATCTTGTCTCCCCCTCCTGTCTCACCATTGCTGGTATTACAAATATGCACTACTGTGCTTGGTAGTTTTACAAGTGTTTGGAGGACCCGGGTTCAATTCCCAGCACCCACAT
This sequence comes from Mastomys coucha, assembly GCF_008632895.1. NCBI lineage: Eukaryota > Metazoa > Chordata > Mammalia > Rodentia > Muridae > Mastomys > Mastomys coucha. Next base: position 97,459,032 of record NW_022196911.1, on the reverse strand, counting down.
GGCAGTTCACAACAGCTGTAAATACAGCCCCAGGAGATCTGGAATCAGCAAGCACCAGGCACCCACAGGATGCACAGACATATATGCGGACAAAATACCCATACACATAAAACAAAAAGAAAAATAATTAAAACAAAATAAAACAGAGTAATAAACAAGACTCCATTCTTAAATAAAATGTTGCTTTAATAAAATACTGCACACATAGTTTTCTTATCAAAGATATTAGGAACAAAGTGCTTGGTGTGGGTGAAAATATATGCATCATTCGTAGCAAAAAACAAAGAATTTTGAATAAATAGCTTTACCATTTTTTTCTTTTTGAAGACACACTCTGTAAATCAGGCAAGGCTGGAGGACAGGCACCGAGGGGCTGCCTTGTCCCCTAAGAAGGAGCTCTTGGCTGGCTTGGGCTAGGGAAAGGAGTCATATTTCTGCCCCAGGAATCAAAAGTAACATCGGAGTGACCTTTGGAGAGAGGAATCCTGGCTCTCCTTGCCATATTGCCCAAGATCTCAGAGTTTAACTTAACCCTACAAAAGCACCAGCAAACAGTTGCCCACGGGACACCGCAGGGTCCAGCAACAGGGCTAGGGAACCCGTGGAGAATTCTGGGGAATGCAGACCTAGGCTGAAGAGGAGAAAGTTGTGACGTGATAGAGAAGGTGGTGTGAGTGACAGTCACCATTACCATTCAGGAATAACAAGCACACGGTGTGATTTTTATGTACAGTAGAGACAATCTGGAAGCAGAATTAATTGCCTTTAACAGGCTGCTCATTACACCAGTTGGTCTATCATTATTGAGAGTGTCGCACCTAAAGACTCGGGCATAACTGAAGCCGGTTAGACATGGCTTTGCTCCATACACAAAACACTCGCCTGCTCTTGATCCTTCTTTCTCTTCCTAGCAAATGCACGCTGCTCTTTTCCTTTTCCCAGCCTGAAGATTCTGCACAGTGAGAGCATTCTCGGTTGGGATCTCTAGCCTGGGCTTGCACTTCTGTATCTGACAGGAGGCTGGTAAGCGAGTCTTCAGGGAAACATCCAGAATGACCCAGCTTCTAGCATTCAAGTTTTCCTCAAACAGCCCTGTTAACTTTTTGAAAATTTCACCTTTTTGGTTAAGATAGCAAAGAAAGACAGGGCTACCAGGGCCGGTGTGAACACCTCTGGCCTCCCAATGGGTTGCAGAAGGCTTTCGTTGCTCTTAGTCCCTTGCTTGGCAGTTGACTTTAAATACCAAAGCCTCCGCGCATGCCTTACAAAGACTTCTTGTGTGTCTGTCCCAGGACGCGGGCTAGGCAGTAGGGGATAAGACTGACGGATGCAAAGGGAACAGTCGCGCTCTTGCAGAAAGACAAGACGTAGAAGATCAACTCAACCTGGGATGGGGGCTTCAGAGAGTCAAAGAGATGCAGGAAGACCAAGGAGGCTACAATGCAGGCAAAGCGGAACGGGAGCGACTTGCTGAGTTCTCCCTTGAGGCTCTTCCGGTACATGCTGGAATTGAGGGCCAGCCCCAACCCCAAGAGGGTCCCCAGGTTTTTGAAGAGGCTGGCAAAGGGTGTAGTGTCAAGGTGGACCCATTCTGGCCGCTCACACCATCTCTTGGCTTTCTCCAAAGTCCACAGGAGGTCCACCCCTAGCCCTTTTAGCAGCACGTAAAATCCAAGCGCGAAGCCAAACAGGAAGAAGGTGATGAGACAGTACCTCTGGAGGCTGGCATTGTAGATGCCCCGGATGTGGCTGAAACTTTCAGCCACAGCAATGCCTGTGTGGGAGAAAGAGCTGTGAGGAATAGGGGTGGCTATGGGTGGCATGCCATCATACTACAGATGAATTTCAATCACACACCAAAGTGGAGGGTCCTCAGCATAGTACTATGTCTTTCAGATGGAAGCATCGTATCACGTACATCTGTCCAACGAGTTTAAGTTTCCTGAACTTAACGTGCATGTTGGGTCCTGTTTCATCTTGCTTACACTGGGGGAGGGAGGGGGGAGGCAAAGAGTAGTCTTACCAGACAACCCCACTCAATGAACTTATCCTATTTATTTATTTAAATTCTCACCATATCTACATATTTATTGGGTATGTGTATGTAAGTATGTCTGTGGGGGGGGGGCACACATGTTACACCGTAATTGTGTGGAGGTCAAAGCGCAAGTCACAGGAGTTGGTTCTTTCTACCATGTGGGTCCCAGGCTCAAACTCAAGTTATCAGGCTTGGTAACAAATGAGGTAACCCGCTGAGCCATCAGATCAGATCACTGTTGTCCTCGGATGTCACCCATTGTTCTCAGTTCCTTCCACAGAAGCTAGGAAGTTGTCACACCGTTGATGACATTATTCTTTCTAACCAGAACATCTCCAAATTTGTTGCGTGACATAGCTTCTACAAGCTTATGCTCACTCACCAGGCATATTTATTTTTTACTTTTATTATTTTGTTTATTCTGTCCTTGTGTGTATGTGTGTGGGCGTGTATGCCACAGCACACATGTGGGAGTCAGAGGACAATTAGATGGGGCGGGTTCTCTTCTGCCATGTAGGTTCCAGGGATCCAACTCAGATCCTCAGGCTTGCAACTGATCTGTTCCGCCCCACTCCCTCAGCCCCAAATCTAGACAATGGTTTTGTTTGTTTGCCTTGTTTTCAATGCTTAACCTAAATCTTTCTCTTCCTAACTGGATCTCAGAAATTGCAAACGCACAAACCTCTATGAGAGAACACAGGCTGCAGACATGTTGGGTCTACAAATGAATATACTTTAATAATGAGCTCTCCCCAAGACACTGTATACTTAGAGTCTCTGAAAAGGAACTTGAGAGCGGTTCAAACTAAAGATCAGAGACAAATAAAGACTGTAAGAAGCTTGGAGACTTTAAACAAACTCAGTTGGGTGAATTTAGCTCAATGCAGTGCAACTTTCCTGGGACACTTTAGCTGTATAGCTCTGGGCATGCTGTGGAAACTACTAATTTAAAATTATGTATGTGTGTGAGTGTGTGTGTGTGTGTGTGTGTGTGTGTGTGTATGCAGAGCCAGAGGTCAGCCTTAGGTGTTGTTCTCTGAAGCATCCACCGTGTGTGTGTGTCTGTGTGTGTATGTGTGTGTGTGTGTGTGTGTGTGGTCTGTCACTGAGACTTGGGGCTCATGGGTTAGCTTAGGCTGGCTTGTTCCGTGAACTCTGGGGATTCTCTCACCTCTGCCTCCCCTGAGAATACAGGCAGGCACCGCTGTGGATGCTTTTTTATGTGGGTGCTAGGAGTCAAATTCAGGTAAACCCACAAACCAGGTCCTCATGCTAGTTTACAGATAAAACCATGCCCCGCCCTTAGCCTCCCAACCACTGGTCTTTGACTCTGAAACTTTGAAAGGCTGACAGCAAGAGGCTGTGCTAAGCAAGGAAGATCCAGAAGAAATAGGAAGTGGGTGGGGAAGGAATAGCAACTGCTGATACCTGACAAGACTCCAGCCACGACCTGGTGTGGAAAATGAGCTGCAAGGTAGATCCGGGACAGACAGACGTTCAGCTGCACAGCCCAGTATCCCAACCACAAGATGACGTTCAAACACCTGCAAGACAATAGGCAGCCACTTTAGAACTCAAATGGGGATCCTTCAGCAAAGAAAACAGCCCTGGTGGGAGCGGTGGAGCCTGGCAAATTGAGCCTCCATCAGAGGAACTTTTAGAAATTGGAAGCCTTACTCAAAAGCTAAAAATACATGGTGCTTATCCTTATTGTGTTTTGAATGAGATACCCCACCACCCTCATTCTCAGGTATTTGAATATTTGGTCTCCAGTTAGTGGCCCTGTTTGTGTAGGACGAGGAGGTGTGGTCTTGCAGATTTTGATAGCTTAAAGACATGTGTGTGTGTGTGTGTGTGTGTGTCTGAGAGAGAGGAGGAGAGAGAGACATACACACAGAGAGAGAGACAAATAGAGAGACAGAGAGAGAGAAAGAGAGATATTATCTGTATGTCTATGTGTATGTGAAAGAGAGGAAGAGTTCTGTGTGTGTGAGAGAGAGAGATTCTGTGTGTGAGAGAGATTTCGTGTGTGTGTGTGTGTGTGAGACTCTGAGTCTTCTCTTTCTGCTTGTGTTTGTGGTTTAAACATGTGATCTCTCAGCTGTTTCTGCTCCCATGCTTCTCTGCCATAGTGGGCATGGGATGCATACGTGTCACCGCACATGTATGATAGTTTTTCTCCTTCACCTTTATGAGAACTGTAGACCAAGCATCTTACTGGCTGAGCCATCTCTCCAGCCCTGAGGGTTTTTTTGTTGTTGTTGTTTTTGTTTTCTAGGTTGGCTCCAAACTCACCAGGTAAACAAGGAGATCTTGAGCTCCTGACGTGCCAAGCCTCAGGTGCCAGCCATTGCATCTGCATCATTTACTTGCATTTTTATATGTATGTGTGTTTTGCTTGCACGGATGTCTATATACCACGTGTGTGCCTGGAGTCCACAGAGGTGGAATCAGATCTCCTGGAACTGGGGTTCTAGGCTGTTGTGAACCACCAAGTGGGTGCTAGGAACTGAATCCAAGTCCTCCGGAAGAGCCTCCAGTGTTCTTAACTACTGAGCCATCTCCCTAGCTCCCCTATACATGCATCTTAATTGTCCATTTTTTTAAAAAGATTTATTTATTTATTATATATAAGTACAATGTAGCTGCCTTCAGACACACCAGAAGAGGGCACCAGATCTCACTACAGATGGTTGTGAGCCACCATGTGGTTGCTGGGATTTGAACTCAGGACCTCTGGAAGAGAGCAGTCAGTGCTCTTAACCGCTGAGCCATCTCTCCAGCCCAACTGCCCATTTTTAATCCATTTGATACACTGTGATCCATTTACACTGTGACTACCTACCTAGGATCCCCACATTAAGAACTTATGTCTGTTTATCTTAACCTATATGAGGTGACTCCAGGATGATACAGAAATGGATTTTTTAAACTGCTAGATATGTAGCTCTACGATAGACTAGTTATACAACATGCACAAAGCCCCAAGTGTGATAGCCAGAACCAAACCCATAAGTGAATGAATGATATAATGAATTTAATCTAAGCTCTGCCAATCTCTAAAGCAGCAGTTCTTGACCTTCCTAATGCTGAGTCCCTCATGTTGTGGTGACCCCCAAGCATAAGATTATTTCATTGCTACTTCATAACTGTAATTTTGCTACTGTTATGAATTATGTTTGTTTTTGTTTGTTTATTTGTTTGAATTTTGGAGACAGGGTGTCTCTGTGTAGCCCTGGCTGTCCTGGAACTCAGAAATCCTCCTGCCTCTGCCTCCCAAGTGCTGGAATTAAAAGCATGTGCCACCACTGCCTGGCTTACTGTTGTGAATTATAATGTAAATACCTGAGGTGTAAGATATCTCATATGTGACCCTAAAGGGGTCTCAGCCCACAGGTTGAGAACCGCTGCTCTAGACAATCTTTAGAATCTCAGTGGTAAGCTATGCCATAGCAGTAAGCTTTATTTCTTTGTCTAAAACGAGGGCTACCCTAGTGGATCCCTTTTGGCCTAAGCATCCGGTGATGCTAACTCACAGCAGAAATTTGACACCTCTTACTAGTACCAACTGTAAGAATGCGAGCTGATGAGGTGGGAAGAACCTCTCTGGGTCAGTGACAGAGTGCAGCTTCCTGCTAACCCATCCCCGGGGTGAGTTCTTACCGGAATCCATACGTGGGCTTTTTCTTTCCACGAAAGATAGCAAGAGTAGAAGTGACCATAACGTAGTATACACCTGCTGTGCCCATGGCATGGCCAGAGGGACTCCCTAAATGGCAGAAAAGAGATGGATGGACTTAATCTGAGAGACTGCCAAGGCACGCTGACCCATCTATCTATCAGCTCATCCATTCATCACGCCTTCCATTTAGCTATTCACCCTTATCACTATCCACACCTTTACCTGTAGTTCAATTATTTAACAAGTGGAATTCACACTGTGTGCCAAGCATTGCGCAGGGGTGTGGGAGGACTGTGCTCAGCAAAAACAGAGAGGTCCTCAATTGCCCTTGAGGTTGCAGATGGTCTGCAGATTGCACAAAAATCGGGACACTGGAGGGTACAAATTACACACCGATCTGTCCTCCCTCAGCTCCCCTCTATTTTCCTTCTCACTCTGCTCTGGCCACACTGTCTCATTGCTTGCCCCTAAACGTATCGGGCATGCTCTTCTCCCAAAGTTCCTCTGGTCAACTCTCTGGCCTCTTCAAATCTTCACTCAGATCTCGCCTTTTCAGTGAGACCTACTCCAACCAATTTAAGTTGCTTCCCATTCCTGAGACCTGTCATCTACACCCCCTCCTGGATGGAATGATAGTTTTCCAGCTGATTAGAGTATAGTTGTAGGTGATCTTTAACTCTTTTTTTTTTCTTAACTTATGTAACATTCTTTTTTATTATTATTATTTTACTTATATGAGTACATTGTAGCTGTCCTCAGACACAGCAGAAGAGGGCATCAGATCCCATTACAGATGGTTGTGAGTCACCATGTGGTTGCTGGGAATTGAACTCAGGACCTCTGGAAGAGCAGTCAGTGCTCTTAACCACTGAGCCATCTCTCCGGATCGGTCTTAAACTCTCAACCTATTACGGGCATGTCTTTTGGCCAAAGACGGCCATCTTGGTCAACGTTATGCTCTATACCTAAGTATAGCCGGTTTCCCATGACTGGTCTGTATTATGCCATAAAGGCTGGTGCCCTTGACCTGTTCAGAGCAATTTTTGAAGATACGTCTCGAGTTTGGGCGTCATGTGAGGTTTATGGGGTCATGTGAGGTTTAGCCTCAACTGGCCTTCATCGGTCAGTTAGCACATCCTTTCCCCAAACAGTTGTGGCTCTGCAGGGTACTGACTGCTTTCTTATCTCCACTCCACACAACATTCAGGAGGTCTTGTGGACAAACTCTCTCTCTCTCTCTGTCCTCTCCTCTCCAATTTAAAAAAGTCAAGTGTGTGTGTGTGTGCTTTTCCTACATGTATGTCTGTTCACCACATACATGCAGTATTCATAGAAGAATTAGATCCCCTAAAACTGGAGTTACAGACAGCCGTGAGATGCCAAGTAGACACCGGCAATCATCTAATATATTGCTTTACTAATTTGTTATGGAGGCATGAGGATCGGAAGTTCAAGGTCATCTTCAATTCCATAGTGCATTTACCACCCATCTGGTCTATGTGAGGACATCCCTCAAAACAAAGAAACAAACTCCTCCATATAAGGGAAAAACTACAGGTAGCGGTAGGTATGGAACAACCCACTTAAAGGAACTTGTTCACTGGCCCAAGCTGCTAGGAAGGACAATCAAGGCCTCAGGCTTCTGTCTCCTCTTTGGATATAGGGTTCTGGTTCAGTTACTCTGACTAGCCATTGCCTGTGGGTTTATAACACCATTTGTGGGGCAGTGAGCAGTTCTGACAGCCGGAGTCCAGTAGAGCAGAGCCACCTCGGAACCCTGGAGACCCACTGAGCTTCTGCTCACGAGGGATGGTAGGCGTTCGGTGAATTGCTCCTGGCACCAATGGCTCAGATTTCAGCCCAGACCCCTCACAGCTGCCCCTGCAGGAGTTGTGTACTCTATCAGGCAGACACTGCCTCAAACTCCCAGCATTCTAGCTGGACCTTACACACAGTCATCTGACCACAAGCCAGGCATGCCATGCCCCATACAATAAAAGGGGCGGTTTGCCCCCTCCTCACTCTCTTAGCCTCACTCTCTTACCCTTACCCTTCCTCTCTAACTCTTGCCCTCTTGCTCTCTCTCTCCTTTCTGCTCTTTGTTCTCTTCTCTACTTTTCTCCCTCTCCTTCTTTTCTCTCTCTCTTTTCTTCCCTCCTTTCTTTCTCTCTACTCAAACAGCATATTTCTCCTTCCTATAATAAAATAACACATTCATACATTGCCTCCTTTTTAATTAAGGTGCTGTGCAGCAAACACCCAGGAGGAGAGAGAGAGACCGGGACCTCAGCAGCAGGGCCCCCTGCCACCCAGGAGAGAGAGAGCCTCAGCAGGCCAGGCAGGCTGAGGTCGCAGCCCAGGCCCCCCTGCTTTGGGACAACAACCATTGCCTCTCTTAGACTAGTAACTTTAATCCTGGAGGCATCCCTTAGTTACCAAACTAGCAATGCAAGGCACTGGTGCCATGATTTAAGGTGACTTTGTACCACATGGAATGCCGCGGACCTGGATTTCTTACGGGGTCCCTTGTTCCTCGGGAAGAGGGGTTCTGGCCAGGTGTGCACGGGATTCGGCGTTGACAAACAGACTAGACACGAGTGGTGTAAGGTCTGAGTGTATTTCTTTAAAAATGACATGAGGCTTTTACAATCATTGTAAAAGAGAAATGAAAAATCTGGCAGCTCAATGGTTGAGGTACATTTGAGGCTATCTGAAACATACTGGGTCTAAAACAGCAGCTATCTCCTCTGAACTGGTGCTGCATCCCCCGGGCCCAAGCACTCTGGGCCCGGGGAATGCGGGTGCATGAATCTGAGTCCTAGCCCATCTAAGTTCTAGTGCTAGTCTTGCATGTGAGTCCAAGTCCTTCTTCTTCCAGTCCTAGTGCTAGACTGAAGTCATGTACGCAAGCGACCCCCACACCAAGGTCAGCAGGGTCTGGTAGCTAGGTGTGAAACAGGAGGAAGAGGGGTGGAGCCCTCCCTGTTGAGGTATTCTTATGCTAATTCTCTGGTTCTGGCTGGAGGCAGGCAGAGGGGAATCCCGACCTAACACTTTCAGCTAATGTTGAGTGAGAGAAACCTTTCAATTACTCTCTAGTACTTAAAACATTAAACTAGGATAGTTGGAAACATTGTGTCGGCCAGGAGACAATGCCCAATCTTAACCATTTACAAATCATTACTTGGGGTAGCTTTATGCCTAATTATGAGGCCGGGTTGATGATTGGAAAGACTAATCTGAAACACGTCTGAGTTAGGAGATACCAGCGACTGTCTGAAATCCAGGAGGCACAGAACTCCTTTTGAAGTCTTATTGCCTCTTATCCTTTATCAGGATTTTATCCCCGATATTTTGGATGTGACTGGAGTAGACGAGTGTGCGTAGCAATGGAAGACAAATTGACTGTGACAACAGAATGGACCATTGGCTGTCCTCAAGCCGCCTCAAGGTCAACGCCGATCCACACAGGACATTAGTGCCAGTCTATGAAGAAGGATGTCCACCCTACCTCAGCGAGGGCTGGGACGCTTACCTGGTCCAGTTTCACAGGTGACAGGGAACTGCTTTATCAGAGGCGCTGAGCTGTTGCTGTAGTAGTCGGTGTCCAGGACCCACCAATACGGGCGCTGTCCAAACAGAATCCTGTGGAGAGCAGAGCCAATGTCCGAGTGAGTCAGTCTGCGATTTTACTGGAAGCCCACACTTTCAAGCTTGAGTGTCTATTGCCTTTGGAGGTGCCTGGGGGAGAGGTCTGGGGGCACTATGTATGATAGGTAGATGACTTCTGAAATTTGAAGAGGTGAATGTATTATCTACTCAAACGTAAACATAGAGCTTCAGAAATGAGATGCGGTGGGGGTCCAAGCTATTTGGGAGGCTGACACGGAAAGATCACTTGAGATTAAGACTTTGGGGCTAGTCTAGATCCTGCCCCTCCCTCTCACAGCCACATACACGTACGAAGATGCTCCCTCTTCACCTGCCAATGCCTCCCCTCCCCCAAACCTAATGTGTGTATACACGTGGAGAAGTGATGTGGAGGCCAGAGGACAACCTCAGAAAGGCCACCTGCCTCTTTTGACATTGGGTCTCACACTGATATGAAGCTCAGGTGAGATGGGCTCCAGGAATCCACTGGTCTTCACCTTACCACTCTTGGAATTACAAAGGCATGCCATCATGCCCAGTGGTTCAAGAACTCAGGTCAAACAGGTCAAACAGACAGTGACTGACTGAGCCTCGTCCTCAACCCCAAGAACCCACTTCATAATAAATTAAAAGAGGGCTGGGGGTATATCTCAGTGGTATATCACTGGATTAGTATGTGTGAGACACTAGATTCAGTCTTGAACCCCGTTTGTTCTTCTCTTAAGGACTTTTGACTACTTATGTCCAAAGAACATGAGAACTGAAGGCATCAGGCCAACAGCAAGATGGCTGACACAAAAAAGGTGCTTGCCCACAAACCTGATGACCTGAGCTCTATTTTTTGACACCCACGTGGTAGAGGAGAGAATAGATTCCTGTAAGCTGTCCTCTGATGTCCATATGTATGAGCATGCGTGCTTGCGTGCACACACACACACACACACACACACACACACACACACACACACACACACCTGGCAGAAAGGAACATGCTTGGGCAGTGATTAAGAGCACTAACTGCTCTTCCGAAGGACCTGAGTTCAAATCCCAGCAACCACATGATGTCTCACAACCATCCGTAATGAGATCTGATGCCCTCTTCTGGGGTGTCTGAAGACAGCTACAGTGTACTTATTTATAATAATAAATAAATCTTTACATTAAAAAAAAAAAGGAACTCACCTGTAATCCTAGCCTGGGTCTGATGAAGGAGGAGGATTGAAAATCCACAGCTACTTACTGAGTTTCAGGCCAACCCAGGTCACCTGAGTCTTTGACTCAAAAATAAAACAAAACAAAAGTGCCCTGGAGCTGGGAATAGTTGTGCCCACCTTTAATCTCTCTGGAGTCTGAGGTTTGAGGATTACAAATTGAACGCTAATCTAGGTTACACAGCAAGAGACCTTGTCTTGTAAGAAAAAAAAGGGTTGAGGGTATAGTTCATTAACAAAGAGTGTTTACAGACTCTGCATTCGGGATCTAGAACTTAAAAGCATATGTGCCTGGTCTACAGAGTGAGTTCTAGGACAGCCAGGACTACACAGAGAAACCCTATCTCAAAAAACAAAAACAAACAAACAAAAAAAGTTTCTCAAAAAGCAGGAATGACTGTTCTGGCTTCTACAAACACAGCCACATACACGTACGAAGATGAACATGTGCGCGCATGCGCGTGCGCCACACACACACACACACACACACACACACACACACACACGAGACAGACAGACACAGAGACAGCACAAGCCTGGAACATAGTAGCTGCTCAATAAATGTTGATTATGTGTATTCTTAAGATTCTGGAGAGAACCAAAGTTTATAGATGCTAAAACAGAAGCTCAGCGGGTTTGTGTAATTCACCAGTTGGAAGGTCCTGGCTGTCTGGGTCACTTTTCACCACCTAACCAAAACATTAGGAATCTCTTCTGCCTCCTCACAGCCCCCCTGCTTCTTTCCCACCTCTTCCCCCTCCTCACATCCCCGCTGCTTCTTTCTCACCTCTGCTTCTATGGCACCCATAGAAATAGTTATAAAAGGGTTTCTTTAAAAATCTGTGCTCAGGAGCTGGGATGTAGCCCCAAGGGGGAGTCCTTGCTATCATCCTCCAAGCCCCAGGTTCAATCCCCAGCATGCTAAACTACACATGGAGGCACACACCTGTAATCCCAGCACTTAGCAGTCCAGCAATTCAAGGTCATTTTCTCTTACATTGTTAGTTTGAGGCCAGTCTGGGTTACACAAAACCCTAACTCTAAATAATAAAGTCAAGTAAACCAGAGTAAAGCTTACACTCAGACTTTTCATTAAACCCAATTGTCTCTCCATCCCTCAGGTCTGACAAAATGGCCTTTCCTCATTTCCAGACACTGGTGGGATTCTCACAACCTTTATTCTTTCTGTAGAGACTCTCAAGTCAATGAGGACTAACCTGTAGCTTTGTGAACAGTATGGGGTACCCCCACTGAAGGACAGCCATTTCTACAGAGAACACAACCTCTTTCTCTACTCCATCACCCCTCGGTTGCTTCTTACCACTTAAAGACGAGGTTGAACCAGTCTCCGACCACTGCCACCCAGAGGAGGTTGATGCCCACAGTCTCTTGAAGATGGAACCAGATGGGAAAGAGGACATAGAAGGCATTCCTGAGGTCAGCAATCACAGACACTAAGATGAACCAGTCCTGAGAGTCTTGGTAATTCACTTGGAGGTAGCGAGTTGACTGGATCCCAAAGTCATGGAGAATGTTCATTCCTTCCTCCATCCTTCCTCCCTTGGTACCTCAGGAAGCTGCCAGCAGAGCCCGTGCAGTGAGTCCAGCTTGGTTGGCCTTGGTTCCTCTGCTATCAGTCTGTGCCTTGCCCCTGTTTTATATGCCCTGGATTCAGTCTGTAGGTTAACCCAGCCCTGATCTTTGGACTCAAAAAAACACTTTTGTCTAAAATCTATTGATCAAAGGTGCATCATCAGTAGGTTGATGCAAACATGTTCAGGATGATTTACGTAAAATAGCAAAACAGGCACAGAAAAACAGCCTGATCGGCCATTGGCAGAGGCAATTATTAACTTGGGCACGCTGCTTGATGGTGCTAGGGGCTGCTCTCCTTCCTGGTCCTTGAAGCCAGGCCAGAGGCTGAGGGCAGAGTCTGTTTCAACCATGGCTCTTGCAAGTTCGTCTGCTTTTTGAAGTCTGCAGTTGTATTTATTTGGAGACAAACAGAAGCTTGCTACTGTGGGGAGCGATGTTTTAAGTTATGAACTTAAAATATACAAACTATGCAGCAGTAGGCTTTGTTGTCCTGGAAATGCTCACTCTCTTGGCCTTTCATCAGCTTCACATGGATCTAGGGTACACCTCTGGTTTGTGAAGCCATCAGTGTCTCCAATATTGAGTTTTCTACTTCTTAGGGCAAGAAAACAATCCTTTAAAATGTTTTCTCATTGGGTTGAAGAGATGGCTCAGTGGTTAAGAGCACTGGCCAGTCTTCAAGAGGACCTGGGGTCAATTTCCAGCGCCCACATGGCAGCTCACAAATGTCAGTAACTGACCCAGTTCCAGAGGATCCAACTGCTTCACACAGATATACATGCAGCAAAAACCAATGCACATGAAATAAAACATTTTTAAAGATTTATTGATTTATTTTACGTATGTGAATACATTGTTGCAGTCTTCAGACACATCAGAAGAGGGCATCTGATCCCATTACAGATGGTTGTGAGCCACCATGCCGCTGCTGGGAACTGAAGTCAGGACCTTTGGAAGAGCAGTGAGTGCTCTTAACCACTGAGCCATCTCTCCAGCCTTAAAAATATTTTTTTAAAAAAGCATTTTAAGCCAGGCAGTGGTGGCACATGCCTTTAATCCCAGCACTTGGGAGGCAGAGGCAGGCAGATTTCTGAGTTCCAGGCCAGCATGGTCTACAGAGTGAGTTCAGGACAGCTAGGGCTACACAGAGAAACCCTGTCTCCAAAAACCAAAAACAAACAAACAAACAAACAAACAAAAAGAAAAAAAAAGCATTTAAAAAGATTTATTTAAATTTTTTTTCATCTATGTCTGTACACATGTGTGTATAGGTTAGGGATGAGTCCAGACATGAAAGAGGACACAGAAGGCATTCCTGAGGTCAGCCATCACAGGTGCTAAGATGAACTAGTCCTGTGAGTCTTTGTAACTCACTTGGAGTTAGTGAATCAACTGGATCCTACAGTCGGGGAGAATGTTCATTCCTGTCTCTCCTCCTACCATGTGGGTACTGGGGATTGAACAACATGAGTCATCTCATGTAGTCCAATAGCAATCCTTTTGAAAAATTTTTTATTTCTTATGTGCATTGGTGTTTTACCTGCATGTATGATTGTGTGAGGATGTCAGTTCTAGGAGTTACAGAGAGCTGTGAGCTGCCATGTAGGTGCTGGGAATTGAACCTGGGTCCTCTAGAAGAGCAGTCAGTGCTCTCAACTACTGAGCCATCTCTCCAACCTGACCAGTCACTTTGTTTTGTTTTGTTTTGTTTTTTGAGACAGGGTTTCTCTGTGTTGTCCTGGCTGTCCTGGTACTCACTCTGTAGACCAGGCTGGCCTGGAACTGAGAAATCCACCTGCCTCTGTCTCCCAAGAGCTGGGATGAAAGGCGTGTGCCGCCACTACCCGGCTGACCAGTCACTTTTAATGCACTGATTAATTCATTTAGTTACCTTAAGTGTAAAATATTTTGAATTGTAAGGTGTAAGGGCTTTTTCTTTGTGTGTGCATGTGTGCCTGTGTGCGTGCATTCATGTGCTGCTGGAAATCCAAGGTAGGGCCTCAAGCAGGCTAGACAAGCATGCCTTGTCTGGGCTATGTCTCCAGGCCTTTAAATGATACAACCAATCAATACAATACACTAACACTAAAATGATACAATAACACTAAAATGAGCCGGTGTCATGTGACTAGAAATAATGCAGTAAATTGGCAACTGGAGACTCTAGAGAAAATGTTAGGAACTTTTAGTTTTTAATATTTTAAAAAGATTTATGTATGTATTGTATGTATGTGAGTACACTGTTGCTCTCTTCAAACACACTAGAAGTGGGCATCAGCTCCCATTACAGGTGGTTGTGAGCTACCACGTGGTTGCTGGGAATTGAACTCAGGACCTTTGGAAGAACAATCAGTGCTCTTAACTGCTAAGCCATCTCTCCAGCCCTTGTTTTTAAATTTTCAGAAAGGTTTTGCCCTTTGACACCCAGTCTCATACATCTCAGGTCTCTAGTTCACTCTGTCCAAAAGCATAACCAGGCTCTTCTGCCCCTCAGATGGCTCAGGTGCGAGACAACAGTCATGCCCCTGTTCACGTGGGGAAACGTGTGAGTTTCCAGCCCGGGGCTTCATGCATGTTTCCCATGTACTCCAACAAGTGTGCTAGGTCTTTTAGTCTCAACTCAGTTATTATTGAAAAAAGGCTTTAGGGCCAGGTGTGGTGGTACTTGCACTGAATTCGAACACTCATGAGGCAGAGGCAAGAGGATCTCTGTGAGTTCAAGAACAGCCTGGTCTATGTATCAAGTTCCAAGTTAGTCAGGACTACATAAAGAGACCCTTCTTTGGCTGGGCAGTGGTGGCACACGCCTTTAATCCCAGCACTTGGGAGGCAGAGGCAGGTGGATTTCTGAGTTCGAGGCCAGCCTGGTCTACAGAGTGAATTCCAGGACAGCCAGGGATACACAGAGAAACCCTGTCTTGAAAAACCCAAGAGAGAGAGAGAGAGAGAAAGAGAGAGAGAGAGAGTAAGACAGAGAGAGAGGGGGGGTGGGTTAGGGAGAAAGAGAGAGAGAGAGAGACTTTATTATATTGATATATTTTTCATATATGTTTATACAATCACTCAAGCAAGGGACCGACAAAACCTTACTCCCAGGTCACAGAAGGGAGCAGGGAAGTGGATTCAGCGACAGATCTTGCTTTTTGAGTGTTTGTCTTTGTTTTTGTTTTGTTTTGTTTTTGAGACAGGGTTTCTCTGTATAGCCCTGGCTGTCCTGGAACTCACTCGGTAGACCAGGATGGCCTTGAACTGAGAAATCTGTCTGCTTCTGCCTCCCAAGTGCTGGGAATAAAGGCATGAACCACCACTGCCCAGCTTCATTTTTCAAGGATAGAACTAATAGGAATAAGACACTTTAAAACCCACATGATTTTCCCAGCATTAAACTTATTAAATTTCCCATATGGTTTAGATTGGGGCCAGTGAGAAGAAATTCAGAGTTCCTAAATCTGTAGAGAAAGTTGACAGCATCCTACTCTGGAATGATCAACCCACACATCTTCCAGGATATGTGCCTTGCACCTGGAGGTGAGATCTGGCTTCTCATCTCTACCCGCTATCTCAAGCCTACTCTGATTGCCCTATGCAGGCCGACTGTTGCTAAGGTGGAGGGAGGGTGAGGTGGTGTTGGCTCTGTGTGGCCACAGAGGAAGCAAATGCTCAGAGTCTTGGGACACACAGTGGAGAGTATCCTCCATTGTCAGGACTTCGGGGACCACAGGGAATGTGTTTCACCAGAAGGCACAGCCTCTTCCCTCTACCAGGTAACTCTTCCTAGGGATTATTGAGTGATCCTAGGACTGCCTTTTGTGTGGTTTGAGGTGAATTGAGGGCAGAGCAGACCGTCTGACAAAGAATCCAAAGGCCACTGTCTGGGTCTGTGCGGGGTGAGGAGCGTGGGCTGTCTGTGTCAGGCAGGGTTCTGCCATGTGCTCAGCATCTGGAGAGGGAACCTAGAACACTATCTTTCCCTCGGGAGCACTGCCCACTCGTGCTGATAAGGCTTGTTCAGAGCAGGGCTGATGGCTTCTTATTGTGTTGGTGGAGAGGCTGTGGGAGCCTCTGTTGCAGCCCAGCTGCTGGGTGGGGTGCAGGGGTGCATGGGTGCGGCGGGGGG
>NW_022196911.1:97440417-97442727 GCF_008632895.1 Mastomys coucha | reverse complement strand
GGGGGTGCTGTAGGTCAAGTGTGGATTACATCATGAGTCTATTGGCTAGCCCTCATCTTTGACCTCTCAGCTCTTTGCTGCTTCCAGCAAATTTTTATCATGTGGAGAAAGAGGTGAACCCCAGAGGACCGGAGCCTATTGGGAAACTGACTGGAGAAGCTGTGGATCCTCCTAGTTTCTTGGTTACAAATACGAAAATCCTGTGCACAGAAAGGTTGGTTTTCTAGAGGCATTGTGAAGGATCTAGGTGTTTAAGGAAGTATCTCACCTGCTAGGACAGTAATCCTACAGGAGGTGAACCCAGGAGGCTGTAAGTTCAAGACCAGCTTGGGCTACACAGTGTCTCAAAAAGAACAAATTATCTTGACAGCGGGGGGGGCGGGGGGGGGAGAGGAGGGGAAACTCAGCATTGTAGCGGTTGTGTGGTGTGTGTGCACTTCTGTGTTTGATCAGCAGCACTACAGGAACAAATAAACAAATAAAAAGCCGACACAAACAAAATAATACAAATCTATTTCCAAAGATAAAAACCCTCACCAGCTGTCTCTCAGTGTTTTTTATTTTTATTTTTTAAAGGTTTATTTATTATATGTAAGTACACTGTAGCTGTCTTCAGACGTACCAGAAGAGGACGTCAGAACTCATTACAGGTGGTTGTGAGCCACCATGTGGTTGCTGGGATTTGAACTCATGACCTTCTGAAGAGCAGTCGGTGCTCTTACCCGCTGAGCCATCTCACCAGCCCCTCAGTGTTTTTTAAATATTTTTTTTTTAAAAAAGATTGATTCTTGCCGGGCAGTGGTGGCTCATGCCTTTAATCCCAGCACTTAGGAGGCAGAGGCAGGCGGATTTCTGAGTTCGAGGCCAGCCTGGTCTACAGAGTGAGTTCCAGGACAGCCAGGGCTACACAGAGAAACCCTGTCTTGAAAA
This sequence comes from Mastomys coucha, assembly GCF_008632895.1. Taxonomy (NCBI): domain Eukaryota; kingdom Metazoa; phylum Chordata; class Mammalia; order Rodentia; family Muridae; genus Mastomys; species Mastomys coucha. The sequence continues at coordinate 97,441,797 of NW_022196911.1, read as the reverse complement.
ACCAAAAAAAGAAAAAAAAATTGATTCTTTTTCTAAGACTTATTGCAATATTTGTGTTTGTGTGTGTATTTGTGTGTGTTTGTATGTGTTTGTGTGCATGTATGTTTGTATGTGTAGTTTTGTGTATGTGTGTGTTGTTGTATGTGTATAGTTATCTGCGTATATGTGGTTGTGGTTGTGTTTGTGTAGTTGTGTGTGTTTGTATGGTTGTGGTCGTATGTGTGTGTGTGTGTGTGTGGTTATGTACAAAGTGTAAGGTTGGAGTGCCTGGCAGTTGTGGGCTGCTACAGTGTGGGTGCTGGGAACTGAACATGGGTTCTCTGCGGGAGCAGTACATGCTTCCAACCACTGAGCCATCTCTCTAGGCCCCTCCCTCGAATCCTCTAATTCTTGCCTTTTTTTTTTTTTAAATTCTCCACTCAAAAGTGCTGGTGGTAGCACAAAGCCTGGTCTACAGAGCAAGCTTTAGGACAGCAGGGGCTACACAGAGAAACCCTGTCTTGAAAAAACATAAAATCTGCAGTTCAATGTAACTACCATGTCCAGAGCACAATGCTTCATGAACCCACAGGCATTCCAAGTTAAACCCTGACTGATCCCTGGAGCTCTAGGTGGCAGGGAGCCAGACGTACTGGCCAAAACTGGGAGCTCCTTGTACTGAAGTTGTATTTTATTTGTACAATTGCAAGTAACTCCTTTATGAATCCTCAATGGGAATGACTCTGGACATACACAGGGCAGCTGGGAGGATCCAGTGAAGCCTAAGAAAGAACAAGAATGGGAAACCTTGTCACTTTGTTAGGGACACTAACCAGCAAGGACACTGGGCATTTTGTCCATAGAGAGACATCCAGGAGTTTGGGAAGGACACCAGGGAAAGAGGTCAGAAAGTGCAGTGTGGCTCACCAGTAGGTAGCACAGTGGCTGGGCTGCCACCTTCTGCAGATTGAGGTCGATTCGTTCCTTCGGGTTTACTTGCCAGCAGATGAGCTGAGAGAGGAACACGCAGCAGCAGAAACTGCATTTACTGCCAGAAAGAAAGCTCATTTTCTTGGAAGCCCAATCCTGTATTCTGGCTGGGACTCTGGGCTCTGTGGAGGGCTGGGCTTCTTGCACTTTATAAGTTAGTATTGCTGGAATAAGTCTTGTTTACAGACTGTAACCAGAATACATGCACAGCTGGTTCTGAGCTGTAGCTAGGTATCCCTGAAGTGTGTGGATCAGGTGAAACTGAAAGGTAAACAAACACCTGTGTGTGTGTGTGTGTGTGTGTGGTGTGTGGTATGTGTGTGGTATGTGTGTGGTATGTGTCTGTGGTGTGTGCGTGTGATATGTGTGTGGTATGTGTGTGTGTGGTGTGCCTGTGGTATGTGTGTGTGG
>NW_022196911.1:97418201-97440178 GCF_008632895.1 Mastomys coucha | reverse complement strand
GTGTGGTCTGTGTGTGTGATGCATGTGTGGTGTGTGTCTGTGGTGTGTGTGTGTGGTGTGTGTGTGTGCTATGTGTGTGTGGTGTATGTGTGGTGTGTGTGGTATGTATGTGTGGTGTGTGTCTGTCGTGTGTGTGTGGTATATGTGTGGTATGTGTGTGGTATGTGTCTGTGGTGTGTGTGTGTGATATGTGTGTGGTATGTGTGTGTGGTGTGTGTGTGTGTGTGGTGTGCGTGTGGTATGTGTGTGTGGTATGTGTGTGTGGTGTGTGTGGTGTGTGGTGTGCGTGTGGTATGTGTGTGTGGTGTGTGTGGTGTGTGTGTGTGGTGTGTGGTGTGTGGTGTGTGGTGTGTGGTGTGTGGTGTGTGGTGTGTGGTGTGTGGTGTGTGGTGTGTGGTGTGTGTGTGTGTGGTGTGTGGTGTGTGGTGTGTGGTGTGTGGTGTGTGTGTGTGTGTTAAAACAGTGTCTCCAGCCAGGCTGACCTTACAGTGTCTCCAGCCAGGCTGACGTTACACTCTCTCTGTAGCCAAGAATAACCCTGAGTGACCCCCCCTCCTGAGGGCTGGGATCACTGTCTTGAACCACAACTCCTGGTTTATAGGAACACACTTGTGCATGCTAAGGCAAGCACACTACCAAGCCAATATAAGTTTGATTTAGTATTTCTTTTCTTAACAAGTTTGAGTCGGGTTTCTTTTTCCTCTCTCCTACTAATCAATCGATGGGGGAGGCCACCGTGGACTGTGGAAACAGGCTGGCTCAGCGGTTGTCACCTTCAGAGTGAGTGACCCAGTTCATTCGCTAGAAAAACAAGTCTGGGATCCAGGTGGAGGTGGGTTAATGATTGTCAGCCGCTGAAAATGGCTGACTTATCTCTGGTCGGTGAGAAAGTTCAGGCTGAGGACCTTGACCTGTCACCTGTTGACCAGGCAGCGGCAGGCTGCTTCTCAGGAGTGACTGGACATTTTGTTCACTGAAAATTACCTAAAGGCATCTTGCTCCACTGCAAACAACTAAAAGCTGGCTGCTCTCTCCCTTCCTCCTGTCAGCCCAGGAATCTGCCTTCCCTCCAAATCAAAAAAAAAAAAAAAAAAAAAAAATCCCTCCCAAGTCCCCTCCCCCAAAGAAGTAGTTGTCTCTGCCAGGACAACCAAGCTGTTCCCTCAGGGACAGATGGCAGGCCCTTTACTCATTCCCAACATAACTTTTGGTGATGCCAAACCCTCCAGTATTTAGGGATCATTCCTTCTGTCAAATTTGATCTTTCCTGCTAGCCCTCTGGTTGGTGACACACTGCAGGGGATCTTCTCTTTCCTTTCTGACCATGTAGTACCCCCTGAAAGTGCCTCCCACCAGAAAAGTGCCTAATCTACTTCTTTCAGAACCCAGGGCCTTGTGCATACACAGCAAGTCCTCTCCCACAGAGCTAATGGAAAAGATACGTAGAACTCGATTTTGAAAACTGACCTACTGTCTTCTGGGTGCAATGACCTGTACCTCTAGTTGCCAGCTACTCAGGAGACTGAGCTCAAGCAGTTCAGGGCCAGCCTGAGTAACAAAGCAAGGCCCTGTCTAATTGTGAAATTGTGAGAACTGTGTCCTCCCACCCTCAAACAAAAAAACCCCTGGTGATTCAGGGTTAGATGACTCAGCAGGTAACCTTTAGGTAGCTAAGCCTGAGGACCTGAGTTCAATCCCCAGGACCCACAGGGTGGAAGGAGAAACCTGATTCTGTAAATTGTTCTCTGACCTTCAAGAGCATGCCCACACACACTCGCGATCAATAGATGTATTATAAAAATGAATTCACAGGTGGTGGTGGCATGTGCCTTTTGGTCCCCACTCTTGGAAGGCAGAGGCAGGCGGATCTCTTGAGTTCAAGGTCAGCCTGGTCTACCAGCAATTTCCAGGACAGGCAGCGCTTCACAGAGAAAACCTTATCTTAAAAACAGCCATCAGACAAACAAACAAACAAACAAAAATTTCACTTAGTTAAGTAAGAAATACAAAGGGTTAAATTTATGCCCAGGGAAGCCAGTCCTCCCTCAGTGATCCCAGGACACCAGGACACTAAGGCTACTGGAACCAGCTCAGATCTGATGGCCACGTGTCTCAACAGAAGGGCCCCTCCTACCCCCCCCCACCACCACTTGGCACCTGCCATGCGCAGTGAGCTTTCTGTGCCCTCAACTTGGTCCTTGTCATCTTTCATTAGTTATTCCAATAGCTGGGAACCTTTCTTCTCAAGCAAGCACCGGTCTTATGGTACACAGCGGTCCTGTTCTTTCCAGGAGTCTAGCTGGAAGCATTAGGAAATGAGGAGTCCTGGACAACGTTAACACCCCACCACCACCACCCTGAGAGTTCATAGATGCTGAGAAGGGAAGAGGTGAGGTCCCAGAAGTTATTATGAAGACAAACATTGAGGTTGGGGAGGCCCTGTGAAGCCAGTGGCTGGCGGCTGCCTATTTTTAGACATGAAAAACACAGCAGGGCTCAGCTAAGAAGTAAACAGCCAGCAAGTGGTTCCCCAATCTCCACAGCTCAGGATGTGCATGGAGGAGGAGGAAGCAGGGTCAGGAGAGTCCAACCTGCTTCCCTCTTGGATGGGCAGACTGGGAAAGGGCACTCCTTTGTTTTTCCTCTTTTAAACAACAGTGGGGCAGGGATGCGCTTAGCTACCTTTTGGCTCAGTGATAGTACCTTGGAGCACAAGGGCCAGCCTTGGGAGCAGGGGACTGAGTGACATTTTAAGCACTTTCTCTTTGGAAGGTTTGGAACAGAAAGAGGTCGCAAGAATCCAGGGGAACTTTCCAACCAGAAACCCAGCGGCAAGAAGCTTCTTGCTCCCCTCACCTTGAACCCCGAGTGACTTTGACTTCTTCTTCATGCTCTCTTGCCCTTACATTTCCTATACATACCTCCTTTTTTTTTTTTTAAAAAGATTTATTATTATAAATAAGTACACTGTAGCTGTCTTCAGACACACCAGAAGAGGACGTCAGATCTCATTACGGATGGTTGTGAGCCACCATGTGGTTGCTGGGAATTGAACTCAGGACCTTCGGAAGAGCAGTCAGTGCTCTTACCCACTGAGCCATCTCACCAGCCCCTACATACCTCCTTTTATTTATCATGTCTTGGGGTGAGTAGTATACACATGTGTGTGCACATGTGGATCTGATGTGGAAGCCAGAGGTCAAAGGTCAATGTCAGGTGTCTTCTACTTCTCTCCACCTTAATTTTACATTAAAGTGTTTTTATTTATATTATTTTATTTCATGTGCTTGAGTGTTTTGTCTGCTTGCATGTTCATGTACTATTTGTGTGCCTGGTGCCCACAGAGGTCAGAGGAGAGCATTGAATCCCCTGGAACTGGAATTATAGATGGTTGAGAGCTGCCAGGTATAGGTACTGGGAGTAGAACCTGGGTCCTCTGCAAGAGCAGCAAGGGCTCACAACTTCTGCGCTATCTTTCCAGTCCCTCCAGCTTGTTTTTTGAGACAGGCTTTTACGGAATGCAGTACCTGCCAGTTTGGCTGGACCGGCTCATCAATGATTCCCAGGGTCCACCTGTAGTCACTCTGGTCCTCAGTGCTGGGATCACAGGTGAAATCTCAGCTTGGACGGATGCTGGAGACACGATGACGGGATCTCTGGTTCTCATGCTTGCACAATTGTCCGTTCTGATTTCTTATTTGGTTTTTTTTTTCAAGATTTTATTTATTATATATATATGAGTACACTGTAGCTGTCTTCAGATACATCAGAAGAGGGCACCAGATCTCATTACAGATGGTTGTGAACCACCATATGGTTGCTGGGAATTGAACTCAGGACCTCTGGAAGAGCAGTCAGTGCTCTTAACCTCTGAGCCATCTCTCCAGCCCCCTAAAGTAGCTCTTTCTACTCACCATTTCAAAAACCATGCATTGGTTCCAGTGTCCTACAGAATGAAGGTCAAGGTCAAGTTCACATAGTGTCAGATCCCAGGTTATCTTTCCAGTCTTGTTCCCTAATGACCTCTCTTCACGGTCCCTGCACCCCATAGATATTGGGCTGTAGCTTTTGCTCCTCTTTCCACGGGGACTGTCACTTCTTTCTGTTGCACATGTCCATATTCCAACCATAGTCAAGGTCAAGCTATGTAAGCCTTCTCAACACAGTGATGCTCTCCTCTGACTAAAAGAGCTAACCCAACCCCCAGTAGCACTTAAGTGGTCCTAATCTTGGGGCACAGATCGCATTGAAGCATGCATTGAAATTGTTCTGTTTATAACTTGAGTCTTTCCCTTCTATGTTGATCTTTGAGGGCCAAGAAAGTATCTCTTTCAGTCTCTAAAACTGAGCTCTGCTCACCTAACAGCCGCTCAGTGTGAATGTTGATTGGATGGTGGAGAACATGCTCTTAGCCCTGGCCCTGGCCCCTTCGACTTTGACAGTGCCTCGATTCTTATCAGGACACAAAGTTACATCTTTAGCCTTTGAATATGAGTCTGGTCTTGTGACTTGCCTTGGGTAATGGGATGTTGGCAAAGGGGAGGCAGGGGAGGCTGGGGAAATGGCTTAGTTATAAAATGATTATTGGGCAAGTGCAGGATCATGAGTTTGTGTCCCTAGCACTCGCATAAATAGTCAGCCATATGGTGTGCTTTTGTAACTCCAGAGCTGGGGCACAGCCAGGGACAAGTACCCAATAAATAAGGTCCAATTTTAGTGAGAGACCCCATCTCAAAAATGAAGTGGAGGGCCGACTAGATGGTTCACTGGGTAAAAGTGCTTGCTGCCAAGCCCAGAGACCTGAGTTTGACCTCTGGAACCCACAAGTTGGAAGGAGATAAACAACTGCCACAAATTACCCTCTAACTTCCACATTCACACAGTGGCATGTGTCCATCCCCCATGCAAAACAAATAGATGTTAAAAAAAAAAAAAGACAGCAATTGAGGAAGTCATCTGGCCTCTACAAGCAAGTACAGGTACATACGTATAATACACACACACACACACACACACACACACACACACACACACACGTATGTTATTGAGTCGATGCAGGAAAAGCCCTAGAAAGTGTTTTCTCACTAGAGCTTGCTTGCTTTGGGCTGTGGTTGGCGTCCTAGACCATAGTGGCAAGCCTATAAAAGTCCTGTTGCTAGAAATGCAGCTATAGATACATAGCTACTTTTGACAACCCAGACCCTGTCCACTAGCCAGATAGCTGCAGCCTTGTCAGGAGAATCCAGGAGAAAGAACTGCCTGGCTGAGCTTAGCCCAGGCTACCCACCCTATGTGGGCAAAGTAAATTCATTTGTTGTTCTATGCCACTAAGTTTTGTTGTTTTTGTTTTTTGTTTGTTTGTTTTTTGGTTTTTCGAGACAGAATTTCTCTGTATAGCCCTGGCTGTCCTGGAACTCACTCTGTAGACCAGGCTGGTCTTGAACTCAGAAATCCGCCTGCCTCTGCCTCCCAAGTGCTGGGATTAAAGGTGTGCGCCACCACCACCCGGCTAACACTAAGTTTTTAAAATGATTGTTTACATACTTACTGAAATAGCTTATCACCAGATGGTGGTGCCCCCTCATCTTTAAGTCCAGCACTTGGAAGGCAGAGGTAGGTGGATCTCTAAGTTCAGAGGCCAGCCTGGTCTACAGAGTGAGCTTCAGGACGGCCAGGACTACACAGAGAAACCCTGTCTCAAAAAACAAACAAACAAACAAACAAACAAACAAACAAAAAAACAAAAAACAAAAAGAAAAAGAAAAAGAAAAAAAAAAGCCTATGAATTCCAGTTAGTAAAATGTTAAATAATAGCTATATGCACTGAACATTTACTATGTTCAGGACTATTTTAAGAAAATGCATGGATTATACTTAATTCCCTTTTTAAAAAGCATTCATATATATATACATATACATATACATATATATACATATACATATATATGCTTATTTTATGTATGAGTATGCTGTAGCTGTCTTCAGACACACCACAAAAGGGCATCGGATCCCATTACAGATTGTTATGAGCCACCATGTGGTTGCTGAGAATTGAACTCAGGACCTCTAGAAGAGCAGCCAGTGCTGAGCCACCTCTCCAGCCCCTTGATTCTCATAAAAATCCTGAAGTAGGTTTTATTACTCTCCCTACTGCATGGGTGATAAAATTGAGGTACTAGGGATGTTAAGTAACTTGTCCTAGGTCACATTGACTGGATCAAATCCCAGCAGTGTCGCTCCAGAGGCAGCCTAACCACTAACCTAAACCACTGTACCCCATTGCTTCTGCTTGTCCAGAGCAAGAAAACACCAGCACACTGAACTGCTGCCTCCAAACCATTCCCTCCCTCCCCTAGCAGCTTCCTCGAGGTGGAAGAGAAAACAGTGGTCCAGTTCCTCTGTCACTGCCCCTACTCCATGGCCTGTTGGGTCTACCTCCAAGTTCAGGGTTCCTTCTGAGCTAGGGGAACTGCTTTCCTGACTTGCTCATATCCACCCGCCCAGAACCCTTTGTCTTCAGTTCCTTCCTGCAACCTTTGCTGGACAGGAGTTTAGATAATAGCAGTGTCCCACGGGGAAGGGAAGTGCTTGGGCCTACCCTGTCAGTATTGCCCTTTGGCCTTGTGTCCTGTCCTCAGCTGACAGTGCAAAAAGAGTCGGTTATTCACCTGGGGTCTTTGGACTTCCACTCTTTTTTTTTTTGAGGGAGTCAAATGTGAAAATGGATGTGAAATGGCTTTTTAAATTTTAAGACACAGAAGCGATGTGACTCTAATAACGCTAATGATGACTGCCTGCTCCAGTTTCTTTCTTTTTTTTTTTTTTTTTTTTTTTTTTTTTTTGGTTTTTCGAGACAGGGTTTCTCTGTATAGCTCTGGCTGTCCTGGAACTCGCTCTGTAGACCAGGCTGGCCTCGAACTCAGAAATCCACCTGCCTCTGCCTCCCAAGTGCTGGGATTAAAGGCGTGCACCACCACTGTGACCTGCTTTTCGTGTAGATTCTGGGGACAGAACTCAGGTCCTTATGCCTTCAGAGCAAGCATTTCCCCTTTCCGAGGAACTCTAGCTCCATGCTTCTTAAGCAAGGGATACAGGTAGGCAGTTCAGCATATGAACCTCCATCAGAGCGACAGATACAGGCAGGAATCAGGGAGAGCAAGTAGCCACGTGCTCCGGAGAAAGTAGCAGAAGCGATCAATGTTTGAATTGAGTTTTACTGGGAAAGACCTGCTTAGTAAAGGCATGGGGTCTAGCGTGTACCACAGCGGGAAGCATCAGGCAGGCTGGAGAGTAAAGGGCTGACCCCCTATGTGTGGGAAGCTCTGAAGATTTAAAGGAACAGTTGGCCAAGGAAAGATTGTAGGAGAGAAGGTAGGAGTTCACTTACTTTGTACTTGCCTCTGGGGCTGAGAGTATAGCGCTATTGGCAGAATGCTTGGCTAATGTGCGTGAAGCTGGATTCAATCCCCAGGATTGCATAGACCTGATGTGGTGGTGTGTGCTTACACCCAGCTCTGGGGAAGTAGTGGCAGTAGGGCCAGAAGTTCAAGGTCACTCAAAGCTACCTAGTGAATGGGAGGCCTCCTAGGCTACAGGAGACCTTATTTCAAAAATTGAAACCTGAGAGATTAATCTGAAAGTTAGGTGTGAGCACCGTGTCTGGGCTCACGTGTCAGCACAGGCCCCCTGATGTCTGCTTGCATAGTTCAACTGTTTCTGGATGAAATCATTTCAGTTCAAAGGAAGCCCTGAGTTGTGATTTGAATTCACCTGTGCATCTAGGGTCGTCTTTTAGAGAGAGTCCGGATTCGCCGAAGTGATCCGAGTCCGGATTCGCCGAAGTGATCCCCGAAGGCCAGTTTGTTTATTTACAGAAACTGGCAATGCTAACACACTGATCACAAGAAACAGTTTGTTTATTTCCAAGAGAGAAGCAAGGCCTGGGGTCAGAGTTTAATGGAGCTTTTCCTGCTCAGCCTGGTTCAGCCCCTGGGACCAGCATAAAAGTAGAAGAGAACTGACTCCATGGAGTTTTCCTCTGACTCCCACATACATGATGGTATATATACATGCCTACACACATGCCTGTGCGTGTACACACATACACACACCACCAGCTCACTCATGTTGGGCTTGGGTTGTGCCCCAAAGAGTATTTGGGTTTGGGTCTGGTACTGCTATACACTCAAATGCTAAATACCAGCCCCCAGCATGTTTGCCCCCAACAGGCAGATCCTCTGATACGCCAAGTGATGCTTTTCGAACCTTGCTGCCCAATTTAAAGCTGTTGGTTAAATAAAAATGGCTACAGCCAATTACCGGGGAGAATAGAATGAGGCAGAGTTTCAGTTCCTGGGCTAGCGGTTGCATATAGGGACCTTGAGGAAGGAGAGAGGAGAAGGTGAAAAAGGAGCATGGGAGAAAGAAGATGGAGAGGGACAGGTTTCCATGAGATGGGACGGACCAGGAGCATGAGCCTGAGTGGCATGCTCCCTGAAGACAGAGCAATGGAGCAGAAATAACCTGACTCAAACTGCAAGTCCTTGGGTAGCACAGTTGGGAAGCAGACAGTCTAGCGTTAGAAAAACAGACTAGGGGTGTTCCAGGAATTGTGCAAGTGCTGATTAAATGGATCCCTAGGACTCTGCTGCTCTGTTGCTGTTAACTAAGGGTCTGGCTGGGCCATGTTAATCACTGAGAGTTTATTAAAGTCCATTTATAAAGGAGTGTTTCCCAAACGGGGGGGGGGGCAGGGGGAGAAGCTCTTTCCAGGTAGGCCAGGGCTGCAGCCTTGGCAGGCAGCTGCAACTCTACTGAGAAGACACAGTTGTCCAAGGGTCAGGCCTGGGCTGCATCCACCAGCCCTGGCCCCAGGTGCTTGGTCAGAAACTCATCACAGCTGTCAGCTCCTTGGCTCAGATCTGCAAACAGCTGGCTCTGGCCAGGGGGTGTCCAGGGCTGGATAGTAGGAAATGTGAGGGGGCAACAAGGAGTGAGGCCCACCTAACTGTCTCTCAATTTTTCCTCTTACTCTTCCTTCTCCTAGGCCTGTCACCAGAAACCTCAATAGGTAGAGAGATTGAAGACATGCATAGCTAGACTCCCACCACCTCAGGCTCTGGTTCTGAATAGGAAATAGCAAGGCTGAATGACAGAAAGGACTTTGGCAAGGATGTCTCTCTTCTGGCCTCTGGATAGCGTCATCAAAAAAAAAAAAAATGGACAAAGCACACAGGTACTCAGGTCAGGACAGGTGCAAGTGGGGCTGGGGGATGAACTTTGCCTTCAAGTGACTCAGAAAAGTCATCTCTGTCCTGTTCAAAGTAAGCAACACACTCTGAGCAGTGGGGAGCCACATGTGCACCAGGTGTGTTCTGGAGAACAGCTGGGAGCTAGCACCTTGCCTAGCACCTGAGCCACAGCTGGATTCCGTTATCCCCACTTTTCTTCCTCTAGTTAGAAGCACTTCTGACATTTCTTCCCCACCCCACCCCCCAGAAGTCCTGTCCCTCCACCACTACTCCCTGTTCCCTATCTCCTGTCCCTGTCCCTGTCCCCAGCCACCACAATCCCCCAGCGACTTTCAGTGAATCACACACACAATGAGCAGAAGCCAGGGAGGAGCCGAGCTATAGGGCTAAGCCATGTTCATTCATGGAGGCTTGGGGGTTTCTAAGCATTGGCTAGGAGGGTGTGAGGTGCTGAGCTGCTTCCTTGATGAGGATCAAGGAAGATGCACCAGGTAACTGTAACCCTCCTGCCCCCTTGAGCACGACTGACAAGCAGGCCAGGTCACAGGTCAGATGTGGCTGGGCCGCTGACCTCAAGGTTAATGTACTAGCCAGCACCTTTTTTTTTTTTTTTTTTTGGTTTTTCGAGACAGGGTTTCTCTGTGTAGCCCTGGCTGTCCTGGAACTCACTTTGTAGACCAGGCTGGCCTCGAAGTCAGAAATCCACCTGCCTCTGCCTCCCAAGTGCTGGGATTAAAGACGTGTGCCACCACTGCCCAGCTCTTGTCTGTTCCTTTAACTAGCTTCCTCTATTATTTTCATGAGAGCTGGGTGCAGCCTATCTTTGACTCCTCCTGTCAAATCCTTTTCATTTTGTCTACCTTTCATTTAGACATCACTTTCAAACATGGCGATTTCTCCTATAAATTTAATTTTAATTTAAAAATGTGCACTAAGGGTGTGTTTATATCTCAGCCCAAGGGATTAAAAGTGTGTGATGTGTCTGCATTCCATCACACAGGCCTAGGTCTTTGGTTGTAATCCTTTGCCAGAGCAGCCATGTTGCTGGAATAAAATTCCTCTACAGATAAGGCCTCCGGAAGCCTAAGTCTATCTCTAGCTGCACTCTTGGAACTTTGGTGGCAGATCCTCTCCCTTGTTCTTGAGAGCTGTGGGCATGAGCTCCTGTCAAGGATGTGAGAAGCAGAAATTTCCAGCGGGATGGGATTTCCACACAGTTCCCCTCTCTCTCCATGGGGTAGCCCTCCCTCTCTTCCAGGAAGCTGAAACCTGGTTTCTGTCTTCCTCACCTGCCTTCTGTATTCTGAAGCAGCTCTCTGGGGCGCAGGGTAGGGGGCAGGACTATATGATAAATATTGTTCATTGAAAACACATTTTTGGAACATTCTGGTGAGCATTTGGCAAACAAACAAACCATAAGTGGTTTAGAAACATGGCTGAGGGGGTAGTCTAGTTAGTGCAGCGTTTGCCTAGCACGACCGAAACTTGGGTTCCCTTCCCAACGTCACAAAACGCCAGCACGGCAGTGCTCGCCTGTAACCCCAGCCCTCAGGAGAAGGATGAGTTCCAAGCCTTTCTCTTCTGTACAGAGCACTCAAGGCAAGCCTGAGCTCGGGAAGACTTGGATCTTCACAAAATATCAAAATGGACAGGAAGAGTGTGCGTGACAGATTCTGTCATCTCTGATGAACAATCCCTTGACTCCTCTTGTCTCTCCTTCCAGGGAGGTCCCGAGTGGGTATAGAGGACAGATGTGGTCAGAGAACTGAAGCCATAGAGAAAAGAGGGTAAAGGTTGGTGGGAGGGGTGGGGGAAAAGCGCTGGAGCGCTTCCCCGACACTGGAAGAGCAGCTCACTGGGGAACTCCACGGGACTCCAAAGTAAAGACTGAGTGTGTGCGCGCTCAAACCCTGGTGGATGTGGAACTCTGCCTTCTTCCTACCCACCCAAAGCTTGGAGAAGGGCCAGCTTCAGGGAGGAGCCTGTAGCCCCACCCCTCCTCCGCCACCCAGCCATCAAGGCAAGGAATCAGAAGGGGCTTTCCCTGTGTCATCTAGATGAAGGGTCACACTGCCCCTGTGGGAGCCAGCGTTCTTTTATCAAAGCTCTCTTCAAAATGTGAATACAAAACATATCAAAAGAAGAATTTATTCCTGGGCCAAATGTGCGTGACCCTGGCCCGGAACACAGGTGTAGGTTGCCTCAGGTAGCATATCCCAACTCGGAAGTCATTTCATGGAGTTTCAGACCTAAGAAAAGTCACAAGCCAGGACATTTTCAAATACTTCGGTGGAAGTCTCAGGTTAGGGGGATTCAGCAAAGTAAGGAGACCTCCGGTGTGGATTCCAGATGTTATCCCACCATGTTGTTAGCTTTTAAGTAGTTGGAGGTCGGTGGTTTGCTAAAAGAGTTTGTTTGTTTGGAGTGTTGGCTGGCTTTTGCTTTGAGACAGGGTCTCATGTATCCCAGGCTAGTATTGCATTCACTGTGTAATGGAGAATGACGGTGAACTCCTGAAGCTCTTGTTTATACCCTTGTACTGGCTGTTTTTGTGTGTCAACTTGACACAGCTGGAGTTATCACAGAGAAGGGAGCTTCAGTTGAGGAAATGCCTCCCTGAGATCCAGCTGTGGGGCATTTTCTCAATTAGTGATCAAGGGGGTAGGGCCCCTTGTGGGTGGTGCCATCTCTGGGCTGGAGGTCTTGGGTTCTATAAGAGAGCAGGCTGAGCAAGCCAGGGGAAGTAAGCCAGTAAGGAACATCTCTCCATGGTCTCTGTGTCAGCTCCTGCTTCCTGACTTGCTTGAGTTCCAGTCCTGACTTCCTTTGGTGATGAACAGCAATGTGGAAGTAAGCTGAATAAACCCTTTCCTCCCCAACTTGCTTCTTGGTCATGATGTTTGTGCAGGAATCGAAACCCTGACTAAGACAACCCTTCAAGTGCTGCGATTACTGGATTAAGCAACCATATCACAATTCAAAAGTTAAGTACCTTATAGTTGCAAAGATGTTTTGTCAGACACACCAGTGGGCAACAGATTTCTATTAAAGAGACTGAAGGCTCGGATGGTGGTGGCGCATGCTTTTAATCTCAGCACTCGGGAGGCAATGGCAGGTGGATTTCTAAGTTCGAGGCCAGACTGGTCTACAGAGTGAGTTCCAGGACAGCCAGGGCTACACAGAGAAACCCTGTCTTGAAAAACCAAAAAGAGCCAGGCAGTGGTGGTGCATGCCTTTAATCCCAGCACTTGGGAGGCAGAGGCAGGCAGATTTCTGAGTTTGAGGCCAGCCTGGTCTACAGAGTGAGTACCAGTACAGCCAGCACCACACAGAAAAACACTGTCTTGAAAAACCAAAAAAAAAAAAAAAAGAAAGAAAGAAAGAAAGTACAGACGTAGAGGAGGAGAGAGTGTGGGACTTCGAGGCAGGAAGGAGATCCGGAAGCAACAGGAAGTGCACACCAGTTTCCCATTGAAGATGTTACACTGACATTTGCCAGTACCCATGGTCCATGGTCAGCAGTAGGACAGTGGGTCGAAGGGTGATTTCCTGAGACCAGCAACCAGATCCATGCAGTTGGAAGAAGGGGTGTGTGGAAGACAGAGCTACTTCTGCCTGCTGGAGCTGCATGGCCAGGCAGAGGCTTGACAAGATATAGGTTGCCAGGGAAGATCCAGTCAGTATCTGGAGACTGAAGAACAGATTTTTCAGCTGCCTCAGAAGGCTAAGAAAGGAGTACCACTCATTCAAGGCCAGCCAGAGCTATGTAGCAAGCCAGGCCACCCTGAGCTACATACTGAGCCCTTTTCTTAAAAACCTAACTGAATAGTCGGGCAGTTGTGGTGCACACCTTTAATCCCAGTACTTGGGAGGCACAGACAGGCAGATTTCTGAGTTTGAGGCCAGCCTGGTCTACAGAGTGAGTTCCAGGACAGCCAGGGCTACACAGAGAGACCCTGTCTTGGAAAACAAAACAAAACAAAACACTTAACTGAATAAACAAACACAGAAGGAAGATAGCAGACTATTCCTGAGTTGCTTTGCCTCCACAGACAGTGTGGATTAATGGAAAGAAACCAATGGGCATAATGGATTCCACCTTTAATCCCAGTACTCGGGAGGCAGAGGTGGGTGGATCTGTAAGGTCAAGGCCAGACTGCTCTATGTGATAAGATGTAGGCTATTCAGTGTTAGATAGTGAGAGCCTGTGAAAAATAAAAATTAGAAGAAAGGGGGGAGGGCATAAGGGGACTCCTCCACACGTTCCAAGGTTTATTATGTTTTTTCCCAGTCACCCTATGCATTGTGTAAGTGTACACAAGCGATCTGACCACTTACTGGGAAATCAGCTTCCTAGAAAGGGGATTGATTGGTGGGGAGGGTCACCCTTTGATCAGCAACGGAACACACTACTGTCTGTCCTGGAGTGTCTTCGAACTCTCACTCCTCCGCCCCAGGCCACCTTTTGTTCTCTGTAAGATCAAGGTAGACATCCCATCCTCTAGGGCCGTGGTCCTCAGCTTTCCTAACGCCGCAACCCCTTTTATACAGCTCCTCATGTTGTGGTGACCCCCAACAGGAAAGTTACTTTCACCTCTACTTCAGAGCTGTAATTTTGGCACTGGTAGGAATCTTAGTGGAAATGTCTGTGTTTTCTGACGGCAAGCCAGCAAGCACCTCTCTGTCATGGGCTCTGCTTCAGTCCTTGCCTCCGTGTTCCCATCTTGAGTTCCTGCCCCAACTTCTCTGCATGATAAGCTAAAAGAAACCTTTTCTTCCCCCAGTTGCTTTTGGTCACGATATTTTATACAGCAATAGAAACCCTAACTAAGACAGTTTTTGTTGTTGTTGTTGTTGTTTTGGTTTGGTTTGTTTTGTTTTGGTTTTTCGAGACAGGGTTTCTCTGAGTAGCCCTGGCTGTCCTGGAACTAACTCTGTAGACCAGGCTGGCCTCGAACTCAGAAATCTGCCTGCCTCTGCCTCCCAAGTTCTGGGATTAAAGTCGTGCGCCACCACCGCCCGGCACAGGTTTTTAATTGTTGCATTTGTGTGTGTTCCTGGGCATGAGTGTTCATGTGTGCAAGAGACAGGGAAATGATAGAAAGGACCTTACAAAACCAATTTAAGGAGGAGAGACTTGTTTTAGTTCATGGTTTCAGAAGGTTCTGTCTCTCGCGGTGAGGACAGTGTGGGAAAGCATAGCAATGTGAACCATGGTGGAACAGGGAGCAGAGAGAGCAAGACGGGAAGCAGCCAGAGATGATAGCTTCCAAGGGCTCACCCAGTGGCCTCCTTCCTCCAGTTTGACATCATGTTCTAAGTTTCTAGGGGCTGGCGAGATGGCTCAGTGGATAAGAGCACTGACTGTTCTTCCAAAGGTCCTGAGTTCAAATCCCAGCAACCACATGGTGGCTCACAAACCACCCATAATGAGATCTGAAATCCTCTTCTGGCGTGTCTGAAGACAGCTACAGTGTACTTATGTATAATAATAAATAAATCTTTAAAAAAAAGTTTCTAGAGCCTCCCAAAATAGCACCACCATTTTAGAAACTAGATATTCAAGCCACTAAGCTATGGAGGGATTATATATTCAAATAATAACAGTAGCTCTGTCTAGTCTTAGATTCATGATCCTTTTACCATAGACTTTTCGGTGCTGGGATTATAGGTGTGCACCACTATGTTTGACTTCCGTGAAACTCTTTACTTCAAGAAAGAATTCCTTCCTTCAGGTCTGGAGTCTGGAACTGGAGCTGGAGTCTGGAACTGAACTCGGGGAAGAGGCATCTGACCCATCTTGAATGCCCCATAGTGGGCGTCTTCAGTCTTCATTCCCAGATGGACTGGCTGGTTGTGTGTCAACTTGACACAGTCTGGAGTTATCACAGAGAATGAAGCCTCCCTTGAGGAAATGCCTCCATGAGATCCAGTTGTAAGGCATTTTCTCAATTAGTGATCATGGAGGGAGGGCCCATTGTGGGTGGGACCATCCCTGGGCTAGTAATCTTGGGTTCTATAAGAAAGCAAGCTGAGCAAGCCAGGGGAAGCAAGTCAGTAAGGAACATCCCCCCATGGCCTCTGCATCAGCTCCTGCATCCTGACCTGAGTTCCAGTCCTGACTTGGTGGTCAACAGCAATGTGGAAAGTGTAAGCTGAATAAACCCTTTCCTCCCCAACTTGCTTCTTGGTCATGATATTTTGTGCAGGAATAGAAACCCTGACTAAGACACCAGAGAAGGCCTAGTCATTCTCCCTGTTCAGCCTCCCAGATCCCCTAGCCCAGCTTCTTCTCAGGACCACAGGCCTCCACCTTAAAGCTCTGAAGTTGATTGATTCATTCAATCCACCAAGATGTCAATCTCCTCTTGCTATTCACTCTTTGCCATCTGGTAAGTCTAAGGCTAATACTGTAGACAATGCAGTGGTCTACAGAAGAGACTAGACATGGCAGGGAACTGGAGTCTCATTGCAACCCTCCTGACTTGAGTTGGCCTGAGGTTCCAAAGATCTAGATGTCTGCTCCCACTCCCACCCCTACCCCCACTGAAACATAGACACATGGATCACATTTTCAAAAAGAACTGTGTGCTTCCTCATACATACACATACACATGACCACATATACATGCTCTAGCCCTTCAGTCTAGAGCTGGGCATCATGGAAGTGAATTTCAAGTGAACCTGGCGGTGGCAGGTCGTTTCCTCTGTTTCCATTCTCACCAGCCCAGATGCTGCCACCAGCTTTGAGAAGGAGCCATAAAAGGATGGTGTCTTTATTAGGGATAGCATTGCTGTGATGAATTACCATGGCCAAAACCAAAAACAACCTGGAGAGGGAAGGATTTGTTTGGTGCACAATTTCACAGCATAGTCCATCACAGAAGCAAGTCAGGACAGGAACTCAAACGGAGCAGGGACTTGGAGCTGATGCAGAGGCCATGGAAGGGTGCTGTTTCCTGGCTTGCTTTCCACAGCTTGCTCAGCCTTTCTTACAGACCCACACCACCATCAGTGGGCTGGGCTCTCCCCCAGAAGTCACTAATTAAGAAAATGTCCTAGCTGGGCAGTGGTGGCCCACGCCTTTAATCCCAGCACTTGAAAGGCAGAGGCAGGTGGATTTCCGAGTTCGAGGCCAACGTGGTCTACAGAGTGAGTTCCAGGACAGCCAAGGATATACAGAGAAATCCTGTCTCAAAAAAACAAAACAAAACAAAAACAAACAAACAAACAAGAAAATGTCCTAAAGGCTTGCCGATAGCCCAGCCTTATGGAGACATTTTCTTATTTGAGGCTCCAATGACTCTAGCTTATTGTAGGGTTGACATAAAACTAGCCAGCCCAGATGGGAACAAAAAGATGTACATATAAAGGAGACTTGAATTCTTTAGGTTGGAAGGATGGGGAGTAGTGAAGTCAGAACTCACAACTGAGCGCACATCCTCTTTGGCTCCCAAAGAGCCAAAGCATCTGCTTGTCCTTCATCCTTCTCTACCTACCCCAGACCATGTTATAAATGAAGCCAGCCACTGTTAGCCCTGCTCCTTACTGAAGATTTCCTCCCTGATCTTTGGAGTCTGCATTCTCTCCACTGACTGACTCCCTCCCAAACCATGGTTCCACATCAACCTATGGGAGAACGTAAGACTGGGACAGGACAGAGAGGTGTCAGGGAAATGTTCCAGGTGTCTGAGCTCTTGAATATGTTGCCTCTCTGGTCAGAAGCTGAGCAGTACCCAACACTATTTCTATCACTTCACCTGTTGGTCTAGCCTGGGCATTTGGCATGTCACCTCTTGGTCTAGCCTGGGCACCTGGCCAAGCAGAAGCCCCCATTTCCATTGCTTCTCATTATCTCCTCCTCTGAGAGAAAGAATGGGGATGGAGTGAGCTCTTGACCGAAGCTTAGCACTGCTCTTGAATTGATACAAGAAAAGAAAGGCCAGGACGGTTCGGCAGGCCACCTCCTTCTCTGGGTCTCAAGAACTAGGGCAATCCACACCCTTGCCACACACAGCTTGTTTAAAAGAAAAGAAAAGACAGTTTGTGTTTAACCCACTAATTTATTTTGACAGGGCAATATGGTCACATGGTTCCAAATTCAGGATGGTCAGAAGGGTATGCAGAACCCAATTCCCTCTCTCACCCATCTTCCTCCCCAGAGGTAACTGGTTTTACTCAGTTCTCAAAGGATGCAGAAATAAATATGCACTTATAGCCTACTCATTTTAGCTTTTCTTTTGCTTTTTATTTATTTATTTACTTTCCTGAGACAGGGTTTTATTTATTTATTTACTTTTTTGAGACAGGGTTTTCTGTTTAGCCCTGGCTGTCCTGGAACTCACTCTGTAGACCAGGCTGGCCTCGAACTCAGAAATCCACCTGCCTCTGCCTCTCAAGTACTGGGATTAAAGGCATGCACCACCACCGCCGCCCGGCGCTTTTCTTTTGCTTTAAAGAACTCTCTTTTTGTTTGTTTGTTTGTTTGTTTTATTTTGTTTTGTATTGTTTTGCAAGACAGGGTTTCTCTGTGTAGCTCTGGCTGTCCTGGAACTCGCTTTGTAGACCAGGCTGGCCTCAAATTCAGAAATCCTCCTGCCTCTGCCTTCCAAGTGCTGAGATTAAAGGTGTACATCACCACTGCCCGGCTCTATGACCATCTTGTAAAGAGGGCAAAGCATGGCTGTAGCAAGGACAAGTCCTACGCCTGCCTGATATGTGACAAATGGTAGGAGACAGACAAGTCTGGTCCTCTTCAGCGAGACTTTCCATTGCATCTTTGAGATTTCCACAGACTCTGGTCCAGCCTCATCTGTGGATGTGAAAGACTCAGAGAGACTCTACTTTGGGGTCTCTAGAGAGTTGTCCTCATTGCGGAGTCCTCAAAGCTATTATAAAATTTTTACTGAAAGTCAAATAGTGGGGCAGGTGGGGTGGGAAGAGGAACCATCTTTAAAACAAACCAAAAACAAACCAAATCCCCATAGCCATTACTCCAGGCTCCTAACAAGGCTATTCTTCTTCTTCTTCTATGGCAGGAACTCGGTAAAGGCACAACTAACAAAGCTCAGTGTCCTCCTGCTTCAGGCACCCATGGGCTCAGGATGCTCCAAGCAGGGAGGGAGAGACAAGGAGGGCAGCCGAAGAGAGAGGGGACATCGGAAATACGGGGACAGAAGGAGCCAGATTGCCCTGCGCACTGCCCAGCTGTTTTACTTCCCAGCTCTTGGCTAGATTGTCCATCTTGGGGACACTTATTTATAAGCAAAACCCCCATGAGAGAAGGCAGGGATTTCGGGGACACAGGTGGCAGTCTGGGACAGGCAAGCCAGGGGGTTAACCTCACAGGCCCCGGCATCCTGGCCCTCCCGGAAATAGATGGAGTCGGCAGAGTAGAAGGAGGGGTCCTCATCAAAGAAGTTATACGGCCGGAGGAAGAAGCCCACGCCGTTCCCTACGGTCACTGTGTTGGGAATGTCTTCCGCATGTGGGATGTGCAAAAAGCCAGCTGTCACCCAGGCTACCAAGTCCTAGCAAGAGAGAAGAAAGGAGGATGGTGAGGTTGGCCAGACACACACTCTCTACACAGCGGGCCTTCTTCCCAGGGAAGAAGTTATTCATGAGCCCATAGATCTTGAATCTTTTTAAACAGTGTCTCTTTTGGATGTCCCAGAGGGATAAACATTAAAAGCTCATTGCATATTGGAAACAATATGCACCCACTGCCTTCCAGAGGCTGGCTTGTACCTCCGTCTCTGATGGGTCCCATTACCTTTTGCCTTTTGCCTGCCCACCCCAGAGAGTGATCACTACAGGCCACTTCAGCTTTCCTTCGCTCATTCTCTAAGAGTCCTCCAAGTGTAACGCAGAGAACCGAGTACCAGGGATGGCCAAGACTTAGAAGAAATCATACACCCATCAAGGCAGGGATGGGAGCTGTGGTCTGTGGCTTTTCTCTAGTAACTTCCAGCCCCGTGTGAGTTCTCAGGCCTGGAAAGGGCTCAATTTTTAAAGCTGGCACTTTGAGGGATGTTTAGGTCTTAAGTATGCAGTTGTTTGCATGTGACTTCTTGGCCCCTAGAAGAGTCGGTCTATCTAGAACATTGGTTCCCAACCTGAGGGTCTTGACCTCCACAGGAAGGCATGTTAGATATCCTGCCTATCAGATATTTACATTATAATTCATAACAGTAGCAAAATTACAGTTATGAAGTAGCAACAAAATAATTTTATGGTTGGGGGGGGGTCAGCCCAACATGAGGAACTATATTAAAGGGACACAGCATTAGGAAGGTTGAGAACCACTGCTCTTAAGGAAATGGACACATCTGCTAAAGTGCAAAAGGCAGGAGTCCACTCCCCCTCTGTGGAGTTCCAATGGCTTTCAGGGATCCCCCCAAGCTTCCCCCCCCCCCCGTGAGAAAGTGACACTCATCTTGGGCTCCATCTCGTTCATCCCACCATCCGCTCACCTCTCCAGCAATGGTCTCATTGCTGATGAAGTCAGCGAAGTCCACAGTAGGGGTCCACGGGTCATTCTGGTTGAAGATGCTGGAGCTGCTAGGCTCCTCCTCTTTCCTCCGGGTCACAGCCAAGTGATACCTAGAAGAGCACTGGTTAGGGCTCCATTGTCTCTAAGCTCGAGGTGCCTGTTCATGATGGAAGCAGGCTCAGTGCTCTGACCCCAGCTTTCATACCTCCTCACAGAGCAACACCAGGCTGTAGAATTCCCGTCACCACCCTGGAGGGCCATGTCACATCCCTGCCATTTCATGGTACAACCCACACCCGCACCCCTGAACGGGAAAGAGTTCTTTCCTGGCTTTAGTTCTCCAAGGGGAAATGACACCCCTACCTCAACCCCACGTGTCCACAGAGACAACTGAACTATTTCCTAGTATCCCTTCTCCATTCCTGCTCGGACCTTGTGCTCACCTTCCCAAGCCCTCAGATCACCCATCACTTACCTCCCCCAGCTGAAGGCTTTCTCTATGGGACTTTCCTGGGGCAATGGCTTCCCAGCAAAGCTGAGTATCTGGATGCGGTAGCCCCGCCTATGACCCCACTTGTTGCTGTGGTTACTGGCCAGGTACAGGTAGCGTGGGGTGGCGCCCCCCAGTGGGAAGGCAGCTTCCTCTTCTGTTTCCAGCAGCTTCCGGGTCACTTGTAGCCTTTGCATCTGGTACTCGGGTCGCCAAGGTACATTCATGGGGACAAAAGCCATATCCTCTGCCCAGGCCCAGTTCTTCAGCCCTGTGTAAAGTGTGTAAGCGCTAGTCATTCCACCACTCTGGCAATTTCTGCCATCTACCTGACTTCCGGGTGGAGACCAAAGAGCAGCCCAAAACTGATGGCGTTCTTTGCTTCCCTCCCTGTCAAAACTATTAACCTATAAATTGTAATATTCAGAGGCAAGAGATAAGGCTCAGCAGTTAAGAGTAGTTAAGAGTCAGGACAATTGTGGGGAACACCTTTAATCCCAGTACTTGGGAGACAGAGGCAGGTTGATCTCTGTAAGTTCGAGGCCAGTCTGGTCTACAAAGAGAGTCCAGGACAGCCAGCACTGTTAGCCAAACTAACCAACCAACCAAACAAACAAAAGAGTGCGTACTGTTTTTCCACAGAGCTGGGGATTATCCCTCAGAACCCATGCTCTGGGCCACTCACAAGCTCCAGCTTGTGAACTCCAGAAGGGTCAAACACCTTTTGTTTCCAGTGGCTTGTACAATTCATGTGCACTACACACAGACACACAAGTAAAAATGAAAAAGAAATCTTTCTAGGTTTTGTTTGTTTTTGGTTTTTGGTTTTTTATTTGTTTGTTTTTTTGAGGTAGGGTTTGTCTGTTTATCCCTGGCTGTCCTGCAGTTCACACTGTAGACCAGGCTGGCCTCAAACTCAGAGATCTGCCTGCCTCTGCCTCCTGAGTGCTGGAATCAAAGGAATGTGTCATCACTGCCTGGCCAAAAAAAAAAAAAAAAAATTAAAGGAAAGGGCTCTGAGATGTAATTCAATCATTGTTTTCATAACTTATTTTTCTTTTCTTCCTCTGTCTTCCTCTTTCTCTCATTCTTTCTTCCTTCTTTCCCTTTCTTCCTTCCTTCTCTCTTGGAGTAACCTGTCCTTATCCCTGAGGACAGAGCTGAGTAAATTCTCCCCTTCCCCTCACTCTCACAGGCTCGAAGGGGGCACAGCCTGGGCCTGCAGAGTGAGGAGGTCTGGGTGAGACAGGGTCGGCATTCCAGGACCTCCCCATCTCCCAGGATACCATTTCTGTCTACCCTTAAAGGATATCATCAAGACAAGTCCTGGGAGGCCATTCTAGGTAAGAGTGAAGCCCGAATTAAAACAGAGACACCATGGGCTGTGTCCAGGACCTGGGAGCTCGCTGGTACAGCTCCCACAGTGCACTGGAGAAAATCTCAGGGTGGGCTAGAGCTGGCAGAATGGAGGCCTTCTGTTAGGCAGGTGTTAGGAAGTCAGCAGCTATGGGATGTGGAAGCAGCATGCTAGCATGTGTGGGACAGCTCTCTGTACACAGTGGACCCTGGAACTGAGAGCATCCGGAGTGGTCTGCCGCTAGGCGGTGGTGGCACACATCTTTAATCTCTTTAATGTTGGAGGCAGAGGTGGGCAGATAGATATTCTGTAAGTTTGAAGACAGCCTGATCTACAGAGTAAATTTCAGGACAGCCAGGGATACACAGAGAAACCTTGTCTCGAAAA
>NW_022196911.1:97405511-97418191 GCF_008632895.1 Mastomys coucha | reverse complement strand
AAAAAAAAAGTGGCCTAACGGGCAGGGGTAACACTTTGACCTAGTAAGAGTTTTGAGAGATTTCATAGTCAGAATAGAAAACAAACAAACAAACAAACAAAACTCCGAGTGATGGCTCAATGTAGGGAAGAAAAAAGACAAAGATGATCTTCAGGAAATCTTGGAGCCTCAGCTATCTCTGTGATCACAAACTCCAGGAGCCAGCTGGAACTCTCCGCTCTCCACAGTATCCAGGGTACCCTGCACCGAAGGGAACAGTGCCCAGAAAGAGATCAGGGAAGAGGAGGGCCTCTCTCCCAAGGAAATGGAGAGCAATGCTTCTTCCAAGACTGGCTTGCATGCCCAGGGACTTTGCAGGCCCAAACACATCTTCCAGCACTGCAACCACAGGCCGGACAGAGCCGAGTTGGAAAGCAAACAGCTGCTTGCTTGAACAGAGGCCCACATAAACTCAAGAGACCCCAGGAAGCCAGACCTAGCCTTCTCCCTGGGGTTAGCCATTTCCCAAGATGTCGTAGTTGTAAGGAGGTCATGGATAGAATCTGGCAACTTTGAAGGAAGCTTAAGATCCAAATAAAACTCAACAGCCTCTTCTCTCCCAGCCAGACCGAAGTGAAGCGTTAGCCACCACCCCCACCCCCGCCAATCTTTCTTTTGTGAGTAACCTACATGATGCCTTACCTGCCACATCCAGATCCACTTTGAAGTGAGCACTGTGGGTGTGCACCGTGCCCAGCGTGTGCTCCGCAACTCGGTTCCCAAACTTCTCACCAGCACCGAAGAAGAAAGCTGAGCTGATATAGCCCGTGGCGTGGAATTTGATTTCTATAGCCCCATTGGGGTGGAAGACCATGTCCCATACATAGTCATAATTGAGCAAGGTAGACACGGATCTGACCACAAGCACCGTCTCCGCAACACCCCCAAAATAGTGGGAGTAGAAATCTGAGTGGTGCCGCCGGAGTGGGAGGCCCTGGTTCTGTTCAAACACACAAAATGCATCACGTAGTGTCTTGGGGGTCTGAGACTCCAGAAGGAAGTGCCAGTCCACATAGGTGGCGAGGTAAGGACAGTCTACCCCACGGGTCAGTGGGGTAGAGTATTTGCCAATGCCAAAGCTACCATCCATATAGCAGGTTGACATTGATGCTGGGGAATTTCCACCATACAGGGCTATGGCCTCCTGGACACTAATTTCATAGGCCACCCTCTCCCCTTGAAAGCGGATATCAAAGATCCTTGGGCCACTGAAAGCTCCAAGTCCAAAAGAAAAAGCCCACAAGGAGGAAGTCACTTGACTCCCCTGGACACTGAACCGGGGTCCCTGAGGATGGAACTGCAGAGGAGGAGCTGGGCCTGGTGGCACTGAGGACTTTAGAGACCAGGACCCACCTGTACCATTGTTTGGGACCAATACCACATTCACCAGGCCAGCCTCAAACTGGTCCTCCAGCTGAGTCAGACTCTCATAATAACGGCCTTGATAGAATACTTTCTGGATGGTCCACAGGGCGGGATCCAGGGCCTTGTGATCTATCAGAAGCTCCAAGCCAATGGGTTGAGGGTAAAACCCAGCCCCTGAGAGATTGTAATATAAGCCAAACCAGGTAGCCCGGTCCCCTGATTGCAAGCCACGGGGGGCTGTAGTCATTTTTAGCAGATTCTGTCCCTGGTGTTTGTAGAAGCAACAGTGATGGAGGAGTCCAGAAGCTCGGGGCAGCTCTCTGTGGAAGATCATCTCCTCGATATCCCGATACTCTCTGCCCAACACAGGACGCCGGTAGTAGGGCAGGGGGCCACCATGGCGCTCCACAGTCACATCCCGCATGTAGGAGGGGTGAGGCAGGGGCCCCACCACCAGCTCACTCACATTGGGCTTAGGCTGTCCACCAAAGAAGATGACGGCCAGTGCCTCCCGCACAGGTGGGGGCCCCCCTCTGTCCAGGTGGGCCAGGGCTGCAGCCTTGGCAGGCAGCTGCAACTCTACTGAGAAGACACAGTTGTCCGAAGGTCGAGCCTGGGCAGCATCCACCAGCCCTGGCCCCAGGTGCTTGGTCAGAAAGCTCATCACAGCTGTCAGCTCCTCTGGGCTCAGGTCTGCAAACAGCTGGCTCTGGCTAGGGTGTGTCCGGGGCTGGACACTAGGAAGAACGGAGGGGCAATGAAGAGGTTGGCTCAGTCCGCCCCCATCTCCGCTCCTGCCAGCTAGCAAGACACAAACCAAAGCAAAGATGGTGATGACAGCCAGGGAAAGGAGCACCAGGGTGGTCTTCTGGGTCATTGTTCCTTGAGGATGGACAGAAATGGACTCCTGTTGGCTGGGGTCTTCCAGGCGCTAGGCAATAGCAGAGCTTCTTCCTAGCCTGACGCTTTTGCCAGGATGGGAAGGAGCAGGGAAGCAGGAGCCAGGGTTGGGAGGCGGATCTGAGCTGGCTGCAGCTGATATCCACAGACCTTACATGGCACTGTGCTCCAGCTTCCAAGTCAGAGTGCTCTCTGGGTCAGGGTTGGGGTTGGGGAGAGCTAGGGTTGAGGGGAGGGGGAAGGATCCAGTCTGTGTATGGAAATCCACTGCCAGAAAGTAACTGGGTCTGCCCCACAGCCCTGTGCCCGCAGACTTCTTCCCCAGCTCCCACCTTATGAAGGCTGGATGTTTTCTTTACATTTACCATGAAATATTGTCTTGCCAAGGAAACCACCCCCCTCCTTCTAGTCTCTTTTCCAAAAAGATTCCTTGGCCAGGCTTACCTACCCTCCCTGCCCCCGCCCTGTGGCTCTTACTAATTTCCTTGGCCAGAGTCCTTGATATCCTCCTGGGATAAAGTTCTACATGTTTTAAAAAAGCCAAGTAGAATAAACTCAAGTATAAGTTTTGCAAACCATTTTATTATCAATGTACATTTAACAGCCATTCCTTCTAGATACACACACACACACACACACACACACACACACACACACACACAAGAAGCCTGGTTTGATACTGTGAACACTAGTGAGTTTTGAAATGATAGAACTTTTGGTATTTGAGTATTCCAAAACACTTTTTTTTTTAAAAAAAATAAATTATCATTTCAATAACTAGCAGAAGCCAGGGGTTGTAGTGCATATCTTTAATTCCAGTAGTCTGGAGGCAGAGGCAGGCAGATCTCTGTGAGTTGAAGCCAACCTTGTCCTCATAGCAAAATCCAGGACAGCCAGGGCCACACAGAAAGACCCTGTCTCAAATAGAAACAAATACAAAAGACAGGCAGGAAGCAAGAATCAACCCACAGGGGATGCCCAGGTCTTTAGCGCAGAAAGACTGCTTTCTAAGGAACAGAGGATGGGAACCTGGGGGGCAGGTGATAAAAACAGGGACAGAACAGAGGAGTGTGTGCATCCCATCCTTTTTTTTTTTTTTTTTAAGATTTATTTTATTTATATGAGTACACTATAGCTGTCTTTAGACACACCAGAAGAGGGCATCAGATCCCATTACAAATGGTTGTGAGCCACCATGAGGTTGCTGGGAATTGAACTCAGGACCTCTGGAAGAGCAGCCAGTGCTCTTAACCACTGAGCCATCTCTCCAGCCCACATTCCATCCTCCTATCCTGGGGTCTTGCCACAGCCTCAGGCCTATAAGCCTTCATAGGAAAAGGAGGGCAGGTTGGGGACACAGTCTGCCAGTTGTTGGGTGCAGGCCACAGGGTTGATGCTACAGAGCCCGGCATCCTGGTCCCTCTCAAAGTACACACTGCCAGGGGAGAAGATAGAGGGATCTTCATTGAAGAAATTGTAGGGTCGGAGCAAGAAGCCTACTCTGTTTCCCACAGTCACTGTGTTGGGGATGTCCTCAGCATGGGGGATGTGCAGAAAACTGGCTGTCACCCAAGCCACCAGATCCTGTAGGAGGAGAGAAGAGTTGGAGGCCAAGAATCACCTCTTAGCTGCCATTTCCCAACCTCCAGCCTCAGCCTGGCTTCTGCAGCTGCCAGACGCATTCCTATACCCCTATACCGAATGAATATCTAATAACCTGTGTAGATTATTAGGCTGGGCAGGGTGCCCCTGCTGTGACTAATTTCCCCCTAGTAAGGATAACCTGTATTGGACAGAGGCTGGACAGCCAAGACATCAGGAAGAGATGGCTTTCTCCCGTTATCTCTAAACCTACCAACCTCTCCTAAAAGGGTTTCATTGTTGATGAAGTCAGCAAAGACCATAGTCGGGGTCCGCATGTCATTCTGGTAATAGATGCTGCTGCTGTGGGGCTCTGCCTCCTTCCTCTGGGTCACCACAAGCTGGTATCTGGCCAGGAATTGTAGAAAGGCAGTGTTGGAAAAAAAAAAAAAAATCAGAGAGCTTTACAAGCCTAGAATCCCTTGGATCAGATTGATACCATTTCCCATCCCCGAGATGTTTGAATTTGAAGGCAGGTCCAGGATGTGTGAGTGCTGAGGGGGACAGGGCTTCCCTCACCCCCCATTCTCAGGGTCCTCCTCACCTCCCCCAGCTGAGAGCCCTCTCCACGTCGCTCTCCAAAGGTACATGCACACCAGGAGGGCTGTGGATCTGGATTCGGTACCCTCGCTGGTGACCCCAGGCATTGGTCTGGTTGGTAGCCAGGTAAAGGTATCGAGGAAGAGGGCTCCCCCAGGGAAATGCAGCCAGGTCCTCCCTGCTCAGGACCTGCCTGGTCAGCTGTGGGCGCTGTAGCTGAAGCTCTGGGTTCCAGGGGGCTGCTACAGGTTTAAAGACCACATCTTCAGCTACCACCCAGTTTTTCAAACCTGTCAGGTTAAGGAAAGGGAGAGTTCTACACCAGGTGAGGTTGCTGAGACAGGATCCCTGGGTGCCTAAAGCACTGGCCTGGCCAAAGGCATCAGGGAACATCCTGTGCTGGGAGGATGAATCTGGGCAAGTGCTAGCCTGGCTTTTCAAACCTACCATATTTCAATAGGATAACCATCAGTCATGTGTGGCTATTTATATTAAAAATGTGGCTCTCCAAGAGCAGTAGCTATATTTAAAGAGCTCAGTATTGCTAGGCATAATCGTACATACCTGCAATCCAGCACTTGGGAGGCAGGAGCAGGAGATGACTGCAAAGTCAAGGCCAAACTGATCTACATAGAGAGACCTCCAAGGTAATCAGAGCTAAACAAGGAGACTCTGTCTTAAAATAAATAAACAAATAAATAGACAGACAGGCAAATAAATAAAAGGGAGTCCAAAGACTGTCTACTATACAGTGAAACCCAGCCTCAAATAAACAAATAAGCAAACAAACTGCTTGGAAGCCACATACAGCTAGATACAAAATGTTCCATCAATCAATCAAGCAATCAATCAAAGCAAGCAAGCAAACTGCTTGGCAGACACATGTGGCTAAATACAAAATGTTTCTGCTCTTGCAGAAGGTTCTATCAGCATTAGCCTACCCAGTAGGCCTTACAAGGGTTTTCTTCTAATTCCCACTTTCTAAATCTCTACAGCAAATATAACTAATGCTGTTTTATGGCTCTGCTCAATACACAGAAAACCACACATGCTGACTAGAACACTCCCGACTATGAGACTTGTCTTGAATTGACCTGGAAAACTCAAGTCCTTTCCCCAGCCCCTGTACACTCATCCCAGCTCTAGGACTCCAGCACTCAGCGCAGGGGACACTAGTGACCATCTCTTTCAAAAGTATGATTCATAGCTTTCCATCACCCAAGAGCTTCTTAAATCCCACTGCACCCAAACCCTGCACCACCCAACACAGTACTTCATCACGTTCTTGAGGGTCAGGACATTTGGTTCCCTGAAATGTAACCACAATGCACACACTATAAACCTAGTAACTGATAGCTTGGCTCTTTAATGTCCAGAGCTGTTGAAGATAATTTTCCAATTGGAGATTCACAGTACTCAGGTTAGACTAGAATCTATTGCCACTATGTTTGTCTTACTTTTCCTAACCCTCTCTACCCCCACAAAACAAAACAAAACAAAACAAAACCCAAGCACAAGTACAGTGTGCAGTGTGCTCATACCAGGACTTCATACTCAAGACAGAATTTCACAAGACACAGACATCACACTTGGACAGCCACTTCCAGGTCTCATCTCCCCTGCCTTCCTTAGTTTCCCCAATGTAAAACGGAGGTCTGCTGGATTTTGCTTCTTTCTGGGTCCATGTCTGTGTTTTTATGAGCTTGTTTTCTGTCCTCCATACTTGCAGCCAGCCTATCGCAGACTTGCCATAATAGTAGACAGTTCACAGTGATGAAAGGATAGGGTGGCCTTCTCCACACAGCTTAAGCAGCACTAACTGCAGAGATACCCCAGCCCCTCCCCACCTACAACACACATCCCCACCCTACTGAAAGCACTTCACTCAGACTTCTGGTTACTTCTGCTCAGTTCCCTGCCCCTCCACCTACCCTAAGCTCAAGTAACAAGTGCCCGGCCTCTAGCTCCATTCAGTTCCCTCAGAGTAAATCCATTTCCCCAGAGGGTCCCTCAAGGCTAAGGCAGCCAGGTAGTCATTTTACTTAAACTAGCTTTACAACTGCAAATCTGGAGGGAGGGGGTCAGAGGGTAGGAACTGGCAAGAGAACCGCTTTCCCCTTCGACTGCAGCTGCTCTCAAGACTCTCCTCTCTCCCTTCCCATACCCAGAGGGGTTAGATGGCCCTCTAAACCTTTCAGAGATCACTCCTTGATCTGGGGACTTCCTGCCCTGCACCCCACTCCCAACTTTCAAGCCTCAACCTAAGAACTCACCTGCCACGTCGAGGTCCAGTTTGAAGTGGAAAGCATGTGTGTGCACCGCTCCCAGCACTCTTTCCCCCACACGGTTGCCAAAGAGGAGACTTTCAGCTCCTCCACTCAGGAAAGCTGTGTTGATATAGCCTGTGGCATGGACACGAGCTTCAAGTGCCCCATTTGGGTGCAGCATAAAGTCCCAGATGTAGTCATAGTTGCCCACTGATGATACCGACCTGACCACAAGGCTTGAACTGGCCAAACCACCATAGAAATGACCCCCAATGCCATTGTGATGCCTTCGAAGGGGTAGCCCCTGGGCCTCCTCAAATACACACACAGCCCCTGGGAGCAGCCGGACTGACCCTGTGCCCACCAGTACATGGATGTCCACCATTGTGGCTTGATAGGGGCAATCCACCCCTCGAACCAAGGCTCGGCTGTTTTGACCAAGCCCATAGCTGCTGTCCAAGTACCGGGTCGTCATTGTTTTGGGGGAATCAGCACCATAAACTGTCAGACACTCCTGGACACTGACTTCATAAGCCACACGCTCACCCTTGAACCGAATATCAAAAATTCTTAAGCCACTGAACACCCCATGACCAAAGGTAAATGTCCAGAGGGGAGATATCACTGAGTTTGCCTGTATGTTATACTGGGGACCCTGGAGTGAGAACTGAAGAGGAAGAAGAGGAGGGTCTGGAGTGACTCTAGCCCTCAGGGAGGAAGCTCCATTTGGTGTGGGTAGAGGGACCGGAATCACTTCTAGGCGGCCAGCTTTAAACTCCCTTTCCAACTGGGCCAAGTCTGCATAATAATGCCCAAGGTAGAAGACCTGTCGGACTACCCAGAGGGCAGGGTCCAGGGCCCCGTGGTCCAACAGTAGCTCCAGCCCTACAGGGTGAAGAAATACTCCAAGACCCGAGATGTTATGGTAGAGGGCTATCCAGGTAGCCCGGTCGCCTGCATGGAAGCCACTAGCAGTAGAATGCAGAGGTGCCAAGGTGGAGCCATTGTAGTTCAAGACAGAAGCCAGAAAGGTGGGTGCCTTTGGTAGCTCCATTTCTTTCAAATGCCTCCATATCTGAACAAACTCAGCTTTCTGCATGGGGCGCCGGTAGTAGGGCAGGGGGCCACCATGGCGCTCCACAGTCACATCCCGCATGTAGGAGGGGTGAGGCAGGGGCCCCACCACCAGCTCACTCACATTGGGCTTAGGCTGTCCACCAAAGAAGATGACGGCCAGTGCCTCCCGCACAGGTGGGGGCCCCCCTCTGTCCAGGTGGGCCAGGGCTGCAGCCTTGGCAGGCAGCTGCAACTCTACTGAGAAGACACAGTTGTCCGAAGGTCGAGCCTGGGCAGCATCCACCAGCCCTGGCCCCAGGTGCTTGGTCAGAAAGCTCATCACAGCTGTCAGCTCCTCTGGGCTCAGGTCTGCAAACAGCTGGCTCTGGCTAGGGTGTGTCCAGGGATGAATTCTGGGAGGTGTGGAAGGGCATTGAGGAGACTGGCTGGAACTGCCTTGCCTGGTCAGCAAGACACAGGCCAGAACAAAGGCAGTAAGGAAAGACAGCACCAGAAGTACCAGCAGCACCTTGGAACTCATGGCTGATGCTGAGCTGCACCAGTCCTACTAGCTCTTTTCTGTTTCTGACATCAAGGCAGGCTTATATTCAGGATGATGGAGAGGAATGGACTAAAACTCCACCCTGTGGGCTGGACAGGAAATTTCTGGTCTTGCTTTAAATAGTTCTGTTCCAATTTTCTGTCCTGTGTCTGGCTGAGACATTACTTCCACCTACACAGCTTGCTCCTGTCCCTAAACTTTGACTGCCAATGGTCACTAACTACTAAATTTCATCATTTAGACCAGATGAGAAGGCATGAGGTGGGTAATGGTGCCAAACTACCTGAGAAGGTAGTGTTGATACACACTCAAAGGAGTGCACCACACAAGTACTAAAAGCAAAACAAACAACTCCCAGCAGAATTGCACTCCAACCCACAGTTCCTGGATCCACTGCCCAACTTAGGAGGGAGCAGTCAGCTCTGCCCGGGACCTAATAAAGTGAGTGCCTGACTTGGGAAACACAGGTCTTCTTCTAACCAGTCAGTGAAAAGACTGGTTGAGTTTGAGCTTTGTGTTCAGGTCTATACAATGATCCAGTCCAAGTTGTGTAGCCTTAAAGGAACTACTTATCCTGAGTTTCTTCCTATGAAGGCACATGGGGTATGGTCATTTATATTGATAACACCAACACTCAGGAGTTCTGTGAGTTCAGGGCCAACTAAGCTACATAGTAAATTATATATAGGTTAACCTAGGTGATACCCTCCCTTCCTTAAAAAGTAAAAAGCAAGCCGGGCAGTGGTGGCGCACGCCTTTAATCCTAGCACTTGGGAGGCAGAGGCAGGCGGATTTCCGAGTTCGAGGCCAGCCTGGTCTACAGAGTGAGTACCGGGACAGCCGGGGCTACAGAGAGAAACCCTGTCTCAAAAAACCAAAAAAAAATAAAAAAAAATAAAAAAAGTAAAAAGCACCGCCAGGTAATGGCACTACAGCTAGGCAGTGGTACTACATGCCTTTAATCCCAGCACTCAGGAGACAAGGAGATCTCTGTTGAGTGCAAGGCCAGCCTGGTCCCTAGGACAGCCAGAGCTACACAGAGAAAACTGTCTTGACAAAACAAAACAAACAAAAGTGAATGAATATGTAAAAATGCATAAAAGTACTCTATAGATTGCTTTCGATTAAAATGTAGTCATGCACAGTAAGTGCTTAGTAACCCTGGGGGCGGGCGGGCGGGCAGGCAGGCAGGCAGGCAGGCAGAGCTGTTAGCTAGTGGCTCTAAGCTCTGGACAGAATGCCTCCCCCCTTCCTGGAGACAATGAGAGTCTCACTGTCAGGAGCTAAGTGAGGACATGTTATTTCAGAGGGATGTAAGCTTCCTATGGGCACTTTGGGTCATTATAAACCAGTACCAGGAGTTCCGTCAAAAAAGTTGAAGCAGTACATAGAGAGGCAAGCTAGTAAAGAGGAAAAGGACTAGATGCCTTGCCCACACGTAACCACAGCAGCCTCTGCTGGCAGCTCAGGGTATCACCGGGAAAGACCTGGGATCTGCTGAAGACAGGCAGCTTTCACACACAACAGGAACCACCTCCTTCCAGCTCCTCAGCTTAGTTCTTGCCACCATGAAGAGAAACAAAGCAGTTCATCTAGCAAGTTCACACAAGAGACCGGCCAGAGTGACTGTGAAGATGGGTGTCTGAATGCTCATGTGTGACCACCATGTATGTCCCTTATGTCCCTCAGTCACCAGAGTATGGCACCACTGTCTGCAGTTTTAGAAAGAGGTCAAAGTACCTGTATTTTTAATAATTTCTTGACATGGTAAAAGAATTTTACATTACAATCCAAGGAAGGAGGGGCAAAGGAACAATCAGACAAAAAGGAAAACTGAGAAACACATGGAGGGAGGAGGGAAGGGGTTCAGCTGGCAGGGATCTGAGGGTGGGTAGGTGTACTGCCCAACGAAAATGCGATTGGTTTGTTACTGAGTACTATTCATGGGAAGAGAGCATCCTGACTCCTTTCCTATAGAATGCTGGGAGTGAAAGTGATGCATCCCAGGTGGAAATATGATTGGAGATTGGAAGACGGAGAGGAATAAAAGTCAAACAGACACCGAGAGTTACTGGCAGGTTAACTGCAGAGACCAACTCTCACTTAAAAAGCTGGGGGCTGGTGGGGTTAATACAAACGTTTTAACAAGTGATATCTCTGGAAGATTCAAGAGAGGAGGCAACTCTTCTATGGGTTTGACCTTCGCAGCATATTTATACACACACGAACACACACACATGTGCACGTGTGTATGTGCACACACACATATACACATGAAATTACTGCTTTCCCTGGAAGCACAATACTATAAATACGAGAAATATTTCCCAAAGGGAAAGCATAGCGAGGAGCAGCAGCCTCTGGACCTCATAGCTGACCACTCCCTGGCCAGCGCACACGCTAGCCTAGGAGAAGGGCAAGTCGGGGCCAGAAGACCAGCTTTTGCATAATACCAAAAAGAACCTGAGTCACAGAGGGAAGGCCTTCATGAGCCCTCTGCTGCTCAGCTCTCGGTTCTCCTTCAACTTACCCTGGCACCAACGGCTACATTATCAGAAGAGGGTAGGCCTGGGACTTTTGCCTGGGTGGATGACTAAGAAAACTATCATCTGCTGAGGTGCTTGTATGTGAAGGGGCTTGAGGGGGTGGTGGTGCAGGAAGGAAGATACAATCTATAATGGAGCTGGAAGCATGTATACATGTCCCTATGTGTGTGTACATGTGTACACATGTGCATGTGAAAACCCCAGTTATAAAAACATCCAAAAGAAGCTGCAGGGATGCAGGTGAAGGCCTAGGGTATCCCTCCCCACGGTCGGGCTCAGGGTGGGATGGATGTAGGTGGAAAGCCCTAAGGCATCACCAGGGCAGGCAGGGAGGACCCAAAGTCCCACAGAAACAAGAGACACTAGCCTTGTGACAAGAAGAGATGTTCCTTCCACCTCCACTCCCCGTTCCTAAAAGACACCTAACACTTTCCCTATAGTCCTCCAGCTTTTAACCAACTAATCATCAAAAGGAAGAAAACACAAAACCTAAAACAGGGAAAGAGGGAGAGAAGGGAAAAAAAAACAACCCACAATTAGTCTTGTGCCAGTATGTTGCACAAACCTGGAGTTCTCCAGAAATTAGGACAGGCTGGGTGGGGGTGTTGGGGAAGGAGATAGAAGAGTTCCTGAGGCC
Organism: Mastomys coucha; assembly: GCF_008632895.1. Lineage (NCBI taxonomy): Eukaryota > Metazoa > Chordata > Mammalia > Rodentia > Muridae > Mastomys > Mastomys coucha. The sequence goes on along the minus strand of NW_022196911.1, from coordinate 97,406,638 downwards.
TGAAAAAAGAGGTAAACACGTCACAGAACTAGATGAGAGTTTCATTAGACTCTAACTAAAAACAGAGAGGTGTGATTACTATTTCCAGCCAGTTTCCCCATCACGATAGTCAGGTAACAAACCAAGGCAATGTCGGTCTTGAGCCAGACTCACAAAGTCCCCTGGCCCTGGCCCTGGCCTCAGTACAGTGTCTCTGCATTGCTGCTCCGGGGCCGTTTGATTTTCTCAATGTTTTTCAGGATCATGTCGTGGAGAGTGACCTACAACAGGAAGGATCAAGAGATCACTCATCTGTTCAACCTCTAACTTATCAAGAGAGCAAGATGCTCCAAGCAATCGCTCACCTTATCCTACGCTCATCACTGAACCTACCTGTGGGGTAGGGCGCAACACCACCTCCTACACTCCTAAGCTGGCTCTAAGCACTGATCACACTGAAGTACAAGTCCTTTAATATGCTTCCTTGATACTAAAAGACTTTTTTTTTTAAACTCAGTAATCAAATTCTATTTTAGAAAAAAAATTGAAGTCAAGTCTGAGCTTAAACATGATCAAGATCATAGTTTCCAGACTGAAGAGCTGGCTCATCAGCCAGGAGCCAGAGTTCTTACTGCAGAAGAGCACAACTGAGTTCCTAGCACCCATGTCAAGCAACTCTCAACTATCATTAACTGCAGCTGCAGGGAATCTTGATGCCCTCTTCTGGTGGCCACAGGTGCCTGCACTCTCAAATGTGCACACATTGATACACACAGACATAACTAAAAACAAAACTAATCAAGCTGGTTATGATGGCACACATCTTTTATCCCAGCACTTGAAAGAGAGAGTCATGGAACTGTAAGTCTGTCACCAACATAGTGAGCTCCAGGCCTGCCAGGGATACACAGTGAGAACTTGTATAAGAACAAACAAGATGAATCAAACAAATCAATTACCCACTGCATGAGTACTTTGGTTACAAAGGCATCTCTCTGAATCCAAGACCCATGTTTAAGCATCCATGAGCAGTATATCACCCCCACCTAGCTAGAAAAGACACACCCAACTAGACTCGTCAGTGACTTCATGTTCTTTACTCCCAGCAGATGAATAGCTATTTCTTTTTTTTTCTTTTTCTTTTCTTT
>NW_022196911.1:97381555-97405501 GCF_008632895.1 Mastomys coucha | reverse complement strand
CTGCCTCTGCCTCCCAAGTGCTGGGATTAAAGGCCTGTGCCACCACTGCCCAGCTGAATAGCTATTTCTGAACCCTGGGCCAGCTTCCTACTGCTCCACCTCCCGAGTAGATGGCATTGCAGGGGCTGCCTTTACTCACATATTGATTCCTCAGCTCTGAGATGATGAGCCGGAGGCTGATGTACTCTTTCTCATCAATCTCTGTGACAGTGCGGCGATAGTCCTCCTGAGGGAAAGGAGGGAGGCTAGTCTTCCAAGGCCCAATGCCCACAGATAGCTCATTCCTAGAATCTTCTCTACCTCACCACACCACCTCAGACCACAAACCCCTACTTACCACATGGGGATATTTAGCTATTTTAGAAACCAATTTGGCTCTTGTAATATAGTATCTGGAAGGAAAAGAAAGCAGCTGAAGGGGAGCCTGAACACGCCTCCCACTTCACCAGCCCAAGTTCCTGGGTCCAGCCCAAGCTGCCCTACCTAGAAATCTGGTCCAGATAAGATGCAGCTTCACTCTCGACAGTTCTTAGCTCTGCAACTGTTTCCTCCTGGGGAGATGAGCAGGTGAGTCAAGTTACTTCCCCATCACCCTTCAGCAGCACCACAGACTGCGGTAAGGAGACAAAGCAGGGAAGGAGCACTGTGGGCACACTACCTGAATTGACACCCCGAAGTTGTTCCCATCTTCTATTCTGGGAATCAAGAGCTGAACCCACATTTTGACCTAGAGTATGAGAAAACAAAATACATGTAGAAGGACCTTAGTCTTTCCTACTCAAGCTCTGAACTACATAATTCATGCTGGTGGGGACTGATGCCAAGACAAAGGAATCAAGGGCCTTAGCCTGCCAATCCTCACATCATTCCATAGTTCTAGTGCCACTCTTTGAGTCATGAACCCCTGCCTCACCGTGTTACATTTCTCGATCAGCAGCCGAATCTCGGGTTTTACTTTCTCAATAATGTCCACAAGCTGTTGGTTGCTTTTCAACATCCCATTGGGCATCACAAACACCTTGGTTCCTGGAAGATATGTCAAGGTCACATGTTCAGGGCAGTGGAAGTGCGAGAGTCCTCCATCTTTTTCCTCTTCCCTAGACCTAGACGTAATAATCTCTTCCCTATCACAATTCTAAGTGACACCACCACCCCCTGATGATCAGGTAGCAACTACTACAGGGGGAACTGGGGCACAGATTATGGACCTCTGTGACAAGTGTGAGGCATGGCTTCTGCCTCTAGGCACCCTCCCTGGCATCCACACAACCAGACCCTCCGAGCATTCCAGAAGACTAAAGAATGACTGAGCCAGAAGGATTTGTCAAGTGTTGACCTGGGGAATTAAGTCAGACCTCACTTCCTGAGCTGGTGAAAACCAGATCCATTTTACTTCTTAGGGCGGCTAGTCAGCAGGTGAAGTGAACTGATTAGATGGCAGCTCTTACCTTGGAAGGCCTCTTCACATTCATCCAACCTGCGCTTCTTGTAAGTGGGCTAAAAGTATGAAGAAGCAAGAATTAGTTTGCATTCAACACACATGCCCATTACAAGACACTACACAAGCAAGTTTAATTTTTGCATTCAACACACGCATGCAAAATACTATACAAACAAGTTTAATTCCTTCCTGGACCCCATAGATTATCTTATGAATTTCTGTGCACACACACATACACATAAAGCTTTTAAAAGAGGTTCTTGTGAAAAAGGAACTTGTATTCTTTCTTTGGGAAGGCCAAAGTTACGACTAAATGAACATATTTAAAAAGCCACTGCAATGGCCAGTAGGTTGGCTCGGCAGGCAGAAGCACTTGCTGTCAAGCTTGCCGACCCAAGTTTGCCCTGGGTCCCATACGGCCAAAGGAAAGCGCTCCCTAGCCACACACTAAAGAAGTAAGCCAGTAAGCCAGACAGTGGTGGCGCAGGCCTTTAATCCCAGCACTTCGGAGGTAGAGGCAGGCAGATTTCTGAGTTCGAGGCCAGCCTGGTCTAGAGTGAGTTGCTGGACAGCCAGGGCTACACAGAGAAACCCTGTCTCGAAAAACCAAAAAAAAAAAAAAAAAAGAGAAAGAAAGAAAGAAGTACTTTTTGAAGTAGTAGAAAAGCAGGGAAAATTCCATTTAATAAATAAGAAAGCAGTGCTCACTTCAGCAGCACATGTACTAAAATTGGAACGATACAGAGAAAATTAGCATGGCCCCTGCGCAAGGATGACATGCAAATTCGTGAAGCATTCCATATTAAAAAAATAAAATAAAAAATAAGAAAGTAAGGGGCTGGCAAGATGGCTCAGCGGGTAGCACTGATTGCTCTTCCACAGGTCATAAGTTCAAATCCCAACAACCACATGGTGGCTCACAACCACCTGTAATGAGATCTGACACCCTCTCTAAATCTGAAGACAGCTACAGTGTACTTATGTATACTAACAAATAAATCTAAAAAAAAGAAAAAAGAAAAAAACAAAAAATAAGAAAGCAATCAAGGCAGGTAGGGAATAACTGAAGGAGTATGCACGAATCTTTTGGTTCTAACATAAAGAAATCTGTCATTCAGCAAGCTCAGAACAGTTCCTTCTAGATGCTCCAAATGATATCAGGCGCTAAGGGTACAGACTACTGAGGTATCTACTGGCTTAACTGCGGGTTTATTTTGTTTTGAAGACAGTATCCCAGTATGTGTCCCGGCTAGCCTTCAATTTACTATATATCCCAGGCTGGTCTTGAACACACAACTCTCTTTCTCCGGCAAGCTGAATGCTGAGCCACCATACCCAGCTTAATTAGTCATAATTAAGAAAGTTCTGAAAACTAGGAATATAAGTCAGCGGTACAGCATTTATATAGCACACACAAGACCCTAGGCTTGGCTTCTAGGACAGAAACAAAAAGAACAAACAGCAGCAACAAAATGCCAAGCCACAGCAATCTAAATGAAACTATAGCATCAGTGGTGTTCTAACACAATAGAGACACACAACTAATACAGGATCAGTGCTAGCTGGCAATATCCTAGCATTTAGATGGCAGAGGCGGGCAGATCTTGATGAGTCTGAGGCCAACCTGGTCTAGTCTGCACAAGGAGTTCCAAGCTAGCCAGGGCTACCTAGTCAGACGCTGTCTCAAAACAAAGCAAAGTTGCAAGCGCAGTAAAGCACAGCTCAGCACAGCACGTACAGTAAGGACAGAGGCTGCAGCTGGGCAGCAAGAGTTCTTCCCATCTGTAAGAGCGGCACACTGAACAGAAAAGTCTTATTCCCAAGCATGTGGAAAGCCAGGTAGCTGAAGGAAGCCTGTGGCTAGCTTAGAACTAATTAAAACCTGGGTTAACATGGAGAGCAGCACTTACATACTCACCTTGCCAAAAATGAAACTAATGGTCCAAAAAGTAGTATACCGCAATCAACGACACCTAAACCAGAACCCCAGACCCCACAGGCAAACCCCACATCCTCCGTACAGCCCCAAGCTTACCAAAAAAATAAACTACTAACAACACAAACATAAATGCAAGGCACTCACACCATCCAGTCCATCGTGGCTATTGGTGAGGAGGATGGGGTCAGGGACTGGGAGATTCATGTCTGAGTGGATCTGAGTTAGGTCATGGATATTTAGGATTGGCTCCTGAAAGAGAGGCATTCACCCCAAAACAGTATTAGTGTAAGTTTAAAACAAAAACAAAAACAAAAACAGGGGGAGGGGTGGAGGGAGGGGAGAGGAGTATTTCTTGTGAAAGCAAAGAAAAAAGAATGCTTAACAGTACGCAAGAGAACAGAATCAACACGCAATCTGCCCCATCTGTTACAAAGACAGGGACCAAAGAAGTAATTTAAGGAAATAAAAGTGTCTCTCACCTTCAAAAAACTATCAAGTTCTAATAACTTCTTTGGGAAAAAATTTGCCACCAAGTCTTCTGCCTAGACAGAGAAAATACACCTAAATTAAGAAACGTGGGGCAGTGACTCCCTACGGATATCTTTTTTGGGAGACCCCCAGCTATTAACCATCACCCTTTTTCTCCTTTACAACACTCACCTCACTTGTGATCCGCTCCCTGAAAGAATCAACCTACAATTAACAAAGAGAGCAATTTAATACATAGTGATACAAGGGCATGGATGGGGAACTCCAAATCCAGCTGCCTCGCCCTCACCTTGAAATTATAATTAGAAGGTGAGAGGCCCCCAGACCGCAAATACTTCATTTTTTTGAGGATCCATTTCTCCATCTCAGGAGGATATGTGTTCGGGTTGCAGGCCAGCACCTGTCTCCCCTTCTCTCCCGTCCTACCCACCCCTCACCTCCCTTTGTCCCTCCCTCCAGTTGTCTGAAACCCTCTCAATTTCATAAGCAGACAAAAGCCAGACTGGAAGAAGTGAGCTCACAAACGTGCCAACTCACACCCAGACCTGGCCTATCGTACGCAGTAAGCCAGCCTCCAAGGGCAGGGTCAGTGGCAGCGTCTGGGGGCGGGGACGTTGCTGGGCCGGGGGACTTCCACCTGTCACTAGCCTAAAGCACTGAGTTTAACACGTGTCCGCGGATGGGTCCCTGGTGCACTCCATCACGAGAGGCAGGGCAGAAAGCCACCCTATACCGTCCTCTCCAATGCCGTCTCCAAGCGTGGGGGGGGCTGGGTTGAGCTAGGCGGAAGCTCAGAGCTGGTGTCCCCAGGGAGACAAAGACGACATGGGGAGTGGGGAGCAGATCCGACTGCTGGGGGTTCGAAGGGAGGGATGAGGAGGCCGGCGCTGTGCCGCTACCTTGAGCTTCACTTCCTGATCCACCTTCAGCAACGAGGCCATGGCCGGGCCGGGCCGTGTCCGCTCCGCTGGGTGCCGGAGGTGCTTTGGGCTCCGGGGAGGGCACCGGAGGGGCCTGAGGAATCTCCGCTGCCCTCGGGACCCGGGCGCCCTCGCTGGCTTGCTCACCGCTAGCTCGTTCCCTCCCTCCGTGCCGGCCGGCCACCCGCCTGCCTGCTGCCTGCTAGCTCTCTCACTCGCCCTCCCGGCTTTCGCCGCTCACGCCGGAAGTTACGTCACAGCCAATCGCCGGGACTCCGGGGAGGATGAGCACGTGCCTTGCGCAGCCGCTCTGATGCTCAGCTCTACAGGTTCCTGGAGGGGCTATTGGAGCTCCGGGCCTTGTGCCCTGTGGTGGTAAACCTAGGACAGGAATGCTGAGACCCAACCCTCCCGGGAACTCAGGAGGGATGTGTCTTATTGTCCCGGAACTCGACTTCACCATGGGACCTCATGTGCCGCTGCTCTGGAAGAGTAGGCGTCGCGCCCTAGTGACGTCGTCTGGAGAAGCCCGCTGCCCTGGTCCCCAGTTTAAGGTTCCGGGCTGTGACTACTGACTCCCGCCTCCTATCCCTTGGGCTAGTTTCAAACCGAAGACACTTCTTCCATTGCACCGGGCTTTCCTGGTAGCGTTATCGTAAACGTGCAGACCTCAGATCTCAAATACCTGAAGGACAAATTCACGCCCAAAAGAGCATAGTGGTTTATCTAAAACAACACATTGTTTCCAATGACTTCACTAGAATCAAGTCTTTCCCAGTTCTAGGGGGAAAAGGTTACCATTTTCCTAATGGAAGTCCGAGACAGCATCTCCTCTTTCAACAATTTATTCAGTGTGTCTTTTAGTATGAGTTATTCCATGCAATCAAATGGAACAGGGGTATGTGCTAGACCCCAGAACAGTGTTCTGGAGAAACTAGAAATGTGCACATCATGTATGTAAGGTAAAGTCTTCTAGCAGACGCATTTTTAAAAAATAAATTAACTTTAGCCCCTTCTAATCCAATGCAGTCAGTCCCTTACGTCTGGATTTCCAGTTCACGGGGTCAACCAACTAAATGGAAAATAGTCAGGAAACTTGAGCTACAAGGACCTAAAAGATGGATGACTTAGTGGGTGTTAAGGCACCCGCCTGTAAGCCTAGCGATGTAAATTCAATCCTTAAGTCACATACAGTGTGAGAACGAAACCCTGCAAGTTGTCTTCTGACCTCTGTGCACACATTAGAAAGTAAGCAAGCATACACAGTAAATAATTATGATTTTAAATGCCTGAGCTTCAGAGTAAGGCCATATTAAAAAAGTAACAAAACAACCAACAACCAGGGTCATCTAGGAGCAGGGAACTTCAGTTGAGAAAGTGTCTCCATTAGATTGACCAGTAGGCAACCCTGTGGGGCACTTTCTTGATTGACGATTGATATGAAAAGATGCTGTGGGCAGTGCCAATCCTGAGGAGGAGGTACTTGGGTTTACAAGAAAGTCAACTGAGCAAGCCAAGAGGAACAACCCAGAAACACCATTCTTCCATGGTTTTTGCTTTAGTTTCTGCCTTCAGGTTCTTGCCTTGAGTTCTCAATCTAACTTTTCTTCATGTTGGACTGAAAGATGAAAGAAGCCCTTTCCTCACCTAACTGCTTTCCTTCATGGCTTTAATTTCAGCAATAGAAAGGAGCGAAGATATCACCTTACCACCGGATTGCCAACCTACCAATACTTCCTGTCTTGCCTCATCTTCTCCCACTGAAGGAAATCTCTCTCCTCCTGAGAAAACCAATTCTTCCTTTTGTGCCTTGGAGTCTGTCCTCTTCCAGCCCTTCAGGAAATGCTTCAGCATCTTCTCCTCTTTCTTTTTATTTTTTTGCTCCCACCACCACCACCACTTAGTCAGAGGCTTGTGTGTAGTTATGGCTGAGGTCAGGGTGACCTGCAACTCAAGTATGTAGACTAAGCTAGCCTTGAACTCCCATCCCCTTGCCTCTACCTCCTTAGGGTTGGCATTACACATATGCACTGCCACACATAGCTGCAGATAATTGGGCTTTAACAAAACCTCGTGTGCTTCTCTTTGCCTCTTCCCCTTAACAGCTACTGTACAAAATATAATTGTTTAAATGAATGAAATGGAAGTTTTCCTAATAATTCTGAAGTATGCCAAGATCAAAACCCTAGGGTATATATCCTGGCAAGGGAGAGAAACCACTCATTTGATGGTTATAATTTTTGAAGAAGTGAATGACTACATTTAATGGAGTTAATGTTTGTGTTTCAGAGCAAACTAGTAGACTACAAGTACTGCAAAATTGTAGTATACTTTTAAATCTTTTTAGATAACTTCAAATAAGAATAAAATAATTTATTTATGTGCGTGGGTGTTTTGCCTACATGTATGTCTATGTAAGGGTGTCAGATTCCAGAGTTACAGACATCTGTGAGCTTCCAGGTGGGTGCTGGGATTTGAACCTGGGTCCTCTGGAAAAACAACCAACACTATTAATCACTGAACGATCTCACCGACCCTACTTTTAATGTTTAAGTCAAGTAATTCATTGGTCATACTTACCTGGCAGGGGAGATACCATGATCAGGAAGGTTGTTTTCCCAGGGCGAGGTGTATCCATTGCACTCCGGATGTGCTGACCCCTGCAATTTCCCCAAATGCGGGAAACTCGACTGCATAATTTGTGGTAGTGGGGGACTGCATTTGCGTTCTCCCCTGGGGAAAAAAGAAAAAGAAAAAAGAATTCATCGGTCTAGCCTGATGGGGGTTGGTTTTGACTGAAAACACAGCCTAAAATGTATAGGTACCAAAGGATGAAAATAAAGTTAACTTGAGGTTGGCCATTCCTACAAGCACCCCAGCCCTTCCTCTCTCTGATGAGAACCCTCCGTATCCTGAGTCTTCCACTGAGAGCTGAGCCAACATGGGCATTTTGGCTTAACTCCACACTAGGGCAGGCCTGTGTCTGGATCTGTGAACCCTGAGCCTGATCAGGAAAGCAGCTGCTTAGGGGACAATCTTTGCAGGAAGATCTCTCCAACCCAGGAGTTCAAGGCCAGGCTGAGACAAACCAAATCTGACAGTTGTAAAGGGACCCTAAAATATGCAGAAAGTAGATCATAAAACTAGAATTTCTCCAGGAAATCTCACAGGCATGTTGGGGAAGAGAACACTCTGAAGCTCCGTTGCCTGATGACAAAATGTCTCCAGGGAAAACCTTACCCCTCAGTTGGATAACTTATGTTTTTAAAATAATTTAATTTTTTTTTTAAAGATTTATTTATTATTATATGTAAGTACACTGTAGCTGTCTTCAGACGCACCAGAAGAGGGCGTCAGATCTCATTACAGGTGATTGTAAGCCCACCATCTGGTTGCTGGGATTTGAACTCAGGACCTTCGGAAGAGCAGTCAGTGCTCTTATCTGCGAGCCATCTCACCTGCCCCAATAATTTAAATATTTATTTATTGCTGACCTAGTTGTATGCTACACTGTGCACGCAAAGGTTGGAGGACAACTTGTAGGACCTGGTTCTTTCCTTCTGCTATGTGAATTCTGAGGATTAAACTCAGGGCTTCATGCTCACTCGGCAAATATTTGACAACTGAGCCATTTTGCCTTATATTAGTTTTTGATCAAAATCTACTTATTCATATGTAACTTTGTTTTATCATTTTTTAAATTTTTTTTTTTTTGAAGCAAGATCTTTTCTGGCTGACCTGGAGTTTGTTATGTAGATCAGGCTGGCCTTGAACTCACAGGGATCTGACTACCTCTGCATCCTGAGTCTGGGGATTAAAGGCATGTGCCATCATGCCTGGCTTCACATTTTCCTCTTGAAAATTGTATTTCTTATTATCGTGTGTATGTATATGTATGTATGACATATGTGTACATATGGGCTGGGGTGCAGGTGTCACAGTGTACCTTGGAGGCTGAGGTAGAAAGATGGTGAGTTTGAGGCAAGCATTAGTTATATAGTGAGCCCTTCTCTCACAAAACACGAAGTAGGGGACTGAAGAGATTGTTCAGTGGTTAGGAACACTGGCTTCTCTCGCAGAGTACCTGGGTTCAATTCCCAGCAACCACATGGTGGCTCATAACTGTCTATAACTCTAGTTCCACAGGATCTGATGCCCTCTTCTGGCCTCCACTTGCTACCAGGTATGTGCATGGCATGCAGTCACACATAGTACAAATACAGGCAGGCAAAACATCCACATACCTAAAAATAAAAAAATAAAATCTCTTAAAAGTAAGTCAACACAAAGGTAGACTAAGTATAAAGGTGCATACCTTTAGTTCCTACACGTGGGAGGCAGAGGCAGGCAGATCTCTATGAGTCTGCCAGCTTACTCTACTATAGCTAGCAAGTTTCAGGACAACCAAGGCTACATGGTGAGACCCAGTGTTAGAAAAACAAAACTTAAGAAAATCAATCAAAGGCTGGAGAGATGGCTCAGCGGTTAAGAGTTAACTAATTGCTCTTGCAGAGGTGCTGAGTTCAATTCTCAGCAACCACATGGTGGCTCACAACCATCTGTAATGGGATCTGATGCTCTCTTCTGGTGTGTCAAAAGAGAGAAAGAAAGAAAGAAAAAAAGATGAATCAAACAACAACTAAACCCTGTTCTGATTGGTGGCCAACCAGCGTGAAGATTTCTTCACTTCCTCCTTAAGCTCCGGACACCTCACACACCGCCCCCCTTCACTTCTTGGCGGCATCCTGTTCCTGCTTTCTGGCTAACACCCTGACCCCTCACTGCTTATGGTTTTCCCCACGTTCAGGCATCGCGGAATCGACATAGCCAGAACAGGATTCTGATGGTCAATTTCCTGTTTTCCATCTCAGTAACTACATACCGCTTTGCTCAAACCAAAAAAGCTGATAGTCACCTACCTGATTCCTCTCTTTCCTCATCGTCCTGCATCCCACCTGTCCGTGGGTTCCATGAGGACGTGTATAGCTGTATGACGCCATTCTGTCCTTCCCACTCTATGCCACCATCATTCTTTCCTGTGATGTTCCCATCCATTCCTGTATGGCCTCTGTGTTTCCACTGTTACCTGCCACCTTTCTTTTCTCTGATCAGTCTACAGAATTATGTTTTTGTGGTTGGTGTTGTTTTGAGGCAAGGTCTCCTATGCCCTGCAGAGTGGCCTCACACTTGCCATGGTAGCTGAGAATGACCTTGCTCATCTGGTCCTCCTGACTCCACCTTCCAAATGCTGGGATTATAACCCAGCACACTTGTGCTGCAAGGTTTGATGTCAACTAGACATAAGCAAACGTCATTAGCAAGAAGGGAGCCTCAACTGAGAAAATGCCTCTATAAGATCAGGCTGTACGGAAGACCGTATGGCGCTTTCTTAACTAGTCATTGAAGGAGGAGGCCTCCTCATTTGTTTCTTAAGTGTGTTTTTTTTTTTTTTCAGAGCACTACATCTGAGTTTATGTTGCAGGGCACGAGGAGTAACAAGATGCTGAATCTTGGGTGCTTTGCTTCTTGATTTCCTGACAACATATTGCTGGACACCATCTTCAGTGAGACTGAATATCTTCCGGATGCTGTTGGTTTTTTGGGGCCCCAATCTTCAAGGCACAATAGTCTACAGTCTACAAACACCCTTCCTCCTCTGGCTCTGTACAAATAACCAGGTTGGGAACACTCGGCTAACATCCACAAAGCATCCGTGAACAGACTTGGATGCCTGGCCGAGGTTCTTCTTGGTCTACAAGCAGAATATCTCTTACCGAATGGCAGATGCTCTCTGCTTGTTTCCCATGAAACAAGTGTTTCATGGGAAAACTTTGTCATTTACACTTCTGATCACGACCACATAACCTTCAACACTTCACACAGGGCATTGGTGGCTACTTCTACGGCATGAACTTTTCATAAAGACTATGAAACGTTAGTTCACCACCAACTTCAATGAGTCTGACAGCTGGTGGCTTATTCGGCTTATCCCAACACAGCCTAGAACAGTGGTCCTCAACCTTCCTATTACTGTGGCCTTTTAATACAGTTTCTCCTGTTGTGGTGACTCCAACCATAAAATTGTTTTCTTCCTGCTTTAGAACTGTAACTTTGCTACTATTGTGAAATGTAACATAAATGTCTGATGTGGAACTCCTGAGCAAGGGTCATTTGACCCCCATAATGGGGTTATGCCCTACAGGATGAGAACTACTGGCCTAGGAGGTGCCTTGAAAAGGAGCAGAATAGAATTTTTGTTTGCTTGTTTTTTTCGAGACAGGGTTTCTCTGTGTAGCCTTGGCTGTCCTGGAACTCACTCAGTAGACCAGGCTGGCCTTGAACTCAGAAATCCTCCTGCCTCTGCCTCCCAAGCGCTGGTCTTAAAGGCGTGCGCCACCACCGCCCAACCACATGGCAAGTTTTAAAAACTGTTTTTCAGAGGCTGGAGAGATGGCTCAGTAAGAAGGAGCACTGGCTGCTCCCCCAGAGGAACCAAGTTGGATTCCCAGCTCCCACATCCTGGCTAGCAATCTTCTGGGACTCCAGTTCCATTGGATCTGACACACTTTTCTGACCTCTGTGGACACCAAGCACACCTGTGGTGTGCATGCATGCAGCCTAACATTCATAAACATAAATATAAATAAAGCAAAAAAAAAAAATTAGGGCTGGAGAGATGGCTCTGTGGGTAATGGTGCTCTTCCGGAGGCCCTGAGTTCAATTCCTAGAAACCACAAACTTCTGTTATAGGATCTGATGCCCTCTTCTGGCACGTAGGTATATATGCAGATAAAGCACTCATATAAAAAAAATACAGGAATAAAAATTAAAAACAAAACATTTTTTTTCATTGGGGTGAAGGGAGGCACAGAACTTGGAAGGCAGAGGCAGACCAATCTCTGTGAGTTCAAGACCAGCCTAGTCTACAGAGTAAGTTTCAGGACATTCAGGGCTCCACAGTGAAATTTTGTGTCAAAAAACAAAATTCTATTGTTATGTTTGTTTGTTTTATTTTTGTGTGACTATTTTACATTCTTGGATGTATGTGTGTGTGCCCAGTGTCCAAAAAAGGCCACTGAATCCCCTGGAACTGGAGTTATAGATGGTGGTGGGAATTAAACCTGGGCCCTCTCTCTACAAGAGTAAGCATCTTATGCTCTTAACTACTGAGACATCTCTCCAGCCCCAGAGAGCAATTTTGAGAATAACCTGGAGTACACGAGATCTTGTCTCTCAAAACAAACCAAACGTGAAAATTTTCTGCACATTTAGAAAATACCTTAGGGGCTGTGGATATATCTCAGTTGGTTGAGTGTATGAATGCCTGGGCCATGTAATTGTTAATCTAGCACTCAGAAAGTAAAGAGAGGGGCTGGAGAGATGGCTCAGTGGCTAAGAGCACTGACTGCTCTTCCAAAGGTCCTGAGTTCAAATCCCAGCAACCACATGGTGGCTCACAACCACCTGTAATGAGTTCTGACGCCCTCTTCTGGTGCATCTGAAGTCAGCTACAGCATCCTTCCTTATGATAATAAAGAGATCTTTGGGCCAGAGCAGGGTTGACTGGAGTGAACAGAGGTCATAAAATTCAATTCCCAACAACCACACGAAGGCTTACAACCATCTGTACAGTTACGGTGTACTCATATATATACATAAAATAAATAAATAAATCCTTAAAAGAGAGAGAGAGATCAGCTGTGTGACTTTGGCGCTGTCTCTCAAAAAAAAAAAAAGTAGAGAGAGTCAAGGAGGGTCAGAAGTTCAATGTTATTTTCAGCTGCCTAGTGAGTTGGAGGTCATTCTTGGGATCCATGAGACCCCCTTTTTAAAAAAAGTATGGAAGAAGGAAGGAAGGAAGGAAGAAGGAAGGAAGGAAGGGAGATTAGCTAGCTAGATCATTCATGAGAACTTATTCACTTGTGTGTGTCTGTATGTATATATGTGTACATATATGTCTGTGTGTCTCTCTCTGTGTGTATCTATGTATTTGTGTGTTTTAGGATCCAATAAATAAATACAAATATGTGAACATAATTTGGGGTTTTTTGTTTTTGTTTTTGGAGACAGGGTTTCTCTGTATAGCTCTGGCTGTCCTGGAACTCACTCTGTAGAGCAGGCTGGCCTGGAACTCAGAAATCTGCCTGCCTCTGCCTCCCAAGTGCTGGGAACATAATTTGTAAGAAGAACTGCAATGGGTGACCACACGACAAACTCTTCAACCTTATCAGTAATCAGTGATTTCAATTAAAAGAATGGAGAACTGCCCTTCTCTGCTATTGTTCCTCAAATACATCTCATCCAATACTTGGCAAGGCATCATAAAACAGGCCCTTTAATGGATTACTAGAGGCAGAATATAATAAGAGTATAATAAGAGTGATTGTTTTGAAAACAACTGCCAATGTTAACAAAGAGAAGGTTCCAAAGTCTCCAGTACTTTGGTCTTCCAATGATAAGGCTCTGTTCTAGAGGAAGTCAGTTCTTCATTGTGATATTATTGTATCCACCCAAATCAGAAGCTATGGATTTCCATCAATGAAGGAATACACTGTAATCTGTGAGTTTCTGCTGTGATGATAGTCTGCAGCAATGAGAATGGTTTTTGTTTGTTTGTTTGTTTTTTGAGACAGGGTTTTTCTGTATAGCCCTGGCTGTCCTGGTACTCACTCTGTAGACCAGGCTGGCCTGGAACTCAGAAATCCACCTGCCTCTTCCTCCCAAGTGCTGGGATTAGAGGCGTGCGCCACCACCGCCCGGCTGAGAATTTTAATTACCAAAACTGGAGCGACATGGAAAATGTTCAATTATTTTTATTCTACTTAGTGGTGGTGGAGGACTATCCCCCCCCCCGGAATACCTTTGGTGGTTAACTTTGTAGAATAGTCTCCTCTTACTCCACTGCTTAGGAATTGACCTTAGGGTGTCAGGTTTGGTGGCACACACTTTTACAGGTTGAGCCATCTCGACAGCTCACATATGTTATATGAAGCAGGGCTGGACGTAGAGCTCAGGGTGGAGTACCTGCTCAGTATATGAGAGGCCTTTGATAGGATCCCAATACACACATACTCACAGGAGCCAGCATTCTCCCTCTCCCTCTCTCTCTCTCTCTCTCTCTCTCACACACACACACACACACTCACAGGAGTCAGCATTCTCCCTCTCTCCCTCTCTCTCTCTCCCTCCCTCCCTCCCTCTCTCTCTCTTTCTCTCTCTCTCTCTCTCACACATACACTCACGCACACAAATGCACAGGAGCCAGTATTCTCTCTCTCCCTCTCTCTCTCTCTCTCTCTCTCTCTCTCTCTCTCTCTCTCTCTCTCTCTCACACACACACACACACACAGGACACACTTCCTGGTGGAAATGTGAGCTGGTGCAGCCACGGCACTTCTTCGATGTACTCACCTCACGTGGGTGAAGCTCTAGTTCAGTTCCCATTAATGTCAAGAAAAAAGAACTTGTCTCTACATCATTCATTATTTTATACTTATATAATTTGGATTGGAGAGTTAGGAGTTAGGAGTACTTCCAGAGCAACCCGATTTCTGTTTCCAGCACCCACATGGTAGCTCACAATCATATATAACTCCACTTCCAGAGAATCCTCTGGCTTCCAAAGGTACCAGATAGAAATATGGTGCACATACATACACTCAGACCAAACACTCATGCACATAAAATAAAATAAATTTAAAAATTAGAAATTAAAAATTAAAATACTTAGCCTCTATTTACCTTATTTAACATCCTTCTTTTCCACTAGAATAAAGTCCTGATGGTATTGATAGTTTTGATAGCTGTCTTTTTGTTGCTGCTAAATCTCCAGTGCCTAGAATATTTCTTGGCATACTGAATAAACTATTCTACAATTCAGTTAAACAGTCTCATTATTTTTTAATACTTTTTAAGATGAAACGGAGCTGAGAGTTGGTTCAGTGGCTAAGAGTGAATACTGGCTTCCTAAAGGATCTGATTCCAGAGTCCCGACGCTGGGCAGCTCCCAATCCCTGTAAGCCCAGCTCCAGGGGATCCAGCATCCTCTCCTGGGTTCCCCAGGCACCTGCATTCTCATGCACATCTCTACGATACTGTTTTGAAGTAGCACTTTTATCACATACTAAATCTACCTGTATCCGTTGTTGAATATTTTAAGTCCGTTCTGGTTTATTGACTCATCTTTTCCTGCATCAACATACAAATGAGTGTGAGCTCCTGTAAGTGGTGGGAGGACAGGGATTGAACCTGAACCACATCTCGGTTACCTCTAAATTTATAGTTTATAATTTTATAAATGTATAGCTTTATAATTTTATAAGACTAAGTCTTATTTCCTAGCTAACAATTGAATTTTTAAACAAAGTTTGCCTAATCTCCAGAAACAGGATGGCCAGTCCATATACATATATATATGTATACATATATATATGCACATATGTGTGTGTGTGTGTGTGTGTGTATTACACGCGTTGGTGTTTTGCCTGCATCTATGTCTGTGTGAATGTCAGTTCTTGCAGTTACAGACTGTTGTGAACTGCCATGTGTGTGAATGTATTTGAATCCTGGTCGTCTGGAAGGGCAGTCGGTGCTTTTAACCACTGAGCCATCTCTCCAGCCCCTACTGTCACCTTTTTATTTATGTACATTTTATTATTTACATAACATATATATATATATATACATACATACACACACACATATACATATAGCGATAAAATTTACCATCCCACGGAATGCACTCCCTCAGAAGAAGGGTTTAGACAATTTGAGTCTCCCAAAAATACACTTAAAAATTGACATCTGCCCGAAGGTGGTGGTGCACGCCTTTAATCACAACACTTGGGAGGCAAGTGGATATCTGTGAATTGGATGCCAGCTTGGTCTACAGGGCGAGTTCTAGGACAGTCAGGGCTACACAGAGAAACCCTGTCTCAAAAACCACCCAACAAACAAAAAAAAAAAAAAACAAGCAAACAACACCCTGACACCTAAGGAATATAGAAATGGCTCTACTTGGAAGTAACAAATCTTGGGCGAGCCCTCTAAATCAGAACAGAGCATGGATGGCTTCGGCCCACCTGCCGGCGCATGCTGCGCTTCTCCTTCTAGGCCACTGGATGGCGCCCCGAGCCTGGTAAGCAGGGATCTGGACCAGGGGTCCTTGCGTCAGCTCCCGTCAAGACATCACTTCTGGTCCCGGGCGGAAGTCTTCAGCTCGCCGACCGGGAAGTAGCTGAAGACCGGGCGATGGGAACTCAGGAGGTCTCGCTCCGGGGCGGACCCGAGGCCACCGTGCCCCCGCGGTAGAACGAGCCCGGGTGGCGGGCTCCGGGGTCCTGAGGTGAGGAGCGTCGGGGTCTAAGTGAATCCTTAGAAAGAAGCCTAGAATCCCTGGCGGCCACTTTGGTGGCCCCTTCCCCCGCCCGGGAGTCCAAACTGCCTTCGCCGGTCTCTGCCCCGGAAGCCGGTTCTCCCGGTGTCCTACCACTCCCAGAAGGAACAGCGCGGACCCGGGTTTTCATCTTCACCTCCACCACAAAGGCAGCATGTAGTCTCGGGCCCGAGGTTCAAAGGCGCCGATTCTTCTTAACGTCGTCTTTTCTCCGCTGTCGCAGGCATGGAGGGGTCTAAGGCGTCCAGCAGCACCATGCAGGTGAGCTTCGTGTGCCAGCGCTGTAGCCAGCCTCTGAAACTGGACACGAGCTTCAAGATCTTGGACCGGGTCACCATCCAGGAGCTCACAGGTCAGCAGGATCCGAGGGAAGAGGGTGGCCGAGAAGGTGGGAAATGGGCAACTTTAGAAACCATCATTTGTGGGTGGGTGGTGGCGGTCTCTGGCTTTCGGTTTCCTCGTCAGGAGTAGAGTTCTGACTTTGTCTCCAGAGTGAAGGTGTATCCACATACAACAGAATTTCTTGAAGACTTAACTATGTACCAGGTATCCTGTAACAGTCCCTGTGGGAATCAGGCTTGGTGGCTCGAATCTACAATTGTAGCACTCCGGAGGCTGAAGCCGGAGCTGCCTCACGTTCCAGGCCAGCCTGGGCTACAGAATGAGACCTTGTATCCAAAAAAAAAATAAAAAGAACAAGAGGAGTGCCATGTTGTGCCGTCTTACAGGTGAAGAATTGAGGTTCAGAGAGGTCAGTGAATATACTTACTTGAGGTCCGGTTAAGTGTAGGAGAGTCTTGAAGCCTGAAGAAGTGAGAGAGGTGACCAGCCAGTTTAAACAAGTTCACAGGCGTGGCATTAGCACGGAAACCTTGGCTTTGTTGTACATATCTCCCTAGACCTTGATTTATTTTTATTCATTATTAGAATTAATTGTGTGTATGGGGGGTTAGCTTACTTGTCTGTGTGTCCACCACGTGAGTGCCTGAGGCCAGAAGAGGACGTCAGATCCCTGAACTGGAGTTAACAGGTGGTTGTGAGCCATCATGTGAGGGCTGGGAATTGAACCTAGGTCCTTTGCAGGAGCAACAGGTGCTCTAAACTGTTGAATGATTTGTCCAGCTCTTATTTTTCTTCTTCTTTTTAAAAACACTTAATTTATTATTCTTGCTATTTGTTTAGACAGAGTCTCACTCTAGCCCTTGGCTGGTCTCCACCTCATAGATTGTCCTGCCTCTGCCTTCAGAGTTCTGGGATTAAAGGTGTGCACCACCACACCTTGCTTATTTTTATAATAATTTTGTGTGTGTGTGTGTGTGTGTTTTTTCGAGACAGGGTTTCTCTGTATAGCCCTGGCTGTCCTGGAACTCACTCTGTAGACCAGGCTGGCCTGGAACTCAGAAATCTGCCTGCCTCTGCCTCCCAAGTACTGGTATTAAAGGTGTGCGCCACCACCGCCCGGCTATTTTTCACATTTTTAAAGGAATAATTGTTGTGTGTTGAAAGTGTAAAAATGACAGGACCCATCCTTCACCTCCCAAGTGTTGGAATAAAGGAGGTCTGTGTGCTACCATGCCCAACTTTACACATTTTTAAACTTATTTTCATACATTTAAAAAAATCTAATACATTTAGGAGATACCACTTGATGTTTGAAAACACATGTAGTAATGTTCAAATCAGGGTTGGCACATTTGTTTCTTCCAACATTTTTTTGTTTCCTTATGGTAGAAACATTTCTAATGGTCCCTGCTGGCTTTGGGGGAGTGTGCCGTTTTAACCATCATTTTGCTCTCAGTTTAAGTGAGATACACCACATGTGAGTGAGACTGTTCAGTGCTGGGCCTGGATAATTTCACTTAATGTATGTCCTTCAGTCTTTTTGTTTTTTTGTTTTTTGTTTTTTTTTTTTGGTTTTTTGAGACAGGGTTTCTCTGTATAGCCCTGGCTGTCCTGCAACTCACTCTGTAGACCAGGCTGGCCTCAAACTCAGAAATCCACCTGCCTCTGCCTCCCAAGTGCTGGGACTAAAAGCGTACGCCACCACCTCCTGGCTGTCCTTCAGTCTTAAATGACAGGAGTTCGCCGGGTGGTGGTGGCGCATGCCTTTAATCCCAGCACTTAGGAGGCAGAGGCAGGCAGATTTCTGAGTTTGAGGCCAGCCTGGTCTACAGAGAGAGTTCCAGGATAGCCAGGGCTACACAGAGAAAACCTATCTTGAAAAAACAAAACAAAAAAAAAATTAAAAAATAAAAAAAGTTCTAAAAAATATTTGAAAGGTTTTAAGTATATAATGAATCCCTGCATGCCCATTACCTAGTTTCAAAAATTACCAACACATGTTCAATCACACCTGGTCTGGAGACTCAATGCCTAGGGCATGAAAACTAACTCTGTATGTAGGACTCTTAAAGTCGTGGTACCCATTGTGCTTTTAGGATTTTAACATTCTAGTAGCAGGAAGAGGGGGAAGTAAACAGGTTTTTGTTTGTGTAAAGAATTGAGAAAGGGGATGGGACAGGAGTGGTGGCACAAATCATTAATCCCAGCGCTCAGGAGACAGACAAGTATATCTCTTGGAGGCCCATCTGGTCTAGCCAGTGATTTCCAAGCTAGTCAGGGCTACACAGTGAGAACCTGGAGGTAGAGACAGATAGTGAGATAGAGAGAGGGGGGCGGAATTGTGGTAGGGTGGGGGCGTTCGTTAATGAGGCGATTTTCGATTCTCCCCATGCTTTGCTAAGACTGTTTCTGACTCAGGATTTTCCTTGCCCTTAGCTCCATTACTTACCACAGCCCAGGCGAAACCAGGAGAGACCCAGGAGGAAGAGGCTAACTCAGGAGAGGTAAAGAAAGTGCCCTCTCCCCACCCTCCTCATAATACCTAAATGGGAGGCTTGATATGAAAACACCAGCATACAGACTGGGTTTCTACAGAGTGTTGGATACCTCCAGGCTCTGGGGGTTAAGAGTGGTTTATAAGAGATATTCTAGCCAGACACAGTGTTGCCAACCTGTAATCCAAGTCATAGGAGGCAGAGGTCCTGAAGATGACATATTTGAGGCTAGCCTGGGCTACATGGTGAGTTCCAGACCAGTCTGAGATTCATATATGAAAAAAACCAAAAAACAAAAACAGGGCTAGGGTTGTAGTTCAGTTAGTGGAGTGTTTGCTTTTTGATCCCTAGCATCACATTAAACTGGGTGTGGAGGCAGGGGGATCAGAAGTTCAAGATCATCTGTACATATATAGCAGGTTTGATGGTAATCTGCTATACATGAGACCGGACCTCTAAAGACAAACAGGAAACAGGAGCAACTAAGCTGAGACCTGAGGTGGTAGCTCAGGGATGGTGCTTGCCCAGCAGGTGCAAGCTCCTAGATTCAATCCCCAGCACCCCAGAAAAAGAAAGAAAAAAGTAAGTTGTTCACGGAGTCCACTGCAGATCATTGGAGGTAGCAAGGTGTGCCCCAAGGCACAGGATTTCTGAGTAAAGCATCATTCAAAAAGTGGGATGATAAGGCCATGGAGTCAGTCCAGTGGGTGAGGGTGCTTGCCACGCATACTGACCACACACCTATAAATAGATGAATATTTTAGAAGTGTGTTTTAAGATTTGATTATAGACTAGTGGCTCATGCCTGGAATTCTAGGTACTTGGAAGGCTGAAGCAGAAAGGTTGTAAGTTTCTAGCCAGACTGGGCTCTGAGCCTAACGATCTGAGTTCAAACCCTGGAGCCCACACAATGGAAAGATAACAGACTCCTCCTCCAAGTTGTCCTTTGCACTTTGGCATGTGTCTGTACCCCACATAAATAAGTGAATATAACTTCAAAAATAAATGGCTAAGGTCAGAGATGAGATGACCTATGTGTTCATATTACTCCGGGGCATTCTTGGTTTTATTGTTTATTCTCTAGAGCTACTTTCTCTCTCCATTTACAAACATCTTGTTTGGACAGTGGGTTGAAATATTTACCATAGACATGAAAGATTTGCAGTGTTAGAATATGTCACTTTGCAGGGCTGGAGAGATGGCTCAGTGGTTGGGAGCACTGACTGCTCTTCCAAAGGTCCTGAGTTCAATTCCCAGCAACCACATGGTGGCTCACAACCACCTGTAATGAGATCTGATGCCCTGATCTAGCGTGTCTGAAGACAGCTAAGGTGTACTCATAAACATAAAATGAATAAATCTTTAAAAAATAAAAGAATGTCATTTTTAAATTCTAGTGCTGTCAGTGATGAACCTGGGGGTGTAGTTGAGAGGTAGAGCCTTGCCTTGCAAGGGCAAGGCCTGAGTTCAGTCTCAGATGGCACAGTGATGATGGTGATGGTAATGACAATAGAGATGTTTTCATTACCAAAGATAGATGTCGTAGCTTGATTTTCTTTTGTGGGGAGCAGATCATTGTTAAGTCGAAGTTACTGATTTGGGAGAGGACCCCAGGGGACTCTAGTACAAAATAGAGAAGACAGATGGATGGAAAGGGAAGGAAGCCTAGGAGGGAAGAGAGACATGGTCATACGCCAGTGGAGCATCATCCTGTGGAGGGCGCTGGTTCCCCCTGAGGTTTATGTCGCCTTTGTAATAAGGGAGTATTTATCCACCTGGCCACTGTCACTGGGAAAATCAAACCTTAAGTGGGGTGGGGCTATGGATTCTGGCCCTGTGGTCTTCGGGCAGGTCTAGCTAGGGTGCAAGGCCAGAGAAAACCTGCAAGAAGCAAAAGAGGCAGGCAGCTGAAGCCAGTGATGTTTAAAATGTTGAACATAAAAGAAATGTTCTAGAACTGTTGATACTAGACATGCAATTCTGTTACTGACAGGCCCACCCATTTCTTTAAAGAGCATTAAAGAAACATCTTTTTTTTTTTCCCCCTTAAAAACAGTTAAGTGGACTACTTTGTGCTATGGCAAGTTCATCAAGGTCTGCTCTGCATTTCCCTTGCATCATTATCGATGGAGGGTGTTTGCTTCCCTACCTGCTAAGTGTTGAGAGAATACAAATTGAACTACAGATAAAGTCTGGTATCCTTAGGAGATGCTGTTCCCCATCAAAGAAAGCAGTCATCAGATGGCACGAGGGACTTGTCTGCTGTGGGTCCTTTCTTAGTCATACACACAAAGCCCGTGTCTAGGTTTCCACTTTACTTTTTGAAACAGTCTCTAACTTGGACCTGATCCTGCAGCAGATTTGGCTGGCTGCTTAAACAGGGTGGGTCCTGAGGCCTCCCAGTTTCACCATGAAAGGAGCACACCCTGGTCGCTCTTTGTTCTTTGTTTTAGTTTGTTTTGATTTTGTTTTATGGGAAATTCATTGTTGTTATTGTTTGGTTTGGTTTGTTGTTGTTGAGACAGGCTCTCTGTATAGTCCTGGATCTTGTGCTGTATAGACCAGGCTGGTGTTTTAAAAAAAACCTCAGAGATCTGCCTGTCTCTGCCTCCCAGAGTGCTGGGATCAAAGGCATGTCCCACCATGACCCATTTGTTTGTTTGTTGAACTCAGGTTCTGTTCCTTGAATAGAAAGAATATTATTTACTTAGCCATCCCCCAGCCCAGATAACTACCCACTTCTTACGTTGTTCTTGTTTATCAATGTAGGCTGAAGCCAAATAGTTCTCAGGATTTGGGGGAATAAGCTCCACTCTAAGTTGCCAGGATTCTAACGTGCACTCCTTTCCTTCTCAGGAGCCATTTATTGAAGCTCGTCAGGATGGTGTCTCTCGAAGATTTGTCCCCCCAGCCAGGTGCTTACTATTCCTCAGTCCCCTGTTTCTTGCCAAATAAATTTTAATTAAACCTAGGAGTTAGGACATGGGACCAGGTGATGAATTATCATCTAGCCTTTTAGCTCTTTTTAGGAACGCCGTGTTCCCTTATACCTGACCCATCCCTTTCAGCATTCATTTTTTTCTCTGTAGCCTTTACACAGTAAGAAAAGTCAGTACCTGTAGTGTTGAAGAAGTGAAGGCTGCTGAGGGAGTCATCGAGATGGGTTCTTGATTCTCCTTCCTTTTTGCTGTAGACACACATATCCATTTTTGATGCCCCCTCTCCCTCCTTAGTTCATCCAGGCTAACCTGGTGCTGAGCAGTACCCCTGTGAAGACCAGCATGGCCTTCCTTTGGGAGAGCGGGACCCCTGGGAGGCCCACTTGGGCTAGGAGTGGGTACGCACCTCGAGGCCCCTCGGCTGGTGCTTGAGAGTCTCTGCCCCTGGCAGCACAGTAGGTGGAGGAGGCCTCTCTGCTCCCTCACGTGGCCCATGGGCGGGGGGCTGTCTGCAGGATGATGTCTACAGAAAGTGCTAACAGCTTCACTCTGATCGGGGAGGCATCTGATGGTGGCACCATGGAGAACCTCAGCCGGAGACTCAAGGCAAGTTGGTCTTATTTCACTGTCAAGAATTGTGTGTAAGCCGGGCGGTGGTGGCGCACGCCTTTAATCCCAGCACTTGGGAGGCAGAGGCAGGCGGATTTCTGAGTTCGAGGCCAGCCTGGTCTACAGAGTGAGTTCCAGAACAGCCAAGGCTACACAGAGAAACCCTATCTCGAAAAAAGAAAAACAAAACAAAACAAAAAAATTGTGTGTAGTCGTTACTGGGGTGGGTTGGCAGTGTCCTGACTGTCCTATACTTCCAGGTCACTGGAGACCTTTTTGACATCATGTCGGGCCAGACAGATGTGGATCACCCACTATGTGAGGAGTGCACAGATACTCTTTTAGACCAGCTGGACACTCAGCTCAATGTCACTGAAAATGAATGTCAGAACTACAAGTGAGTACTCCCAGGGTCTGAGCCTGGCACTGCTTGGCCCTTAGGACTTGAGAGCTCCACTCCCCTTAGGCGCCCTCTAGTCAGTAGACTGTGTTTGTGCCCTTGGCAGACGCTGTTTGGAGATCCTGGAGCAAATGAATGAGGATGACAGTGAGCAGCTACAGAGGGAGCTGAAGGAGCTGGCCTTGGAGGAGGAGAGGCTGATCCAGGAGCTGGAAGATGTGGAAAAAAACCGCAAGGTGGTGGCAGAGAACCTGGAGAAGGTCCAGGCTGAGGCGGAGAGACTGGACCAGGAAGAAGCTCAGTGAGTGCTTGCCCTGCTCCCCTGCCTTCTGCCTTTAGCACGGGGAGAGGGAGCGGGTTCCATTAGGTCGGCTGTCAGTCAGTTAATAATGTTTGCTCCAGAGCTGCATATTGTTTCTGGGCCTGTTTCAGAAGCCTGTCAGGAGGGCTGTGGAGGAAGACTTGGCATGAGAGGTGAAGCAAGGATGTTAGTTGGGTGGAGTGATGGCACCAGGGCTCTGAAAACACACTTGCATGGGTCAGATAGGTGTGTCAGTGGGTTAAAGAACTTTCTGTCAAGCCTGATGACTTCAGATCCATCCCTGAGACTTACAGGGCAGGAGAGACCTAACTCCGCCCATACATGAATAAATAAATGCAATGAGAGACCCACTATTGGTTTTTCTATTTGTTTATTTATTTATTTATTAGATTTATTTATTTATTTTATGTATATTAATTTATTTTATGTGTATGAGTACACTGTAGCTGTACAGATGGCTGTGAACCATCATGTGGCTGCTGGGAATTGAACTCAGGATCTTTGCTTGCTCCGGCCCTGGTTGCGCTCCAGCCCCCTGCTCACTCCAGCATAATACACTGTAGCTGTCTTCAGATGCATCAGAAGACGGTGTCAGATCTCATCACAGATGGTTGTGAGCCACCATGTGGTTGCTGGGATCCAAACTCAGGACCTT
>NW_022196911.1:97356566-97381456 GCF_008632895.1 Mastomys coucha | reverse complement strand
AGAAATCCACCTGCCTCTGCCTCCCAAGTGCTGGGATTAAAGGCATGAGCCACCACTGCCCGGCTCATTATTGGTTTTTCAAGACAGGGTTTCTCTGTGTAGCCCTGGTTGTCCTGGAACTCACTCTGTAGACCACGGCTAGTCTAGAACTCAGGGATCCACCTGCCTCTACCTCCTGAATGCTAGGATTAAAGGCGTGAGCCACGAAGCCTGACTGGGAGACTCATTCTTAACTTGTTTCACTTCTGAAAAAAATAAACCAATAATACAGATTTTTTTTTTTTGTCATAGTTCATAAGAGTCCTTTCTTCTATATTTTAAAATATGGGCATCTGGAATTTGAGACATTTTTATACTTTGTACTCAAAACATTCCTCTGAGTGGAATCAATGCCAAATGTAGAGAGTTGTGTAATTAGATGTAACTACATCACTAGAGTAAATCCTTCAGAAGAATGAGGAGAGATGAGCTGCAGCCTCCACAGTCTGCCTTTTCTGGTCCCCTTCCTGCTCACAGGTACCAGCGGGAGTATAGTGAATTTAAAAGGCAGCAGCTGGAGCTGGATGATGAGCTCAAGAGTGTAGAGAACCAGATGCGATATGCCCAGATGCAGCTGGACAAGCTCAAGAAGACCAATGTCTTCAATGCCACCTTCCATATCTGGTAAGGAGGGCAGGGGTCTGTATTACGCGTGGGGGCACATCTGGATATGAGCTGTGTTAGCAACACACCAGGGTGGCCACCTCCACATAGAAGAGGCACTGTAGGTCCCCTTCATCTATGCTAGGTTCCTGTCATTTCTTTTGATAGGTATAGTGTAGATTGTGTGTGTGCATGTCTGCATGATAGTGTGCATGCACACACAAGTAGGATTCTGGAGTTCAGTGTTTGTATCTGCCCACAAAATCCTGGTCCCTGGTGCTGCTTTTAAATTATTTTATTAGCCAGGCCAAATTACCCACTACCTACAGAGAAAGGCAGAAAAAGGGTCAGGGGAGAAAAAGATTATAAAACTTGAGATTTCCCACTTTCACCCAAGCCTAGCCTGAATCCCTCTCCTTTGCTTCAGATAGATATACTAAGCTCCCCTTATCATTTTAAATGAATGCCCCAAACCACCCAAGGCATCATCTTTTCCATCTGCTTCGATGCCATGGTGGAAGCCTGAGAGTCACTGAATTCTCTCATGCCCCTCCCTGGACATCCAAACAAACAAATATCAAAGTCACCAAGCCCCACTGAGTCTGCTTCCTGCCTTCTCTCTTTTAGACTCATGTGCGTGTGCCTTCACGTATGAGCGTGCACCAACACATGCATGCCTAGTGCCCATAGAGGCCAGATGAGGGAGTCAGACCCCTTGGGATTACAGTAACAGAAAGTTGTGAGCCTGCAGTGCAGGCATTGGGAATCAAATCTGGATCCTCTGAAAGAGCAGCCAGTGATCCTAACAGCTGAGCATCTATCTCTCCATCCTGGTGCTGATTTATTAACCCCGGCTCATTCATGTGTTTATTATTGAATTAGTAACTAACTATCGAGTATTGCTGTGTGGAAGGCACTGTGCTAACCACCAGGAGGGTCAAGCGAACAGCCTGAGTCAGTCTGCCAGTTATTTATGATCTAGAAGGAATGCATACCTAGGCAGGTGTGTTACAGTGTGATAATGAGAAGGCCCAGGGTGAGAACAGGAGAGAGTTCTTTCCCAGTGTGGGAGATGCATGGAAAATTCCCCCAGAAGGCTGATGTGGCTGAGAGGTGAAGTAGATGTCTACTGAGAAGGAGTTGTTTCTGGCAGAGAACAGCGTGTGCGCAGAAACAGGAGCAGGGGAGTGGTGCATGTAAGAACTGAATGGACCTTATTGTGATGGAAACTGAGTGTAAGGGGGCAAGTGGCCGGATATGAAACTGGAGAGTCACCATTATTAAGGCACTTGGAGTTGATCCCAAAGCTGGGGGATGAGTGAAGCATTTCAGGGAGGTGACTTAAATGCATTTGCATTTGTGGATGGTGAGTTTACCTACACAATGAGAAATGATCTAGGAAGGAGGTACGTTGCTGGGAATCTAAACTGGAAAAGAATAGCAGTCTGGAAGTGGAGAGAAGTAGGTGGAGTTTTGTTGTGTTGTGTTGTGTTGTGTTGTGTTTTGGTGGGTTTTTTTTGAGTCAGGGTTCCTAAGTATAACAGCTTTGGCTGACCTGGATGACTGTGTGACAGCCAGCCTGGAACCCACAGAGCTCTGCCTCCCAAATGCTGGGATCAAAGGCGTGCACCACTCACCTGGCTGAAGCAGACAGAATTGAGACAAGTAAAAAGGCTCAGCAGTGATTAAGAGTGCTTGTTGCTCTTGCAAAGGATTTGTTCAATTTTTAGCTCACAACCATTCATAACTGCAGTTCCAGAGAACCCAGTAGCCATGTGTTGGTGTAGGCTCATATGTGAAGGCAAACACTCACACACATGAGTCTAAAAGAGAGAGTCCAGGAGGCATGTGTTGGTGCACGCTCATACGTGAAGGCACACGCACATGAGTCTAAAAGAGAGAAGGCAGGAGGCAGACTCAGTGGGGCTTGGTGACTTTGATATTTGTTTGTTTGGATGTCCGGGGAGGGGCATGAGAGAATTCCATGACTCTCAGGCTTCTACTATGGCATCGAAGCAGATGAAAAAGATGATGCCTTGGGTGGTTTGGGGCATTCATTTAAAGTGATAAGGAGAGCTTAGTATATCTATCTGAAGCAAAGAGAGGGATTCAGGCTAGGCTTGGGTGAAAGTGGGAAATCTCAAGTTTTATAATCTTTTTTCCTCTGACCCTTTCTTTCTGTGTAGGCACAGTGGACAATTTGGCACAATCAATAATTTCAGACTGGGTCGCTTGCCCAGTGTTCCTGTGGAATGGAATGAAATCAATGCTGCCTGGGGCCAGACAGTGTTGCTACTCCATGCTTTGGCCAATAAGATGGGTCTGAAATTTCAGAGGTGAGAATATGCAGCTCTTCCATAGCACCCACTCACTGGGTGAGGTGTGTCTCTACCATAATCTGTCTGTACACCTGGTCCTGTTCCGCTGTGGCAAGAAGGCTTGCTGCTGGCAGACCGACTTCCCTGGGGGTGAAGGCCCTATGTGTGGTTCCCTTCTCACAGGGCTCTTGCCTATGATATCACACCTTAATCATCAATATATATAACTCTAGCAGTGATCTCCAACAGTCTCCAGAACTTAATTTTTCCCTAAAAAAAAGTTCCAGTTTTTATTCTTAAAACTCTACCAGGGTACACAACCTTTTGATACTGTTACAAATGTGTTGCGCCTCATTCACAGATACCCTGGGACAAAGGCAACCTACAGGCCGAAAGCTATATGCAGCATGGTCTAAACCAAAAAATACCAGGCATGGTGTCAAAAACCTATAATTCTAATGTTGGAGACGCTAAGGCAGGAGGATCAAAAGTTCAAAGTCAGCTGGCTGCCAGGCAGTGATGGTGCACACCTTTAATCCCAGCACTTGGGAGGCAGAGGCAGGCAGATCTCTGAGTTTGAGGCCAGCCTGGTCTACAGAGTGAGTTCCAGGACAGCCAGGGCTACACAGAGAAACCCTGTCTCTTTTAAAAAAAAAAAAAAAAAAAAAAAAAAAAAAAAAAAAAAGAGGGTTACTGGGTTGCAACTTTGCAATAATAGCTGTAGGAAGTCTTGTATCCATCTCTCTGCATCCCCACTTTAGGTACCGACTTGTTCCCTATGGAAATCATTCATATCTGGAGTCTCTGACAGACAAATCTAAGGTACTCTGGGAGGTCTGTTTGCACTGGCTTACAGAGTTCATGCTTATCCCAACAAAATGGGCTCACTGGCGCCTGGGGATGGGGCCTAAAGTACAAAGGCCTCATGTCTTTAAAAAGGCAGAATTTTTATATCAGCTGACACTTTCCATTGTCTTTCTCAGACTACCTCATAAGGAGCCAAAATCTTGTTCAGACTTAGCTCTTTGGGGTTTACAGAGAAAAAGTGGTTTTTTTTGTTTGTTTGTTTGTTTTTACTATCCTGTTGAAAGAGTCTGGCAGATCAGAAGAGAGCATGAACTCAAGGGTGGGGAATAAACAGAAGTTCAGTACATTTCCATTGGTACTGAAGCTACCAAGAGCTGGTGTTTGCCTGTTGCTTTGGGAGTTGTTGAGGGCTATCAAATTCATTGGCCAGCTATAATACATGTCCTGGTGGGTGCAGACAAAGCTTGGGTGTTTGGAGGCCAGGGGATGACTGAGGACATGCCCATAGCCAGTTCTTTCTTCTTGGGCAGGAGTTGCCGTTATACTGTTCTGGGGGTTTGCGGTTTTTCTGGGACAACAAGTTTGACCATGCAATGGTAGCTTTTCTGGACTGTGTGCAGCAGTTCAAAGAAGAGGTGGAAAAAGGAGAGACTCGATTTTGTCTTCCGTACAGGTAAGTGTCCGCCCTGTATCCCCTGAGGGCTCAGTAAACTTGTAGCAGGGACTAACTGAATGAAAACAAACAGTAAAAATGGCAAAAAAATAACATTCTGCAGTCACGTGGTGTTGATGGGCAGGGACTGAAGAGTTGCTGAAAGCAGAACACTGCAACCCCCTGGTCCCGAGTGACAGAATATTGTCTTCGGTACTGATGGAGATCCTTGGCAGAGGGCTCAAGATTGCAGTCCCATTTCAGAAAGGCTTTCCCTGCTTTCTAAAGGCTTTAGAAGTAGACAAGAATGCTTCTCTCAGACAGTGTAGCAGCCCAGCATAGAGACTGTCTAACTAGTTCAAGACCCTAAGTTCGGAAGCCCCGTGAGATGCTGCACGCCTATAACCCCAGCACTTGGGCTGAGGCAGGGAGAATGTGGGGTTTTAAACATCTGTTTTATAGTGAGGAAAGAGGGGAAAGTTGAATTTTCTCTCATCTGAATACAAAGTTCTTATTTTCTTCTGCCTTGCTCTCTGCTCCTTGAGTTTGGGGATGCCTAGGCAGACAGTGAGGAGTACTCTGACCTTCAGTCCCTCCTGTGTGGGTGTGTCCTCTCCTGTCCTGTACTCTGCCATGACAATGAGGCTCTTGTCACAGCCTTTGATTTTAGGCTTTCAAGCAAATCCAAAATACATGAGCGGTAATTCTTTGCCAGGCGTTCTTTATTAGATAAAGTGACGTGAAAGGTCTCATGATCAAGTCCCTGCCCATTTGCCTGAACTGACTTAGGTTGGTTCTGTTTTACAAACGAGCTTTGCTATGTCCACCTGCAGGATGGACGTGGAAAAAGGCAAGATTGAAGACACCGGAGGCAGTGGCGGCTCCTATTCCATCAAAACCCAGTTTAACTCCGAGGAGCAGTGGACAAAAGCGCTCAAGTTCATGCTGACGAATCTCAAGTGGGGCCTTGCTTGGGTGTCCTCACAGTTTTATAACAAGTGACTTGCTCCTTAGGGGATGTTTGCCTTTAAGGTTTTACAGTTTGTTTGGTTTGGAAAGATGCTTTAAATTAAATTTGGGTAATATTAAACCACATGTTTACAATACCAAAATCCACAAAAGCTACTTTATTTTCAAATATGACAGATAGTTTCCAGAGTACAACATGCCATGTATAGCAAAGAACCCTGCCATAGTTTTGACTCAACCCCATGCCGTCCTTTCCCTCTTTCCTGAAAACGACTAATTTAAATTTGCTTTGTTTTCTTTTTTAAGTTGAATTGACATTAATGTGTTTTCACTGGATTTTATCTCTCTCAACTTCCTGCACTTAAAATTTGAAACAGAAAAGTTTTGAGATGAGATGCTTGTTGCACACAGTTGGGTGATGTGGGGAAGGGCACCAGGTCAGGAGTTGCAAGTTTAACTCCGTCCTTACTTCTAGCATTGAATGCCTACTGTGCTGTCTAGTGAATTACAAAATGCTGTTTGGTACTGTTTGAGATGTGGAGAGATTTAATTATTTGTAATAAAGGATTTGCTATGGTCTGTTAATTATCAAGTGGTGTACCAGTATGTTTTTCCTTAAAATTGAGTATTTTGTATTCTGGAAGAATTGAGTTTCAGTCGGTTCAGTAGAAATTCTGTTGAAACATGTCTTAGTTTAAAGAGGAAAAAAAAAAAAAAACACAGAATGATGGTATTTAGCCCCAGCATTCAGGAGGCAGAGGCAAGAGGACCTGTGAATTTCAGCCCAGTCTGGTATGTATAGTGAGTTGCAAGGCAGCCAGGGCTGAATAGTGAGACCCTGTCTCAAAAAACAAAACAAAACAAAACAAACAAAACAGTTGTAGCGGGAGCAAGGAAAGAAAGGCTACTTCAGAGAGATTCAGTCACGGTCATCGAAAAGCGTTTTAAAGTCCTCAGAAATACTTATCTCTGACACTGCCTCTTAGTTAGATTAACTTGGGAAAAATTAAGTCAAACAAAATGAAACCAATTTCATCATCTCTGTCCAATTCTTTGATGTTTTTTAGCCTACCATGGCACAGCAGATATGTTTGTCTCCCATAACTATCTCTGATGTAGAAAAAAATAACATGCCTGAAATTGGAATACAAAACACTGTTCAAAGGAAACTAGGAATTTTTGTACCCTGAGTATGGAAGTAAACAAGGAAAGGGTCCAGTGACAAGGCGGTGCAGGTCAGCCAGCCTCAGGAGTTAGTGGAGGCAGCAGTCCTCAGAGCTCTGGCTGCCCTGTGGGGAACAGGCTGCTGTTGCCCGGGGGTGTTGGCTCCCACGCTGTGAGTCAGGATTGCGTAAGAGAAGTCAGCAATGCTTTCTGAGGCAATGCCAGTGATGCTCTGTAAGTGCCCTATAACCTTCAGAAAGACAGTTCTTATTACTAAATAACCTCAACATTTTAGTGCACAAACACTGCGAGCACGCGTAGATACACACACACAAATACTTAAGATATTCTCTCTGAAGCCTCACAAGCCTTTCATTTTTCTGAATGTAGAGAGAAAATTAAATCCAGATTCCTATTTGATGGCCAAGTCTTATTTCCCTGATAGTCTTACCATGTACTCTCTCTGCTAGTTGCTTGTTTCCTCCATAAAGGATAGAACAGTGGGTCATAATTATAAATGGAAATGGAACATGGGTCTCTATTTCCAATTTCATAAAATGGAAACATTTGTATTCTACTCTGGTCTTCCAACCCTCCCTCCTTGGCTGACCATCCGGCCCCTGGGTCCTGTCACCTCTCTGAAGCACTGTCTCTGTTCCTTTAGCTGATAGGCAAATGCTTTCTACTAAATCTGACCATGCTGACCCTGCTCAGTGGTGTATACCTGGCTCCAGCATTCATGGTTTTGGATGAAGGCACTCGCTGCAATGATTCCAACTGCCAACAGCATAAAGTCTTCCTTCACAGAGATAAACTTTTCCCTGAATAATTAAAACCATATTAATTTTGGAAGGAATACAAAATATGATCCTAAACTCTAGGGTTGTAAAACTTCAACTATGAGTTGTTCATATTAGTCATGTGCTTTTTTTTTTTTTTTAAATTTATTTTATGTATGTGACTACACTGTAGCTGTCTTCAGACACACCAGAAGAGGGCATTGGATCCTATACAGATGGTTGTGAGCCACCATGTGGTTGCTGGGAATTGAACTCAGGACCTCTGGAAGAGCAGTCAGTGCTCTTAACCACTGAGCCATCTCTCTAACCCCAATCATGTACTTTTAAACACAGAAGAAAAAAAAAAAGGTCAGGTAATAGCTGATCTGCTGTCCCCATGTCCCCCAGCTCACCTGGGATTAAAGCATGAATCTTGTGTCTTGTGTGGCTGGTAGGCCTTTTGTTGTCCCAACGGCCTTCCTAACTAATATAATTGTGAAGGTTTGGCCAGTCTGACTTTACAGTAATCAAATACTTTTGACCAACTTGCAGCCGTGTGACAGGCTTTTCCCAACTCGGGTGACTATAAAAACAATCTAGCATTCTCAATTCTCATAGTTGCAAGGGAAGAACTAGAAAAGAATGTTCATTATTTGAAGTAATTTGCATTTAATAGTAAAAACCTTTAAAGTTTTCCTGGCCTAACTCATCTGCACCTGAACCACATAATGGAAGTTAATAAAAACCATTTAACCTGTGTTGGTTTTCAGTGCTGGGTACTCGATTTTCTAGGCAAGTACTCTACCACTGAACTCCTGTTCATATGACCTGTCCCCTACTTTGCATCCCCAGGAGGAGCCTACCCAAGAAAAATTTCTTACCCCTGCAGCTGACTGGGTGTAGAATTCTCAATTGAAGCTCTCAATAGGCTCTCATAGATGGGTTCATGCAGAAGATAGACCAGGTCCAGGAGGGTCAGACAAGTTGCATGTAGTTGTGTGGCAGGTACCAAACAGCCATTGTACCCTACATGGAGTATGTACATGGAAGGGGACGTGAGTCTTGTTCTCTGATCATAATCTTGTGACATAAGGCTGTTTAGTTGCTAATGTTCTTCCTGATTGTTAGGCTCCACAATGAAAAGTCTGTTAGCAGAAGGTCAGTGTTTTTTTTTTTTTTTCTTTTCTTTTTGGTTGTGAGCCTAGCCTTTAACGGCTGAGCCATTTCTGCAGCCCTTTTATTTCTTTTTGTTTTGTTGTTGTTGTTGTTGTTGTTGTTGTTGAGAGAGAGTCTCACTTTGTAGCCCTTGCTGACCTGGAACTTTGTGTAGACCAGGCTAGCCTCAAACTTAGAAATCCACCTGCCTCTGCCTCGCAACTGTTGGGATTAAAGGCATGTGCTGGCCAGAAGGTTAATTATAAAGGATAGATCTCCATCTGAAATACATACGTACAATTACAGCACCATTGTTTTATCTTATGCTTCTCCATAAACCCTAGATCCTGCAACAAGAAAATGCCTAATGATTAGGGTATGTTGATGCACACCTTTAATCCCAGCACGTGGGAGGCCAGCCTGGTCTACAGAGTGAGTTCCAAAACAGCCAGCTGTGACACAGAAGAAAAAGAAAGTGTCTAATGAATCCAAATGGAAAGCAGGTGCTAGACTCCTGCGCTACCTCCCTGACAAGTGCTGGAGGAACACTGTCAGTCATTCAGAAACACAGGCTTCCTTTCTGAGGCTCCTCCTGGGTAGGTTGTGACTCCTGTTCCAAATCCCTGGGCACACTTGTTTCTTTGCCTGCTGTAGAAGTCTGCCACCCACACCTGACACATTTAACGAAGTACCTAGAACTTCAAGAAGCATCTCCACGTGGGCTAGAGGAGTGGGCAGGTTGATCTGGAAGTTCAGGGACTTCAGAATGTCCAGCTCTGACTCCAGCAGCTCTTCCTTGGTGTGTGCATAACCCAGAGCCTGGAGGAAATTCAGGACGGTAATGTTGCTGACAATCTGAGCAAAGAAGAAAGCAAAGGCAGAGGAGAGCTGTCAGGGCACAGGTCCCATGCTGTCCCTTACAGCAAAGCACTCCAAGCCACTAAGTTACGCAAGCAGGATTCCTTGCACTTAAGCCCTTCAAGTCATGGTGCATGCTGGATTCCTTTCCCTCTGTCTGGTCCCTCCTCCCTGACCTCCCTAATTTTGTTTTGATTTTCTTCGTAGCCTCCAGATCCCACCTACCAGTTCCAATAATTCATTTTCTTTAAATTAACTATCTTGACTCAGCAAGGCTGATGAGATCCACTCTTAGCCCTTGGTTTACACTATTTTTTATTTTATTTACTTTCCACTCTGTTTACACCTTTGCCTTTTCCCACTAGGTAAAGGGTCCCTTGAGAGCACAGACAACGTTTCTTACTGTGGTAGCCAAGCCGTAGTATCTACTAAAGCACCCGACCATAGAAGAGACTCAATATTTGCTGAATGAGTGATTTACTGTACAGGCACTGGACAGTGATGTGGAAACATTTTATCCTTTCTAGGTGTAACCACTGGTCTTTAGTGCTGATAGGCATGTTGGTCGTTCAGGTACCTTATGTAAACTGTCCTTAAGTCCAAGGGGAGGAAAGGTGACCTGTATGAATGATGGCGCCTGTCCAGCAATTATACTTCGGGAACAGAACTTCAGGCTATTTAATAATTGCCTCTGTGTGACTGTGTGTGTATTCAGGAGGCATGCTTAGGACTCATAATTACACTCTGGAATTTCCACATGAGTAGTATCACCTCGCTCAGCAGTGGGTTTCTCACAGGCACCTTCAATGAGCTATGTTCTCACTGACATTTGGGTGCCCACGAGCAACCCAGCTCCTTACTTTGTAGTGGAAAGACAGTTTGCTGGCCAGCTGAACACACGACACCAAACGGAGGATGAACTTGTTGAAAAGCTGCTCTTTCAGAGCCCTCCAGTTCTGCACCTCTGTCTCGTTACTTCGCAGCTGGAGTGTGGCTTGCTGACAGATGTTCTCTGCCTTCTTCACTATGAACCTGTAAGGGGAGGAAATAAAAAGAAGAGGGTAACTCATGGGGACACCAACTACAGCGACAGGCCACATCTTATCCTGCTGGGCATCAAATACTGGCGAGGAGAACTACATTTGCAAGTAAAAGGGAGGGTGCAAGCCCAGCCAGCCTCTAAGTAAAGGGGTAGTGCTGTGTGATGATGTAGGGATGCCAGCCATTCTGAGGGGCACTAGCACAAAGGCCTCATGCAAGAGCCTTACCTTTCTAGGATTTCTACAGCCTGGTAGCTCACCGATTTCTCCAGACACCATTGTTCAGACAAGAGAAAAACAAAC
The DNA here is from genome assembly GCF_008632895.1 of Mastomys coucha. Lineage (NCBI taxonomy): Eukaryota > Metazoa > Chordata > Mammalia > Rodentia > Muridae > Mastomys > Mastomys coucha. The sequence goes on along the minus strand of NW_022196911.1, from coordinate 97,370,769 downwards.
TCTGCCAAAAACAGGAAAGAAGAGCTTAATTCACAAGACACAACCCAAGCCACTCTGTGAACTCTTGGCATCGTGTAAAAGCCATGATGGAGCTGAGAGAGGAGGGTCAAGAGGTGAGAAAGATGAGCCTGGGACAAGCAGAGCTGAGCTTACTTGCCTTTGCTGCCAATCGGCAGATCAGAGGCATGGAAAGGAGGTTGACTCTGTGCCCAAATCAAGGGCTCACCAAGCCCCTCGGTGACCCATGAGCCTTCCTTTGAGTCTCAGCTGACAAAAGGTTTGGTCAGTTACACACACACACACACATATACCACTGCCTAGCTGGTCTCCACCCCTTGCTGGGAACCCCTAGCTCCAAGAGGATTCTTGGATGGATAAAAACCTTAACCCCTATATTCGGTTTTCAGTGGAATGTTGGCAGGAACAGAAAGGTCCCTCCTGGAGCGTCCATAGACTTTATGACACTGTTTGTTTAGTAACCACCCTCTGCAGAACTCCCATTGCTTTACAAACACAATTCACCTTGCAGCTGGTCACCAGCTCTCCACCACCAGTTTGTTGGGTAAATCTCTAGTGTTACTGTGGGCTGACTTGTTTTGAAGGAACACCCCCTAACTCAAAGAACATAGCCTAATTTAGAGGGAAAGAATCCTTAGGAGGCGGGGAGTGTAAGATACCTTGGCAAGATTTTATCCTGCTTCTGTTTCCCTTTGAAAGAACAGCCCCAGATAAAATTCTATTTAGCTTGCAATATCATTAGAGGGTGGAAACGAGGGTAAATGTCAGTTCTCAGGAAAGGATACCGAAGACCTAAGAACTTTTATCATTGATCAGCAAAGAATTACAGAGTGGGGAATCATTTATCCCAGCCTGTATGCACATAATCGTATTGTCATATGTCTTCCGAGAAAAAACTAGACTTTCTTAGAAGAAAAATAAATGATTGGACATGCCTTTAATTGGCAAAGCCTATTATTTCAGCGGGTGGAGGCAGGAGGACCAGTTCAAGGACACCCTCTCAGGTACCTGAAGGTCAGCATGGGCTAACATGAGACCCAGTCTCAAAAAAAAATTTTTTTTAAGTCTACAAAAAAGCTAAAATCGCCAGACAGTGGTGGTGCATGCCTTTAGTCCCAGCACTTGGAAGGCAGAGGCAGGCGGATTTCTGAGTTCGAGGCCAACCTGATCTACAGGGTGAGTTCCAGGACAGCCAGGGCTACACAGAGAAACCCTGTCTCGAAAAACCAAAAAAAAAAAAAAGCTAAAATCAAATTATCGCAAGACACTTTAAAGACACTTTAACAATACACTTAACGCAAATTACAAATAGTTTTATACACAAAGCCTTCTTACAAAGACCACAGCCAGGGATGATAATTTCTATTGAGGAAGAGAATTAAATGAAACTTTATGTTATGGTCCAGACCTTTGACCTTTTATTTGCTGGACCTTAGGCTTTATTTCCTAGTCCAGGGAATGCATGTTCCCAGATCCCTGACTTAATTCTGGATTTGTTAAGACTTACTCAGTTTTTAGTTTCTTGAGGAATCTGAACTTGGTTTAGGCAGAAGGAAACTTGCTTTTGGCTTTTCCTCTGCTACTACATGCTCTACTGTGTACAAAATGAACTACTGCATACAAGATCTTTCAGCCTCTGAGACACAACTTCCCCTCTCCACCTCATCACTGCTGAATTTAACACTTCCCATTGCACCCCTTCCATTCATTTCACCCCTCTCCACAGTTTCCCTTGCTGCTCCTGGTTTGCTAAAAACAATTACATCAAAAGCCAGAGACTATTCCAGACTGTTAAATAGCACTGTCCTCTTCCAAGGTATCACTTCTGGGACACCCTGAAACATCAGAAACGGCTGCCCACTCCTTCCAGAATGCTCCTGCTGGCTTCAGAAAGGTCTCCCCAACTACTGTTTGTTTGTTGGTGGGGTTTTGTTTATTATTTTACCTTTTAAAAAATTTTTTTTTGGTTTTTCGAGTAAATTTTTTTTTTAAATTGTGTACGTGTGTGTCTGTCTCTGTGTGTGTGTGTGTGTGTGTGTGTGTGTGTGTGAGAGAGAGAGAGAGAGAGAGAGAGAGAGAGAGAGAGAGAGAGAGAGAGAGAGAGAGAGAGAGAGAGAGAGAGAGAGAGAGAGAGAGAGAGAAAGGGAGAGAGAGAGTACACTACATTCTTGCAAGTATCTGAAGTATCTGCAGGGATCAAAAGAGCACATTGGGTCCCCTGGCAGTAGAGTTACAGGTGGTTGTGAGCCTGCCTGTGTGGATGCTGGAAACTAAACCTGGGTCCTCTGAAAAAGTAGCACGTGCATTTAAGTGCCGAGCCAGCTTTTCAGTCCTGGGATTACTGCTTGAGCCACTACATTCAGCTCGTTGTATTGACTCTTCCTTGTTCTAATTCCCTGAGCACAAAATGTTTCCCAAGAAATTCTCATTGACCTGCTTCTCTTCCCTTCTCCTAGGAGTATCATGGGAATAATTTAAAAATCTTTATTTCTAGTTCGGACCCTTTAAAACAGTCTGCTATTAACCTTCCTCTGGATGTTCTCCAAAGATCTTAAACTCAGTACGTCCATATCCAAACAACTGCCCCCAAACAAACATCATGTTTCCTTATTTTTGCACTGTGTGTATGTGTTGCTCCGAATGGAGCCATCAGGCTGTCAGTCTCTGAGGCACAGCCCTTTGACAGTCATCTTTCCAGTCTTCATCTCTTAAATTCACTTTGCCAACCTCTCTATCATCACTCTGACTACACACAGGCTCCCCTAGCTCACCTCCTCTACTCAACTCCAGCCTTTAGACCACATACAAAATCATTTTTACCAGGGGGAAAATTACAGCCACACTGTTCCCTCATTTACATTTCAATGTCTCTGAGAGATGGCTTAGCAGTTAAGAGCACTGGCAGATCTTCCAGAAAACCTGGGATCAATTCCCAGAACCCACATCAGGTTCAGGTCAGTTTCAGGAGATCTGACACCCTCTTCTAGCAACTTCTTCTAGCACCAACCACACATGTGGTACACAGACATACATTCAGGCAAAATACCAATATACATCCAAAATAGTTAAATGAAAAATAACAAACTTTAGTATCTTTTTTTTTGTTGTTTTGTTGTTGTTGTTGCTGTTGTTATTTTTTTTTTCAAGACAGGGTTTCTCTGTGTAGCCCTGGCTGTCCTGGAACTCACTCTGTAGACCAGGCTGGCCTCGAACTCAGAAATCTGCCTGCCTCTGCCTCCCAAGTGCTCGGATTAAAGTCATGCACCACCATGCCCACCTAGTATCTTCTTATTTCCTGCTAAACCAAGTATAAAGTTCTCCCTCCTGATAGACATTCAAACTTCTGCTTGGAATGTCTCCAAACTACTTTCCTGGTCTTAATTTCTATTGCTTCTCCACATGCTCTGGACAACCTGGGCTATAACTGTACCCTCCACTCTCCTCCTCCCTCTTGCTTTCCAAAGCTTTGTTCATGGTATCATTCAATCCCTGGACTTCATCTTACCACTCCTTTAAATTCTCATAATAGCTTGTATTCTCTATGTCAGTTACTCTAACCATATTTGTATCTACTTGCTCATATGTTAACAACTCCCACCTAAAGACTACACAGTTTGAGAACAATGGCTAGGGCTGGCAAGATGGCTCAGCGGGTAAGAGCACCAACTGCTCTTCTGAAGGTCCTGAGTTCAAATCTCAGCAACCAAATGGTGGCTCACAACCACCCGTAATGAAATCTGATGCCCTTTTCTGGTACGTCTGAAGACAGCTACAGTGTATTTATGTACAATAATAAATAAATCTTTAAAAAAAAAAAGAGAGAGAGAGCAATGGCTAGATTGCAGTTCCCTCTTTCTATACCAGGCTCAAGCAGTTAGGAGCATTGGCTACTCTTCTAGAGGGCCAGGGTTCAATTCCCAGCACCCACATGGTAGCTGACAGCTGTCTATAACTTTAGTTCCAGGTGATTGGACACCTTCACACAGACATATTTATTTTAAAAAGGATGGGGGGGAGTCTCCCCATGATGCCATGCCATGCGCCTTTAATGCCAGCATCTGAGAGCCAGAGGAACCCGTATCTCTGTGAATTCCAGGCTAGCCTAGGCTAAAGAGAGTGTTCCAGGCCAGGACTCCACAGTGAGACTTAAAAAAAAAAAAAAGGAGGGGCCGGGGTGTGCAGGGAAGAGGGGGAAAGAAATTAAGAGTGCTAGTAGGCCTCGTTCATCACTTATCAGTCCCACGACATCGCATAACAAGAGTACTAATAAAATATTTGAGTGAAAAACAAAGGTCAGTGCTCCCAAGTCTCCCGTGAACCCAACTCCCCACTCTGCATCCACACCCACGATCCGGGTCTCCCTGAAGCTGCCCGTCCGTCCGGCAGCCTCCTTCACGGCTTGCTCATTCTGCTGGGCCAAGTGAAGCAGAGCATTTTCGATAGTCTCTGTGGCAACTACTCCAAACTGAAAGTCACTGCAGTTAACCAGTCTTGGCCTCAAGGGTCCTTCCATATTCAGAAGTCTTTCGGAGCACTTGTACAGTTCACGGGATCCATAAACTGGCTTCCTTAGCTTATTTCCAGAATCTTCGGCCACACCTTGGATTCTTCCTTCCTTTTCTATATGTTTGTCCTCGCCTCGAATCTGAGGAAAGCGTAATGTCCACCAGGGCTTCGAACTGTCAACAGCTTTTCGCACCCCAACTGCCACGGCGAGTTCAGCCAATCAGAAAACAGGGCACTTCTCACCTTTCCTGTCCCTCCTCTAGGGCGGAGAGACCCTACCTGCCTCTACCCAGAAAACTCCACGTGGACTACAGCTCCCAAAATCCCTTGCGGAAGCCAAAGACTACAATTCCCGGCGAGTTCCGGGCTCGACGGCTTAGGGCGGAGCAGCAACATGGCGGCCCCCGGAGCTGGTGACCCTCTGAATGCTAAGAATGGAAATGCTCCATTCGCTCAGCGCATCGACCCGTCGCGGGACAAATTGACCCCTGCGCAGTTGCAGTTTATGCGGCAGGTGCAACTTTCCCAGTGGCAGAAAACACTGCCACAGCGGCGGACCCGGAACATCATGACCGGCCTGGGAATCGGGGCCCTGGTCTTAGCTATTTGTATCCGTCTTGGCTATGCCGCATATGGGGTTAGGGGAAAGGGAACAAGACGTGTAGCTTTTCATGTGTGGGCAAAATGGGGTTCATACCTAATCTTACTATATCTACACTGCGCTTACTGACTTAGTAATAACAGTTGGTTGAGGGTTCAAAAGGGTGGCACTCCAAAATCATTAATTTGGGGACAAGGGTGGTTAGACGAAAGGAATGCCCATATGCTTTGTGGTTTCCTGAACCCACCCTGCCAGATGGTTACACCTTCTACTCGGTGGCCCAGGAGCGTTTCCTTGATGATCTAGAAGATGAAGCCAAAGCTGCCCGCGCCCGCGCTCTTGAGAGAGAGAGAGCGTCAGGACCCTAACTGTACAGACCGTCTTCAAACTGCTGGAGCCCCTGTATATATTGAATGATGCTTGGTGATCTCACAGCATCACTGGTATACTAACTTCGGACTGTGATTGAGCCCAAGAAGGCAGACACTATGCATTTGGCCACTGCCAAAGGGCAGGGGGGATTGTTCACTTCAGTTTGTACAGTTACTCAGCCTTTTTTATTTCCTTGTTTGAGAGGTATGCGACCTTGCCTTTCCCCAAACTTTGTGGTTTACCCCTTCACCTCCCAGGGGCCCAACTGTTAAGGGGGAGGGTGTGGCCTAACTGCAGAGTTGGAACTTAAAGTGGGAAAGATAGGGTCAAGTTAAGAGTAATAAAATGAGTCATCTCTCCTGAAGCCAAGCTAGCGTGTGGGGGCTGAGAGACACATGGCACTTCACGCTGGAAAGCTCCCTGGCACTAGCTGTAGCGGTGGCATTGCCCGAGGGAGCTGTAAATGTTTAACTAGAATTACTTTTTCCGTGAGATCTTTCCACCTGATTTAAGGGAGAGATTACTGGACTGTTTGAGACTGAACCAGGTCTTAGCCGGGAAGAAGGTCTTCTCTCTACCTTCAAGAACAGACTCTTAATGTCACGGCCTTTTCCTGTCTGTAGCTTGGTAGGTGAATGATGAGCAACGAGCCGTTTCATTCTTTTAACATTTACTGGTACCTGCCTATACAGGCCTAGGGTGGGGTCTGGAGGGGATTGTAGCTTGGCCATTGGATCATTGGTCATGTAGTTTCCTCATGACCCGGTGGCAAAAAGCCAGAAAGCTGGGCCGCTTCCATCCTGCCTCCCATTGTGAGAGGAGAATAGCTTCTCACCCTCCCTGCACCCCACCCCATCCCCCCATCCCCCCCATCCCTAAGGCATGGCAGATACCGACCCACAATCTTTCTCCTCAGTATTTTTATTGGTTGCTGTTAACTTTGGCAGCATGAACATAGCCCCTACACCCTCCCAGCTGGAACCTGGCCTTCTACAAGCATCTGGACTTGGATTGCTTAGTGGTTGGCCCTTCCTGGGGAGGAGCAGAAGATACAGCTGGGGTAGGCTACAGAAATGAGATTTCCACACAGCAAAGAGACTCTTCAGGAACACAGCACACTCTCCATGCCCACAGGCCTTCTACCCCTCAGTACTGGAGTGTTCTCTGCTGAGTTGAGTTGGTCACAAAAACCATCAGATTCTGAGAGGCCACAGGCCATGGTGGGGCCCTGGTGTTGGGGAGGCATAGGACTCCTGGTCTGAATTCACTGGAGGGGAAAAGAAAAATGCTGAAGAAATGTCCAAAAAAGAGGAAGGCAGAGCTGCTGCCAGCCACCATTCCCTCGGCTCTCCCTCCCTTGGGCCCGCCCCTCACCATCCTGCCAATATCCCCGGCGAATGTCACCCCCTTGCTTGCCCGCTGCTCCTGGGAGCCGGTGCTGCTGCCACTCAGAGAGTTCCTTCGCATGATGCCTGGGAGCAGGATGAGGGAGGGAGAGCACTAAGTGGAGGGGAAGGGGCAGCGGGGAGGGGGTGCTAGTCCCCCAGAACCAAGAGTAGACAACCAGGGCCTGGAAAAAGACTATGCCGATGGGGAAGGAGTCTCAAGGGAAAGCTGAAAGCTGGGTGGCTGCCATCTCACCAGGGCCAGGGAGATCGGAGCGCTGCAGGCTGTTACGGCGGGAGGTGGGAAAGCTGCCCTTGGAGAGGCGGCGCTGGCGGCAGGACAGCATAGCAGCTGGAGCTACAATACCAGGTGGGGGCTGCTTCCCAAGCCGGCTGTACAAGTCCTCGATTTCCTTCTTCTGTAGCGTCTGTAGTGCCTCCACTTCAGACAAGTGCCTGAGGATGCACGGAGGGCAGGAAAAGGCTAGTCGGACACTCTGCCCTCTCAGGTTCAACTCCAGCTCTGCCATCTTCCCCAGACTCACTTCTGCCGAAGGTTCTGCAGCTCAGCCCAGAACTCCTCGTCTTCCCCGCTGCTCTCTGACTCCTCACTGCTCAGACACAGGCTGCTGTAGGAGTAGTTCATCCACACTGGGCTGGGATGGCTCAAGATTGGGGAACTGACCCCAGGTTGGGGTTCCTTCCCTTCATCCTTTTCCTCATCGATCGCAACCCCCAGGCCCTCGGCTGCGCGGTCACTCTCTGCCAGAGCCTCCCTAGTCTCTGGTCCTCCTACAGCACTGTCCTCTGTGTCTGAGCTCTCTGAGGTCAACGGAGGGCTTGGCAGCTTTAGGGATCCGGAGAGAGTTGGGGATGATGGTTGCAGGGGAGGCTCTGATGGTTCCTTGGATGAAGTCACTTGGAAACGGCCAACAAGCTGGGGCTTTCCCTCTGCAGGAAGATAAGGAGGGAGGTGAAGAGGATAAAAGAAATCTAGCAGAATGTAAGGCACTGGGGCTTACAGGCAGGGGAAGGTCAGGGGTTAGAGGCCTCACCTTCAGATATAGGTGCCAGTCTAGCATCACCACCCAGTAGTGGCTGAGCAGGATTTTGGGAGGCCTGCAAAGTGTAGTACTATGAGGAAGGGAAGGATCCAGAAGCCTGCCTTGTTATCCTATCCCTCTTCATACCCCACTCACCTCATTCTCTGTCTCAGCTGTTTGAGCTGAAAGACTCTCCTGGTCACAAGAAGTAAGGGGAAGGGGCAGGGTAGGCAGAGGACCTGGAGGGGCTGGAGGAGACTGAGAAAGAAGCCCGGGGGATGGAGAGAGCAGGGACTGGGCCACAGTCATCACAGCCAGAGAGAAGGCACTAGCCAGAGAGAGGATAGGGGCTGCTGTGGTAGAGGGGAGAAGGGGAGGAGAGGAGCAGATGGGAAGAGAAGCAGGGCTAAGAGGGACTTGGGAATAACTAGGAGAGCATGGGAGGGGAGAGCTGATGGGAAGAGAGGAGGATGGGAGTGGAGCCTGAGAAGCACTGGGAGAGGAGGGAAGTAGGGAGTTGGGGACCTGTGGACAGGGGTTTGAAGAAACCTGGGAGAATGGGCAGGGATGGCTTGAGGGTGAAGTGATAGGAAAGATGGGGCATGGGAAGACAGGAGGGGTCCCAGGGGAAAAGGGGGTCCCAGGGGACAAGGGGGTGCCAGGAGAAGATGGAGAGGTGGAGAAGGCTGCCCAGCTCCTCTGTTCCGGGGAGATGCTTCTCTGGAGCTCTGCTGAAGAGGAAGGGTTGAGATTCGAGACCTCCAAGCCCTATACCCTCTACCCTCCACAAGGTCAACCCAGAGGTTGGGGTGAGCAGGTACAGACCCAGAACCTACCATTGGATGAGCCTGGGAGGGCAGGCAGAGCTGCTGGCTCTTCCTGAGGGAGAGAAGGGGCCCTTAGTCACAGTGGGGAAAGCCAAGTCACAGATGGGAAGTTGCAGATTTGGGATTCTTAAGCTACAACCCATGAGCCTCTAGGAATCAAGACACGAGCTTCTCGGGATTCAAAAGTATATGTGCCAAATAAAATATTTAGAGATAAAGAGGCATGAGATCTGTCAACATGTTCTCAAGTGGTTCAAAAGAACATTACATATACTACAGAGGAAGGATGGGAAAGCTATTTTAAAAAGATGTTAGCAACCAACAAATCTGGGCTAAGAGCATCTAGGAATGTGCTCTACAGTTCTTGTAACTTCTGTCTCTGAGTCTGCACTTATTTCAAAATAGCAAGTTGGCCCAGCAGTGATGGCACATGCCTTTAATCCTAGCACTTGAGAGGCAGAGGCAGGCAGATTTCTGAGTTGGAGGCCAGCCTGGTCTACAGAGTGAGTTCCAGGACAGCCAGAGCTATATAGAGAAACTCTGTCTTCGAAAAACAAAACAAAAAACAAAAAACAAAAACAAAATAGCAAGTTGAAAATCTTCATTCATGGGGGCTGGAGAGATGGCTCAGTGGTTAAGAGCACTGACTGCTCTTCCAGAGGTCCTAAGTTCAGATCCCAGCAACCACATGGTGGCTCACAACCATCTGTAATGACACCCTCTTCTGGGATGTCTGAAGACAGCTACAATGTACTTATATATAATAAATAAATAAATCTTAAAAAAAAGAAAAAGAAAATCTTGATTCACAGTTTTCTAGAACAAGTTCATGGATGAAAGCCGCAAACAAAGTAAGAGACATTTCTAAGGTCCTCAAACTCATGAGAAGTTAGTCCAAGAAGAACTCTGAGGGCAAAGTCTGGTCCTGTCAGAGATGCCTAGAGGCCTGACCTGGGTGCTCAGAGCATCTTCAGCAGCCTCAGGGGGACCAGCATCTCTCTTCAGCAGGGTCTCCACTCTCTGGATAATCTCCCGGATCCGGCTCAGGAATCCATCTCGCTCCGAGGGCAGAATGAACTCATTATATACCTGGCAGGGGTTATGGGATGGGAGGAGGATGTCATCTCACCATTCCTGCCCTGATCCCGATGTTTAAACCCAACTGGAGACACCACTGCATCATTTGCTAAGTCCATGCACCACTGCATCATTTGGTACATCCATGTACTACTGCATCAACTGCTAAGTGTGTGTCATATGCCAGGCACTTGTGGTCTATGAGAAATGTAGTCCAGGAGAAAAGGAGTTAACATTCTTAGGATGCATGTGCTGTATATACCAATGCTTTCATGTATCATCACATTTAACACCAACAACCGGCTATGGTTTATTAATATCCTCTCTTTGCAATGAAGATAACTAATGATCAGGTGAAGCTCACATGGCCCAGGGCTGGAGGGATGGCTCAGAAGTTAAGAACAGTGGCTGCTCTTCCAGAGGACCTGAGTTCAGTTCCCAGTACCCACATGGCAGCTCACAGCTGTCCATAACTCCAGTTCTAAAGGACCTGACATTCTCACACAAACATACATGCAGACAAAACAGTAATGCACATAAAGGAAATAAGTAAATCATTTAAAAATATTATTTGAAAAAGTTCAGCTGGCCCAATGCTATACTATTTGAACTCAAGTCTGCTGAAAGAACTAAAAGCTCCAAAGTTGCATGCTTTTAAACACAATTTCTGCACTCACAGAAAGATTATAAAGTACATCACATGGGATCCCATTCACACCTGGCCAGGTGAAATCCATGCATCCATGGTAAAATGTCACTTTCCACTCCACAAATACTGAGTACCTAAGGTTGGGAGCCAGGGTCTCACTACATCACCCAGGGTGGCTTCGAACTGCTGGCAATCTTCCCATCCCACCTTCCTACTTCCTCAGGGCTGGTATATGCCACTATGCCCCACTTACTATGTGTTTGGATTCTTTTTTAACCACAATTTAGCCAGGCACGATGATACATGCCTTTAATCCCATCTACGGGAGACAGAGGCAGGCAGACCTCTGTAAGTTGGAGTCCAGCAGGGTCTACAAAATGAATTCTAGGACAGCCATAACTACACAATGAGACCCTGTCTCAAAAATCACTAAAAAGAACAACACCAACACCAACCACAGAAAACTCCACAATTTAAGAAGTGTTAATAATCTGTAATTGGGGCAGCAAGGTAGGTAGAGCTGTTTCTTATCAGGCTCAACTGTATGAGCTCAGTCACATGACCACAAGGTGAAAGGAGAATAAAGACTCTTACTGGTTTTCTTATGCCCTCCAGACATAAATAAATGAATGTAATAAAAGTCTGTAATCACCTTCCCCAATGCTATTCCAATGAAGAAACAGGTCATGCACCTCTGGGGATGGGTGAAGCTGGGATGACATCACACCATGAACATTTGCTGCAGAACTTTACAAATGTGGCGCAACCCTTCACTGAGGGTCTGTGGCCACTTCCACACATCACCATGGTAGATCACGCCTTTGAAAAACGCACAGTAATCAATGAACAGCTAAGGTTCAGAGAGCGGAAGAAACCTGCCCAAGAGGCTAGGGGTGTGGCTCAGTGAGAGGGCATTTGCCACAAGACCCTGGATTCGATCTCCAGCACAACTGAAGGAGGAGATGGAAGGGAAGAGGAGGGAATAGAAGAGAAATGGAACCTGGCCACGTTCACCAGATTTCAGCACATTAAACGTGAACTCAGGCGTTACAGAAAAGCCCAGTGACAAGCTAGTTCTCAACCTTCAGGTCTCAACCCCTTCAGGGTCACATATCAGATCTCCTCTATAGCAGATATTGACATTGTGACTCAAAACAGTATCAAAATTACACTTATGAATAACAACAAAATACTTTTATGGCTGGAGGGCACACCATAACAGAAGGAACTCTACTGAAGGCTTGCAGCATTAGGAAGGTGGAGAGCCACCACAAGGCTAGTCTTTCTTCCAGTCTACCTTAGCTAGCCATCAGAAGAGAAGGGAGAACGGCTGAGACCAAGAAAGCAACCTTGTGAAAGGCAGAACAGTCTGAAGACAGGACCCTGGTGCAGCTGGATGAACTATGGTGTAGAGGCCGTGCTTCCTAGCATTAAGAGTCGCAAATGTCCAATGATGATGAAAAGCAGCAAGATTAGATCCAAGTCTTAAACCCTGCTACAGAGGAGTGAACTAGTGGGGAGAGAAAGGAAAATGGATCCAGGTTCCAGGATGGGTCATGTGGATTATGTGGATTCTGGGTGGGCATGGAAACCATGGGGTTTTTCAGACCTACAGAGCCCCAAGTAGAGAGAAGAAGGCACCCAGACATTTTGAGAGGAACTACTCAGAAATCTATGTGGCTTAATAAAGACTCTGGAAGGGTCAGGAGATTTGACAGAAGATGACAAGCCTTAGGTGCCAGGTGACACTTTTCTTTGTTCTGGAGACTAGGTGAATGACATCAAAGAGGCTTTAGGGAAGGATTCCTAAATGCAGATGTGTCTCCATCATCTGGCCCCTGCAAACCTGTTCTGTTGAAACAGTCTCCCACAAGGACTTCTAACAAAAGCCAGTGCGGTCTTGCCTAAGGATTCCCTCTGTGCCACCTGCTTGGAACTCATTCTGTCCTCACAAATATCGCTCTGCTTCTTTGGCTCCAACTTCCTGTCTTTCAGGACCTTGTCTCCCACTTCTTGTTCTAAAACAGGAAGATTTTGTTTGTTTGTTTGTTTGGTTGGTTGGTTGGTTGGTTGGTTTGGTTTGGTTTTGGAGACAAGGTTTCTCTGTATAGCCCTGGCTGTCCTGGAACTCTGCAAATCAGGGTGGCCTTGAACTCAGAAATCTGCCTCCCAAGTGTTGGGATTAAGGCATGTGCCACCACTGCCTGGCTGAACAGGAAGTTTTCAAGAGACACTCTCAAAGTTTCCCCGGGTCTCTCACCTTGCAGGTCTATTTTCACCCTCAGCTCTGTACTGAAGACTCCCAAACTCATCCCTCTCCAGCTCTGCCTGGCCATTTCCTGTTGCCATGGAGAACCTTAGCTCAGCTATTACTCAAGCTCACCATGACTCTTAAAAAACAAACAGGGCTGGTGAGATGGCTCAGCGGGTAAGAGCACAGACTGCTCTTCCAAAGGTCGTGAGTTCAATTCCCAGCAACCACATGGTGGCTCACAACCACCCATAATGAAATCTGATGACCTCTTCTGGTGCTTCTGAAGACGGCTACAATGTACCTATTTATAATAATAAATAAATCTTTAAAAAAATAGTCATTGAATTTAAAACAAACAAACAAAACAAACAAACAAACCCTGCTCTCATTTCCAACTTCTCTCTTTGAGTAGCCTGCCCCTCTTTGGTCCTCTGATACAGGTTGTCCTTGATATCCCTTCCCCCTGCCTCCCTAGCATATCAACTCAGCAAATATTTATTGGGCATCCATTACCCACACTGTATGACGTCGTCGTGAGCTTACTGGATTACACAGTGATTTTCCTGAAACAACCCTTAGCTTCAACCTTTCGTCTTCTCCCGTCTTTCATTTCTCCTCCCTGCCTATCTGGCTTCTTGTGTCCACCTCCCAATCAGAGTCTTTACTTCTAGTACCCTCCCCTATCTTACAGCAGAAAGGTCTTTAAAATCCATTCTCAGGCTGGAAAGATGTCTCTGTGATTAACAACACTTGCTGTACTTACAGAGGTCCTGAGCTCAATCCCCACCACCCACATGATGGCTCATAACCATCTATAGAGGGATCTGATGCCCTCTTCTGGCATACAGGTGTACACGCAGCAGAGTACTCATACATTAAATAAATTTTAAAAAATTTAAAATCTGGGCTGGCAAGATGGCTCAGCGGGTAAGAGCACTGACTGCTCTTCCAGAGGTCCTGAGTTCAAATCCCAGCAACCACATGGTGGCTCACAACCATCCGTAATGAGATCTGACACCCTGTTCTGGTGTGTCTGAAGACAGCTACAGTGTACTTACATATAATAAAATAAATCTTTAAAAAAAATTAAAATCTAAAAAAAAAAACCAAATGAACAAACAAACAAACAAACAAACACCCATTCTCATCATGTTTCTCTCTGCCTAACTTCCTCTGTTTGCTTCACAAAGTCTCATGTAGCCTGGGTTAGCCCTGACCTGCTGTGCAGCCAAGGATGACCCCAATCATTGCTCTTCCTGCTACAGCCTCCCAAGAGCTCAGATTATAGGCATGTACTGCCCATAGCTGTTCTCCTTTAGCTCTTATGATATGTGCTGAATTCTACTTCTCAGGACATCCTTGTAGGATCCCTTTTCTCCAGTGACAATGATCTCTCCTCGATAAATCCTCCCAGTACTCAGCACTAGTGGCCTTGCTCATGCCTTGCTTCCAGAAAAGAATGCGTGCCCTT